>NW_021938789.1:5382989-5906301 GCF_001715985.3 Manacus vitellinus | reverse complement strand
GCCTTATTTATACCCTAGGTTACGTAAAGGAATAGCATGGAATACTTCCTTGGTCACCTTCCCAGTTCCTTCCTGGTTACAAGCTGGTTTCCAGGAAGGCCTAGACTGAAACCATCACACTAAGGTATACAGGAAAGTCAGATTTTGGCTATATCCCAGGGAAGGGTTATAGCTTTCTTCCCCAAAAAAATGAAATTACTTTTTTTCTGTAGTGTATTTATTTTCATTTTTTTCTGCAATAGAAAAATCCATTTTTAATCAATGCATATTTTTTTCCCTTCCAAATGTGCTGTGACCCTATGAGGGCTGTTCAATTTAATTTCCACTATATGAATTCCAATAAAAGCTCAATAGAATATCTTCATTTTCTTTGAGTTTCAATATCAGTAAAATTCAGCATGTATAACACTTGAGGCCTTTCAATAACAATCTTTACTCATAAATTGAGGTCTAAATATTTTATGATGTCATTTGCTGACACTCCATATAGTAATAATTAAAATTTGTAATGGCAGTTCCTTAATAATAAAAAAATTAGCTATTATTTTTGACTTAGAGATTGTCATATATTCAAATTTATGAGGATTTATGTTCTGAAAGAAGTCATAGTGTGCTCTTGGAGGAAATGAGAGTTTCTCCTGTATTTGTTTCTTTGGAGAAGAGGGGGAGGTGAAAAAGTTGAATTCTTTCTTAGTGTCAACTGTAAAATTTCCCAAGTGGACTGTCTTCAGCTGGAGGCAAAACAGTTCTTTTTGGAGTGATGCGGTAACAGGAAATCAACATCATTTACCAATTATATTTTTCTGTAATAATTAGATGATGGATATGCTTGGGGTCAACATTCCAGTCAATTAAAATCAATTGTACTGAAGAGGCTTACTCTGCAGCATGTGATAAAGTGCAAATTAGTTATTGAAACAGCAAAATACATTGCTTGGCCCAGGTGATGCTTTGTTATGGGGTGAACAGTTAAGCTTATAACAGTACTCTAGGAAAAACCTTGGTAGGTTGAGTTGGGTTAGTTGTCATTCAAGTCAATCTTCACTTGATTTTTCTTTCAAACTAGAAACCTAGCTGACTGATAAAATCACTTTACTTACTCTTTTTTCTGGCTTGAACCTCTTAGATGGAAAAGTGTTTCAGAGCAACAGCACCCAGCAAGAAATACAGAAAGAATTTACTACAACCCGTGCTTTAGGCAGCCAGTGATAAAAGCTCCTGTTGAAAGTAGTGTGGTTTTTCCAAGTACAGAAAAACCCAAACCAGAGAGAAGTCCACAGACTGCTGATGTGTGGACTTCTTGTGCAGCTCCGGATGCAGGAGCACTGTGGGTGGAAGCCGTGCAGCGTGTCCAGCTGCTGCCTCCTGTTCCGCGCCTGCACATCCGCAGCCTCTGCTGACGGGCGCAGTCGATGAAACTCCGGAGCTGTTCTGAGCGTCTGCCTGGGCCTTGCTCTGCCCTCTGTTCACAGGGGCCACGCGGGGCCTCTGGAAGGGGAAGTGCCTGGTTCAAGCTGGCTGCTGGCTCTGGCAGGAGCTAGACCTCCAGTTTTGGATAAAGCACTGTCTTCTGCTTGTCCTGTTTGTCTTTGGATAGATCCCTGGATAAGTCATTGTGACTGATGGCTATAGCTATTAATAGGGTGAGCATTTGCATGTAGACTTCATTGCCACTTTGAAACATTCTGGCTATGAACTGTGGAGTGCGTTTTTTCTGTTCAGCACAAAGAGTCTGAGGGTGTGAATGATTCACTTCCTATGTTCTCCTCTGCTGGGTTCATTTCTACTTGTTAGCCTTCAAAAAGGCAGGATTTAAATCTTGCACGGTGTGCCAGAGTTTGTTTTTGTTTTTAAGAAGAAGCAAGTGCAGTGTAAGAAGGCATAGTTACCGTGCTTAGTTTAAAACTAACCTATGCCTATTATTGTTACAATCTCTGGAAATAAAGATGTAACTGATTTCCCCACTTAAGCATTGCAACCCAAAACTTGAAAGTTGCCTTAATGCATTGCTCTTTCATGTCTTTCCTTCTGATCCAGTCACAAATGTTTTTATTTTATTGTAACCATATGTAAAGGGCATCTAATTTGGGTGAAAATAAATTAAAATAGGAGAGGAAACCTGTTTTGTCACTGATGAAGTCCTAAGAAGCCTTTTCTTTTTCCCCAACAAGAACTGTACTAAATAGATTATTTAGCAATTCCAGCAGACTGTATTACTCTACAAAGAGGAGATTGCCCTTGTCCTGTCTTGAAAATTACCTGCCTCAAACAAATCTACTATCATATTTAAACAGATAAAGCAAGAGTACTATCTTCCATCCACAGTAAATGAAAGGGTAATTTAATACTATGGCAGGAGGGTTGTTCAGGAGTATTTTAATAATAAAAGAATGTAATATGACCCAGCCAGGTATCATAATCTAGCAGAGTCTAGCTGCCAAAGTGCAGCTTTTGATGCTATTGGAACTTTCCCCCTTATGTTAAGAAGATGTGAAAGCACAGAATATGTTTCAAGCATCACACTAATAGAAAATAATAAGCTTTGAGTACCAGTTTAAATAGCTGTGACAGGCTACAAAGTATTTTTGAAAGGAAGTGAGAGGCTTTTTCCCCCCTTTCCCGTTTTAAAGCTATTATTTTCGCTTTATCGTTCTTTAAAACTACTTGTAAATTGTGAGTCAAAAACCCTAGAAGCTGGAGGGATCCTAACAGGGGGTGTTTAAGGATAGGTATCTGCTTTCAGGAATAAAGATACTTTCAGGAATAAAGAAGTATGAACTTTGTTAGGTGTTATTGCAGTTACAATGTCAGCTGGTGGTCTCTGAAGGATCTGTTTCAATGCCAGCGGGAGGTTTTGGGGGGAAGTGCAGTAAGTTTGAAGTTGTCCAGTTTGTCTGGCTCAATTCAGATTGTTACTTTGTAGCCCAGGCTGATACTTAGCGCTAGACGGAATATGAATTCTCATAGCACAAGACTATTTTTAAATGCAGGAAGCCACAAATTCACGGGAAAATGATTGACTTTTGAGTATGAAGTACACAGCTCTTTCTAACCCCAAAATTTCAAGGCCAGGGGATACAACTTTTCAGGAGAGCTGATACATCAGTGGAAACTTGCTCTCATTTGTGTTAAATGACATCCAACATGCAGCTGGCATTTGTGTGTCTGCCAGTGCTGAGAGATAGATACTTAGACACCTATATCTTTGTACAGTCAGTAAGTTTTTTCCATGTAGTAACCTTCCCCTGGCAACACACAGGAGGCTTTCAGACTTCCCCCCCATGGGTTTTTGAATGAAAATAGATGCCTGTAGAGAGCAAGCCTGGAAATAACAGCACGTGCCTTTGACTGTTGCATTGCACAAACACTTGGCAAAGCCTTTCTGTGAAGCAAAGCAAATCCTTAAAGGCAGGTGCTTTGGCCCCTAAATATTGTGATGGAACTGCCTGTTCTAAGAGGAGACTGGAACCTTCCATTGCTGACATGTAAAATTGAGAAAGCTTTGTGAGACTTCAGTGTGCTATTTTTGTGTTAAGCAGAAGCAAGTTTCCAAGAAACCCGACCCAAAGGTTTTCTTTGTCTGTCTTCCAGTTTATACATCTCAAACTTCATCTAAAATTAAAGAATGGGGGTAGGTAGAGGTTTTGAAAGGCTAACTCTTACCATGCTCACTAGCAACAACAAACAAAACTGATGTTCTTTGGCTCTACAAAATGAATGGAGTTATTGTATGTGTGTTACTGGGAACCATGAAGATACAGGTATAAGGATTTTAAAAAGCCAGACTGGTGCTTTTTCCCTAAGTGTCTTTCTGAAGAAAGACTAGCAAATTTTGTGTTCTTTTTTCTCTCAGGGGACTCTTGATCTGATTTTTTTACTTGATTTTGTTACAATTTTTCTGTGCCTATAGTAATTTCCACATAATTTTCTTGTACTCTATTGAGAAGTTGTCACTTCAGCATGACAAAGTTCAGTGGAAACAGTTTCATGAATATTAAAGCCTGAAAATAGTAATTGCTTTAAGGCACACTATGAAAGTATGTTGCATTCCTTTAAATATTGTATTTATGTTTGTGTGTAGTTTTGAAAAGCTACAATGTCTTCTCCTCAAGACTGAACCTTAAGTTGTAAAGAAGATTATATTCAGGAAAATTTACATTTTTATATAGTTTTTTGGTAAAATTAAACAGAATGCACAAAGGTCTACAAGACTGGGCAGGTGATGAGAGAGAATATGGAGCACACCATCAATATGAGTATAAAATGAGCTTTTATTAGACATGTAAGAAATTGGCACCAGTAACGTCTTCAAGAGTAATTTCAGGGATTAGAGAAGCAAACAGAAATGCAGAAATCCACTCAGAGGCTTTAGTGCAGTAGACTTTCTATAATTTCAAAGAGCAGACAAGTATCAAACTTGAAGAAGTCAGAGATCCTTAGAGATGGCCAAATCTTGATGATAAATCAGAATAGAAACTAGCAGAGGGATTTGAAAACAGGAGAAATAGAATATGGTTAAAAGTATCAAGTGAAGTACCTTTCCTTACACTAGTTTGTTATATGTACTGAAGTCATGGAGCTAAGTACTGGTGTGCCCATACTTACCTACACAGACAGGTGTTTGCAAACAAGAATAGTCACTGTGTGCTGTGGTGGGCATCTGAACAGCATAATAATGCAAGTTGTTGTGCATTGCAAAGCTGGTGGCATTCCTGGGTGAATTCTAGGCTGTGTTGAAGTTTACAAGTATTTGAGGTTGTATTTGCAACTGATTTGAGAACTTGCAAGATGAAATGCCGTGTTCCTGTGACTCTTTTCCTGTATACCAGAGTTAACCTGGTTCTTTGGCCATTTCAGAATGGCATCAGCATCAAGCTGATGTGGCATGGAGAAACTTTTTATTTCTACATCTCACTCAGAGTGAGGGGGACAGTTCCAACATGATCTTCAGCCAGACTGAAGAGTGTGTTATTTGATACTAGATAGGAAAGGTAAGTTTTCCCCTGCAACATCAGCACTAATGTGAAATGTCAGAAGAAAAAGTTGCTGAGAGACTATTTGGAAGGGGATGTTGCCGAGGCTGTGTAGATAATTAAGGTGGAAAGATCAGTGAGTGTGTGTACAGATTATGTAAAATCATGTTTTTACATGAAGTCTGTATCCATTGGAATCCCAGTCCCTGGAAGTGACATTTAAGGAATATGCTGAAAGCAGGTGTTGATAGCATTTTATTCTGGCAGATGTTCACAAAAAATAAAAGTAAAATAACCATCTAGCATGTATTTTCTTTCTCAAGCATTTAGCAGATGCTTGCCCTGCTGGAGGCCTTTCTTGCAGATGTTTCCATTTGATTGATGCTGCAGTGTACCAGATAGTGTCAGTATATAGGGAAACTGTGCACATGTTTGTATATGCAGATTAAATTGTGTCCTTTGCAGTGTTCTAACCAGTAGGGTGTTGGGGTTTTTTGTTGTTAATGTGACTCACATTGGAATCACTTGGAACCAGATGCTGCTCAGTCTGATTGAAGATACCATAATAAATAGCTGTTCTTAAGCTACAGGGTTCATAGGTGTGTCTCTCATGGTTCATAGGTCGGGTTTGTCTCTGAGTACTTCAAATAGAGGGATCAATTTTCTGTTCCTTCCTTATTTTTTTTTTTAATGAAACATGTCACTCTCTGTGAACTAAAAAGCACTTAAATTATTTACCTACAGTGCAAATGAAATGTGAACCCTGAGGGTAAGAAACATCTGATACTAGCACAATGAATGATTAGAGGCAACAGACTTCAAAACAGCAAACTGTTGTTCTTTCTTGGAACAAACTGTTATTCTTTCTTGGAAGACCTAACTTGGCCTTATCTATGCTTAGGTTATAAATGTTCCTTAATTCAATGCCTCTGTTGCTCAAAATGCCATGTTATAAAAATATGTGTATGGATTAATTGTTAAATTAGTCCAGTGGCTGAAGCACAGGACTGAGTATGTGGCTTCTCATTCTCTCTCAGCTTTCTGGAAGATGCATGGATTATTTTATTCACTTAACTTCAGTGTGATTGTGTGGGATGACAGTTGCCAGACCAAGCTCCATATCAGCCATAATTGGAAGGGAGAAGTAGACACTTCTCAGGGGAAAAGAGGGAAATTTCAGAGCACTTGAAATGATGCCTAAAAATAGTGTGAGGTTTTCCTCATGAACTGGCCATAGTATCTTCTCCTTACATTGCTTAAGCATTCCTAATTTGTTAAGTATGGAACAGAAGAATACTGTGGTACTAAAAAGGAGAAGGATATCCTGGTGGAAGAGAAAACTTCACACATGTTATTTCCATCAAATTCTGTCACCTCATTGCTATCTTCTACTCAGGTATCCTTCTATAACATGGGAGGATTAAATACATATAGAGACAGAAAGCTGGGTAAAGCAAGTAGGGGTGATGGTTCTTGAACCATTAATTAATCATAGAGCTTGCCAGATTGCTCTGGCAAAGTATCCAGGTTGAGTGGGCAATTCAGATTTCTCAGGTTGTTAGATCAGTAACTAATAAATTAACTGCATTTCAGAATAGTTCTGTACTGGTTTTGAAGTTATATAAAAAGCTTCCTAAGGAGTTGTTTTGAAAGTTTAATATCTGAGATTAGCAGTTTGTATTCTCTTTGCTAAGTTTTGAATGATATTCTCATAATCTGATTTTTGCCTGAGGTGTCAGTCTCCTTAAAGTCTCTTTGATTATTCTATACATAAGAGTCTCCATTAAAATGACTTATTTATGGCCCAGTGCCACATCAAGAATCAGATCTTATTTTCCCAGCCCCAAAGGTCATCTACAGGTTTCATGATCTGATTTCAGTTAAACCACTGAAAGAAGCAGTCATGTTGCATGCTCCCTTTCCTTCCTTTTCCTTTGACATTTACATTGCCCCACGGCGTTAGAGTAACCAGACTAATTCAACAGAACAGAGCGCTTGTTTTCGGCAGTATCATTTCCCCAATCTAGTGAGCCTGGAATTGTCACACAGCTGCTTAATGGTGGCACAAAAAATGCTGTGAGGGCTTAGGGGAGGAGGGCAGTGTAGTGTTGGGTGTGCACCAGCTGAAATTTGTCTTGTAAACTATTTAGAAAAGGTAAGAGATTGCAGGTAGACATGCAGTAGGCAGCTATGAAGCAGTGGAAGGGAACACTGAAGCACTATTTAGGTAGCGGTCAGACTCTAACCAGGGAAAAAATAATTCTCTGTTTGCTTGTGCAATCCTGTCTCATATGCTGAGTGAGGTGAGAATTCCAGTAAATAAAAAAATATAATTAAAGCTTGCACATAACTTGTTTGAGTAGCCTCAGGTACTGTTATAATTGTGGCAGCCTAAAAATAGTGGCTGCTACAAACTACGTGTGTAACACGTGGCCAGCTGTGGTCTGAGTTGCAGGGGTACTTTGCTCTTCACCCCACACAGGTATTCTCCCGTGTCACCAGGCATCCCTCTCTCCCACTCAGTGCTTTGCAGAAGAGCTGTAATATCATTCTGCTTTCAGCCTGTGACAGCAGAGAGATCTACCACAGGATATACCACCTGAGGGTGCTTTTTCTCGTGATCTGCTTTTTTTCTGTGTTAATATCTGTATCTTTACATGAATGTTTTTTAATATGCGTGATAACTTTCTGCTTCAGATAGTTCATGAGATAAAGCATTAGCCCTGGAGGCTGTAGTGCTTTCCATGAGCTGTGGTGACTTGCCACTGTGATAATTTGTGCTCTGACACTGGATGCTTGGATGTTAAATGTCTGTAACTAATTGGGGGGTGTGTGGAAATGAAGCCTAGATACTTTTAAACAGTAAGCTGTTCCACATTTGGTGAGGTATCACTGCATCCATGAAGTAGATGTGAAGTCACAGGTTGAAAACAATAGTGATATAACACCTGGCAATTCTGAGAAAATAAATTATCTCAACTTTTGCAAAGCCACCCTTTGAAAGCAGAATACGCAAGTGACTGGTTGTTTTCAGGTCAGTCCATGCTGCTCATTTTGGGATTCAGGATCAGGCCTTGATAAAGGCCATGAACAATTCAGCCTGGCAGATGCAAACCATAGTGAAATTCAGGAAAATGAAATCCTTAGTACAGAGCTGAGAAAAGGACAACAGTTGCAGGTGAATAGGTAATACTATAAAATGCAAGTTACCAAAGTCTACACAAGTCTACACTACTTGGGTCTCTCTCCTAAGTTAAGTAAAAGAGCTTTTCGACAAAGGAATAGTAGCAAGCTTAATTAATCTAGATTGTGGCAAAATATTTATTAAGATGTGATGTGAAAGTTGTCAGAACTGTGGAATGGGTTTATATATTGTATCTTTTAGGGCTGTTTCAAGTGGAGAGGGCATGAGTGGTACTGAAAAGATATTTATGCTGTAAGAAGTATTTCAGCAGAAAGCTGCTGCTTTTCCTTCGGCAGCGGTTTAAGGGCTGGTGAGTTTTAGCTGCTCTTGCACTTAGGACTGTTTCCGAGGCTGTCTCAGCAAGGCACAGTATCGGACTCGGTACCAGCAAACGCCTGGCTGGAGCCAGGAGCCAGGGACCAGGGACGCGGGGATGGGAAGCGCCTGGGTGGGAGACGAATCGAGAGAGATGCCAGTGTATCAGGAATGCAGCTGCATCCTAACCCAGCACATGTAATTCTGGGCAGACAAAGGCTGCGGCTGATGCTCAGGAGCCTGTGCGAGGTTTGGGTTGTCCGTCTCGGGCCCGGATCCCGGGCGGGCAGGGCAGCGCTGCCGGGGCGGTGCGGGAGGCGGGCGGCGTGTGCCGGGCGGGGCCGACGCGGCCGCGGCAGCGCTGGGCGGGGGCGGAGCCGGCGATGGTGACGGGTTGCGGCGGCCCCGCGGGTGGATTAGCGCGGCTGGCGTGGCGGCCGGCCCGGCCGGAACCCACCCGCGGAGGCGGCCCGGGCGGCGGCCCGCGAGGCGGCGGGCCCGGGCGGCGGGAGCCAGGCCTCGCGGAGAGCGGCGCAATGTGCTCCGGCACCGCGCCCTCTGAGGGACCGCAGCGTTCATGGTGAGCCGGGGCCGGCCGGGCGGACTCGAGTCGGCTGGGCGGGCGCGGACTCGAACGCGGGTCGGGGGACCCGGCCTTGCCCGCTTTTCAGTCGCCTCGCCGGGTTCGGGAGAGAATCAACTTCCCGGGGAAGAGGAATCCCCTTTGTGCGAGGCGAGACCCCCGGGGGCTCGGGGTGCCGGAGCGTGGTTGCTGCGGGCTGGGAGCCACCCCTGGGAGTGCCCCGGGGCAGCAGCCATCCCCCTGCCCGCCAGCCCCAGCCCGGCAGCGCGGTGTCTGCCGCTCCGGCGCCCGGCATGAATATTTCATACTCGGCTCCGTCGGAGAGCGGCTGCCTTTAAACACGCAGGGCCAGAACAAGATGACCTTGATAGAGCAGTCTGTGTTATTGTAGGTTCAGTTCTGCCGTGCTGTGGTGCCCGGGGAGGCTCAGGGCGTGCGGGAAGTCCTACGGCGCTCTCCCGGGTAGCGCGGTTGGTCGTTCAGCACTTGCCCTGTGTTCTGGTGGGTTATTTGCGCCTCCGTAGGGATGGTTGAGGATCCCTTTGTAGGTTGGGTTCTCTTTCTTGAAGACTCACGGGGGATCATCACGACTGGAGCTTCTTGCATCTGAACTGCAAAGCTGCCAGGTTCCACCGGGAATTAAACTTGCTTTCGGGAGGGGTGTTTCTGTGGGTTTTCTTTGTTTGGTTTCGATTATTTAAATCAGTGCTTTAATCGACGGCACGCTCTTACAGAACATCTTCAAACCCTAGTTCAGCTCTTGTAAACAGGTAAAGACGAAACCTGGAAGAAAGCCTAAGTGATCTCAGTGATAAGGATGTATTCTAAATTGTAAACGGTCAGCTTATCCAGAGTTGGTCCTAAAATTAGCTTGCAACCGTGTCAGGTTAGTAACCCCTAATTATAGTATAGGATTTAAACAGATGCTGAATTATTTGTACCTGTGAGAAATTTGAGTCTGGCTTAAAAAAAAAAAAAAACAACACACAAAAAAACCCACAAAAACCAAAGCTTAAAATGAGCTATTGTGTGGTTCAGCCTATTGCAGTATGCCTGTATGTGCAAATACTTCTACTTGCTCAGTCAGCAGATAGTCTTAATATGAGTTTGTGAAGGCTTCAGTGTGTTTCATTACTGTATCATACGTTGTGCTCTGTTTGAAATTGCATTCTCTTCTCACTGGAATAAAAGATAATTTTCATGAGCTTTTATCTTCTGTGAATTTGGGGGGTTTTGGGTTTTGTGTGCTTGTTTTTTTGGGGAAAGTGGGGGAGAGTTTTTTGTTTGGTTGGGTTTTTTATTATTTTACCTAATTAAAGAACAGTCTTGTAGATAATATCATCCTCAGACATTTTTATTCATGTTTAGCTACCGCTGAAAAGGATGAAATTACTACAAAGGAATCATACTTGTAATCTCATAAAATGTGCCACTCCCATTTTTGTGCTGGTCTGGCTTCTTTACTGTAGGATAGTGCTGAGTGGAACACGTCAGTGAATACTTGCTGAAATGCAGGGTGGGCTTTTGAGTGCTTTGGGTAGCTGTACTGATGTGCTAATACTGTAACTAGCCACCCACATTCAAAAATAAAACGTCTTCTTAACTAAGAAATTCTTGAATTATGTGCAGTGTAGTGCTGGTCTGGGAAACTTTGTGCTTAGCTGAAAGAGATTTCCAAATTAATTCTGCTGTACTGAAGAAAATCCCCAGTGTGGGCATTGTTTCTCACCTTCCAAAAGCAATTTTGCTTTCCAGTTGGTTTTCAGTGAAAGGAGACCCTGAAAATAATTTTCCTAAGCCAAAATTAAGCAGCTTTTCTGGAACTTGTACTGGAATAAGCATTGGTGCATACATTTTAATGTCAAGTTCTGAGATGCTTTAGGGAGATCTATATATGATGATTTCTGCATATTAACAGTTCCTTGTGAATGCCAAATGGTTTTTCTTTCACTAGCAGTGTCTCAAAAGAGTAAAGATGTTAGATTTAGGCACAAGGTTCACCTTGTCTGTGGAAGCAGTAATAGAGATTAATGTTTGACTGTGTTAATTTGTGAGAAAGGGCTCATACAAAAAACTCAGTCACCTAATAGAAATTGAGAGAAAGAAGAGCCGTTTGCTTCATTGCTGTCAGCACAGCGGATTTACCCCACAGCTGGTGCAGCTGAAGCACATTAGGATGGTGCTCTCACACACTGGTCACTATCAGCTGCTTGCTGATGCAAGTGAGTAGTTTAAGACCAGTGCCTGTGCTTTCTGAATATGCTCTTGATCACAATACCTCTGTTACAACATTTCTTTGCTTATTTTCTCTCTGGAGAGTTTTTTTAATGAACAGCTTTGTCAGCATGAGCACCGTCCCTTTACTTGACAAAGCTAAGTTTAAATACATTTTTCTTGGTTCTTTTCCTGGTTTGCAAACTGATGTCATGCATAGCAGTATTAGCTGGTATTAATGAGCCAGACATTCCAAATTCATGACCATGTTTCCCATCACAGCAATGCTGGCATCATAGGATTGATTGCTGAGGCAGTGCCCGGTGAACACACAAGGACAAAGTGGGATTTTTGTGTCCCAAGGGCTGCACAGACCTGCACCCATGAGTCCCACAGAACTAACTTGAGCTAGAATTGAACTGTACAACATAAAGTAGAATATTAAGGTTGTGTTGTTCTTCACTTATGTCTGGTTTTCATCCATCCTTTTTTTTTAAGGTAGGGTTGGAGGAGAAGGCCTTTCTAGAAGTGATAGGGATCCCATTTTAGTTGCTGAATGATCCAGGCTGTTCTGATTGTGTTGGAAAGGTTGGATCTATTGCCCAAGGAGGCTTTGATGTAATTGTCAGGTTGAGAGTAAGCAAGCGGTAGAATCTGAGAAGGTCTTTGTGCTGGCAGGGAGAAGTCTGTGGCTGGAACCCTATTCATAACACATTCGTAGTGCTCATTTATTTTTTTTTTTAATTTCAGTAGAAATTATAGAAAAAAGCTGTGCATGAAAGCCCTTGAGTTTTGGAAGTGGCAAAATTCATTATAAAGTTGAATGTAGATGTAACTATTATGTAGATGTAGTTCCATAGGACTGTTTGACTGTGTTTGTTATTTGTATATCACTGATACTTTGCATACCTAATGTTTGCTATAGTACTTCAAGCAGTGGAGTAGATGGAAGCTGTGTAAAGGTTGGTTTATCCTATTAGGTCATGGGTTTAGTATGTTTTTTTTTCCAAACGAGTGTTTGTAGGAAAAATAAAAATAAAATTGTATGTGTAATGCCAAGCCCTCTCCTGTAGATCATGGTGAGGCAATAATTGAGTGGAGGGACCTCTGAGGGACTAACACCCCTCTTAGAACAGAGCCTGCTTACACCAGGTTCTGGGGGTTGGTTCACCTGAGCTTGAGTGCCCTTGAGGCTGGAAGTTCTACTGTGTCTCAGGAGACTTGTCCCACTGCTTGCCTAGAATTCCCCTGGTAAAGTTTGTGCCTGTTGTCTTTGTGTTCTTCATACAAGTGCCTCAGAGACTTCTGCCTTCGGCCTTCACCACATCCCGTTATTGCTGTCTGCCAAAGATCCCTGCAAAGCTTTTCCTGTGGAGGCTGAGCAAGCCTCTCGGCCTCTCTGTATGGCACTGCCTCCAGACCCCTCACCTTGGTGCCTCTTTGCTGCTCTTGCTCTTGTGTGTCAGTGTCTGATTACAGACACAGGTTAACATGTTATGCTGTATAATGTAGGGTTGTGTAAGGCATCATACCAAGGATGGGCTTTCTGTGATTTTAACCTTTTTTTTTTTTTTTCCATTGTTGAACTGTTGCGTGTGAAAACAGCTTGCGTGGGGAGAAATCTTACTATGAGATTTTAAGACAAGCAGCTTGTGGTCATTTTTGGCTTCAATTTCAAAACCATGTAAATTAAAAGAAAAATATTTTAAATAGGTCTTATTTTTATACCTCAGATAGTATCTGCTGTTTGTAAACTCCTGAGTAGTACTGTGTAAAAGCAGACTGTCAGCCAGAGGAACTTCAGATGTTTTTACAAATAGGAAGAATGAAGAAAAACATCAAAACTCACTCTTGAACATAAATTTGCCATTGTTTTCAGTTCTGAGATTGCTCTAGTTGAAAAGCTCTGAAGGGACTGCAGCAGGATAGAGATGTGAAAGCATTGTCTTGAAGACTTTTGTAGACCCATTTTAAATTCCCATGTGCATCATCTTGATGGTCTCCACTCTTGTAAGTTGCCCTGTCTTTTTCTTCTCTAGGAATATGAAGAAAAAACTGGACGAGCTCACAAACCTCTCTCTCCTAAACAGAATGTGAGGAAGAATCTTGACTTTGAACCACTCTCCACTACAGCACTTATTTTAGAGGACAGACCAGCGTAAGTTCTGCAAAGTGCCACAGTGAGGGTCTCTATAAAATTAACCTAGCAAAGATTTTTCTAACTCAGTGTAATTGCTTACCCTAACTTAAACAAATGACTTAAAATCTAAAGTAGAATTTTTTTTCAGAGTAGTGAATATGGAAGTGGGTTGATTATGAGAAAAATTATTCAAACAGAAGGAACCTTATTTAATAATAAAAGCAATGGCTTTTTATGAAAGGAGGTAAGTAAGAGAGCAGAGCTCTAGTTTTGAGTAATTCTACCTTTTAAACATGAATAAGAGATTTTTATTTTCCGTGAGAGCACATAAGCATAAAAATGAAGCTGGTACGTGCTAAAGAGATTGAGAAGCACGAATACAGTGTCCTGTTTACACAGGGAAAGAAAACACTTCCATAAATAATGAAACATGAATAGTGATTGCTCTGCATCGAGTTCAGCATCACATTTTAAAGGTTGTCAAGTACTTGATAAGTTGTTTCATACCTCTTTTACTGCAAGGAGATTCTTCCATATGCAAACTGACTCCAAAGCGATTTACTGGCAGTTGCTTTACCATGTTTTGCTTCTAAATTACACAAATTATGTCATGTTTAGTCTATGATTGTGAATGTTATCTGGCTTTATGGGGATGATGTCTGCATTTTTAGTATAGCTGTGCATTGGTGTGAAGAACTGGCATAACACAGATCTGTGTTTTCATCAACACAGTGTGAAAAATGCCCATGTCAAAGTAGTCTAGTTGTAGGGTTATTTAAATAACTTTTTGGCTTGTCTGATGGACTATGTGGCAAGACCTCGGGATGTCTAGAACAACATGAGTGATTATTTGTTATAGCAGGCTTTATTGTGGACAGCTGGAAACAAAGCATGCTAGCTTATCTGTTGTATTCTAAACCTGTCTGCTAAAAATCTTTCTTCTTGTGGGATAATCTGAGAAGTACATTGTTCACACAGATGGAATTAGTGATGCATTACAGGAGAATGTTCAGGTTTTGCTTTCTTTCCTACTGTTGATAGACTGAGGAACTTCTACAGAGTAGGTATTTTTAAGATTCTAGACAAGTGAATCATTTCTTTTGTCTAGTAGGGAAAACTGCTCTGGGCAGCAGTGCTGTCCCCTGACTCTTTCTAAAGAATCTTTTTTTAAATTGTTTGCTTGCAGTTTACGTACTATTTTTTTTTCTATTAGGCTTTAAGTAATTTTTTTTTGATTTCCTATGACAAAAAACTTTAAGACTTCTGGAAGAAAAATGCAGAGAGATTTTTTTTTTTCAGAATGGCTCCTCTTGATTTCACACTCAGTTGTAGGATTTAGGTAAAACTTTATAGTAAAAAAATCAGTAAATATTCCATAGTTCCTCTGGCTTCAACTCCAAAAAGTGTTAGTTGAATCTTAGTAGATACTGAGCAACATCTCACATGTATGGTGGTGATGTTAAGAGATAGGGCAGATAATTTGAATGGTGGAGTTAGCAGAACTGTATTATTTCTTCTGATTTTCATTTCCAAACTTTCCCTAACTTGAACCATTTCTAAAGACTTGGATTTAAAAAAGATGATGATCAACTTACAAAAGTGAAACTGGATAAAGAGTGGATTGTTTTCTGTGCCTAACAAAGACACAAATGTGAAAATTTACTTTCCTTGTTCTAGTGACAATCTTGATTTGAAAAAACAGAAAGATGTGAACAAATCTGGATTTGTCATAGGCCTGTATTTCATGGCTGTGACTGCGTAAATAGTGACACCCACTCAATGGTGACTGTGTTGATGGAAAGCAGCTGCCTGATGTGTGACACCTTACAGGAACAGGAAAGTGAATTTTTGCATAGCTTTTCTATTAACCAAAGATACAAACTGTCCTAGGAATAAAATACGGTGTTCTACAATACAGAATAACAAAATAGTTAGTCATTTCCTGTTTTGATGTTTTGGTGATCCTGTATTTGTAAAGAGATACTTATGGTTATGTTAATTACAAATATGAGTAGCTTAAAGGTAATGTGTCTTGACATATGAACACCTGTATTTGTATGGCAGAGCCTTAATCACAAATCAAAATGCTGTGTTGGTATTGATGAGTGGACAATATCAAGGATGACTCCAGTACCACTTGTTGCTCTAGGAGCGAGGGGGAAGAGTCAAGCCTTTAAAATAGAAAGGGAGTCTCAGAGAGCGGAGGGAAAAGGAAGCTGGGGTGGGGGTCAGTACATGTGGGTAAAGAAAGCTGGGCATGTAATCCGTGAATGAGGTGCACAGTAAGAGAGAGTATGGTCCTGTATCTTACCAGTTTAAATCAAAACTACCAGCTTGGTATATACCCTTTATGAAGATCAGCCTGTGGGTTCAGTTGGTTTAATAATAAAAATGCTGGAATTACCAAACATAAGGAAATTACTCAGCATATTTTGTATATAAAAGTAGTCATAGCTGGTCAGTGTTCTTCCCTTCTGCTGACTCTGGCAAAAAAAGATTCTTTCCAAGGATCTGTTGTTCTGCTCACTGATTGCATATTTTGACAAGAAGCAGTGTATGCTTTTCTTTTAGAAGTGCCTAGAATTTTCCTTAGACAGGCATGCCAACTCTAAATACTGATTTTTTTATTTTTTTTTCAATTTAAGGAACCTCCCTGCAAAACCAGCAGAAGAAGCTCAGAAACACAGACAACAGTACGAAGAAATGGTAGTTCAAGCAAAAAAAAGAGGTGATGGAATTTCTTGTCTTCAGAGGAGAAAAGTAAAGTTAAGGGCATTTCTAAACCTGAAATAACACTTGTGACAGTCTGTTGCTCTGTAATGTGGGGGATCTGTACCTCCCTTTAAAGAAGTATCAATCCAAAGAGAGAGGAACAAAGGTAGTTTCATTGAAAAGCCCCACCCTAAGCTGAAAAATAAAAATCCTAGAATCCAGCAGGAAAGAATTTTTTAATCTGTAACTCTTAAATAAATGAGTGGCGTCTATTTGTGGCTTTAAAAACTTACTAATATAGTGAAGTAGGTTGTCAGTCAAATTAGTGAAGACTAGACTTAAAACTGCAGGGTATTTGTCAGTGTCATGTTGGGAACAACCTGTTCAGGCTGCAGTACATAAACATAATTTTCCACATAGGAAAATGTATGCAATTGTGTTCATTTGATATCTCTCACAGCTTTCCCAGAGTTTTGCTCGTAATTTCTTGTCTGACATTGTTCACACAAGTGTCTTAATAACACTGTACCATGCATTTGAGGCAGAGGTGACAGTAGTGGTGGTTTCCTTCTGCTGGTATTTTTGACCATCTGGGTTTTCTAATTAAAAACATGCTTTGCAGTAATAGGAAATTTGGACTCACAGAGGTTTTGCATTCAGTGGGAGCTGCTGGAAATATTTTTTTCCAGCCAGCCAGACCTTTGAACAGTATGGAACAGTGGAAAGGTGATATGAACACAGGACTTCCTTGCTTTCTACAGCTGACATACTAGTAGAAGTGTCCTTTTGTGATTTTGAACATCATACACCTATCAGTGAAGTTTTAACTTCATGTGACTCCTGTTTTAGTATATCCACTTTAGTAGTCCAGAGGAGTTTCTCTGTTCTTTCTTTGCATGTAGGGTAGGTGGCTTGAGAGAATTGAGAGGATGATGAGGCAATGGGCCAGGTCCTTGTGCTGTCTTCACTGGACCTGGTGTGTCATTCTGTCCAGATAAATACTGTGACAAACCCATTTTCTCTAAAGCCACTCCAGATGAACAGATTTACAGAGGGATATGTTGTTTAGAGGTCAGGAGGTCAAAGAGTGTAAATACCCTCTTTTTGTTAAGAGAAAAATTGAAAGCTTGCATCAAAGCTGAAAATATTGGAGACAGCTGGGATTGTTCTGCTCAGGCACAGCTTCTCTTGGGCTTTAAAGTGGAGCTATCAGGCAGAATGTGTTCATTCCAAAGACCTTGTTCAGGGTACTGCTGTTCTGAAGTTGGTTTTACTTGCCAGGTCAGTACCTTCCCACACTGTAGAGAGTGTGTGTGTGTACATGTGTGTCCTGTGTTTCCACTGTGCTGCTGTGTCTGCCTGCATTTGGTAAATCCATGGCCAACATCTTTGCCAGTGGAAAAAGTAGTAGCTGGTGATGCAGGAAGATGCATTGAGTGATAATGCAAAATGTAAAATATATCTAAACTAGACATGAAAAGTGTTTTCTTTTTGATGAACTGAAGGTTCCCATTTGTGATGGATGACATTTAGATGATCCATGTGCCAAGTAACATCAAAAATGTGATTTTTTTGACAGAATATCTAAATTGTAATATACATATGAAAATGAAATACAAAGCTTGTATCCATTTGGCCTGTGTTTTTGAATCTGACATAACTAAAAGGGTGGGGCTTTCTTGGGAAATACTCTGACCTGTCCTAGTAGGTGAGGCTGTTGGCTGTCAGAGGTGCTAATTCAAAATTACTACTGTGGTTAGATTTGGAGGGTCAAAGAAACCATATATTATCCAACTCCCTTTGTCCCATCCATTGAAAATGAGCCTTGTGCATAGCTCCACTTTGTTCTTTGTTCACATTTGACATCACTGCTTAGTTAACTGTGTGCCTGGGAACTTTTTAGAATTCAAGCAGTAATTTTAGGTGAAAATGGTGTGCTTTTACATGGTCGTATAACCATGGCTAACTCTGAATATTCAGTTTATGGTTTCATTAGCTTAAAAAGAAAATTTCTTTTCTGCAGAGTTGAAAGAAGCTCAGAAGAGAAAGAAACAACTGGAAGAACGCTGTAAACTGGAAGACAGCATTGGGAATGCTGTTTTAACATGGAACAATGAAATCTTGCCCAACTGGGAAACTATGTAAGGCAGTATGTTATACTGAGTTTTAATTAAAAATTACGGAGTCTTTATCCTGAAGAGAAGTTACAAAGTTAGGAAGCATAATTTTAAATGGTCTTGGAAGCTTTTCTTTGAAAGTCACTCTTGGACAGGTACAAAGAAGAAAATAAACAACACATGTCTTTCTGAAAGGTGACTGGAAGTGATACAGTGCTAAATCTTATTACTTGTCTTTACTGAAGGCTCAGGATAATCAGAAACTGAAGCACTGAGAAGTGATCTGTGGTAGAGAATGTAAAAGCATGAAGCATCATACTTGAACACTATGCATTTATCAGAAATGAGCTTTCCCTGACTACTTGAGCTGTTCATTTTGTGTTATCAGTGTAGATTGAAGTACCTGTAGGGTTTATGAAGCCTCTTTAATTACAGAGTGTTATACCTGCTGGGATAATCAAATGATGGAAAAGAGGAATAGGGAAAAAGTTATTTATATTAAGTGCTAAAAGATTTTGTACAAAGACAGCATAGGCAGTTGATAAGCTGCCTTCATGGTCTTTGCTAGTCATCTTAAAAGAGCCACCCCTTTACCCCCCCAAATACAACCACCATTTATCTGTTCAACATAAACCAATGGCACTCAAAACTGCAATTTCCTTAACCATGGAATTCGGTTTCCTGAGAATATATGTTAAAAATATGGCAGAATTTGTTGGAAATTTCTGGAGAACTGAAGTATAACAAATCAAGCCTAAGCATTTGTCTTTAAACATTTATCTTTAGTATTTGAGGATGTATCTGTTATGTCTGCCGTAAAAATAAGGCCACCTTTTCCTTTATTGGTTTAAAAATCCAGAAGTTCCCCAATGCGTTCACTATTTTACATTTTAGTTCAGAGTCTGCTCTTATATAAACGGATTGCTGTGGTTTTACCACTTTCTTTGGTGCTTAGGTGCTATTCAGTTCCTCCTGCTGGGCTCTCAGGTTGATGAACATCAGCTGCAGCCATTTCAGAGCTTGTGTTCTGTTAAAATGTCTTTCGTGCTCCCCCCTAAAAGTTACTCCTTGTCACATCCTCATGCAGTTTTCCAGCTGCAGAGATGGGTGGGAAGCTGCACATCTGTTTGCACAGCAGGGTGGTGACAGAGGGCACCTGTATTAAGTCTTGCATGGAGCTGTCCAGTCTTTAGCATAGGTAGTGGCATAGGCATGGACTTCTTTTCATTTGTTCCCTATGGTTTTTGCTGGTCAAGTGTGCTTGCAGATTGTGGGTGCTGTGATTGCAGTGCCTCTGTCAAAAGAAGCCATTACCTTGGAAGGAAGTAAGATTTCCTTCGCAGTTCAAAGCAAAATAATACAAAAGAATGGGTGTGTGCAAATTGCATTCTTGGCCTGTTGATTTTGGTTGGGATCCCTTCAGCAGTGGTAGGAGGACACATTTGCGATCCATCAGGTAATGAAATATTTCCGTTTTCCTTTAAACAGGTGTTGTTCCCGTAAAGTTCGAGAGCTGTGGTGGCAGGGCATTCCCCCCAGTGTGAGAGGCAAAGTCTGGAGCTTGGCAATTGGCAACGAGTTAAACATCACCCATGGTGAGACTGTTGTTTTGTTGACATACAAAGCAACAAATAGTAAAGGGACAGTCACGTGTCTGCTGTGGTGTATCAGAACCTGAGGTGTGGGTGTGAGGAAATGTTATCTAGTTATGCCTTTTCATGGTGCTTTGATGTGTTTTGTTCAAAAATACAGTGTCTTTTAATCTTGTAGCTGTTCTAGGACTGCTGCTGTGAATTGTTCCTGATAATTGCTGTCACTGTTTCTTGCTTTGATGTTAGATGGACGTGGTCAGAATTAATGACTCAAGCTTTTTTTTTCTTTTTGAAACTTAGAACTGTTGTTAATTTTTGTAATGCCTATAAATATGCATGTAGTGTGCTCTCTTTGATTTGAAGCAAGACAAGAGGTTTGTAAGAGATTAAAAGACCCCTGGGAAGATTTGTACTTTTGTTTGTGTGTTTGTGAAAATAGAAGTAATGTTCTACTTCCAAGTGCAGAAAAATACAGGTCTGAAAGACTAATATATGTAATTAATTCCAACATGGAAATGGGGTAGACTGCCTGTACTCCTGCCCTGTGGTGCTGCTTTTCTGTGCTTTTTTTGGCTTAGTTACCTTGGGTGTAGTTCTTACATGGAATTTGCTAGACTTGCCTAATTATCCATTCAGACTATAATTTTGAATATCCATGCTCTGGAAGAAAACGTAAATACTTGAACATAAAATGCAACTTATACCTGGATTGCCTTTCCTTTTCACTTAATCTGAATTTAGAGGTCAGTGGAACAAATCTTTCAAAACCATAACCTAGTCAGAAGTTCAGCTACTATGTTAGAGAGGAATGTTACTTGTTAGGATTAGGGCAGCACTGCCCACATGATAGGTAGTGGACATGAGCATGTTCAAATAATGGACTTGGTTTTCTGTTTTACTTTGTCCAGAACTGTATGATATTTGCCTGGCTCGTGCCAAAGAGAAGTGGCGATCACTTAGCACAGGAGGGGCTGAAGTGGAATGTGAAGGTATGCTCTTTGCAAAGGATTTATGCTGTGCTGAAGAATAAGAGATTTTGTAAAATCGTTCCTTAAAATGCAAATCACTTATTTTAAACAAAAAAGTTTGTCTATGAAGATTTGTTCTGGTAAAAAGGAAATGTCTTTTTGTGGAAGCAAGGAATAGCTGTATCATTCTCACTGAAATGATGGTCTCTTATAAAGCACACTTATTAATTTTTCTTTATAAACAATCTCTAGGTACAGCTCTTATTTTGATATAAATTTGTAGGAAAACTGGGGAAGTTTGGGGATTATCATTTGAACTGCAACACTAAAATACTTTTCTGCAGCTGTAGTTTTAGAATTGAAACTCAAATTATAGCGGAAAGTTGTATTTTAGTCCCTTACTGCAGCTTTGAGCCAATCTCTGGGGTGTGTTTCAGAGAGCAGCAATTTATTTTTGCAGACAAAGTGGTTTGAGATTTACTAATTAATTGGAAGAGTTGTCTGGTGTTGAGAGAGTATAAAACTACATGCAAATGAAATTGCCTTTGGTAAGTAATTATGCTGAGCAGAGCAGAAAAAGGAGAACACACATACTGTCATTTATAAGCAGAAAAATGTTTTGGATTGGAAATCCCCTACTTTGTTCTCTTAAGATTGTCTACATCTTAAGTAAGATGGCATCTAGTACGTTTCCAACTTCCTCTTTATTTTCTGGAGTGTAGATGCTCATGTGATTGGTACAAACATTGGCTAGTGACAGCTCTTGTTTTTTGATTGCTCAGTAAGCAGCAGTAGGTAATTCCCATCTGTACTTACCAGAACAGACAGAATACCAATAAACCCTCGATATCAGAAACAAAACAAATGCTATAGAAATGTATTTTGTATGAGATCTGTTTCAGTTATGGAGAGTGAATTATAGTGTCCATGATCTTTAACAACATATACGAAGACCAAAAGCTATGAATTTGAAAGGAGAGCTGATGGTAGTAGAGATGGGTGGTATCCATCCAATGCTGCTGCTTTAGGACTTCTCTCTCCCACCACAGCCTTTCCACAGAGGCAGCTACTTCAGGAGCCACTGGGAAGCCTTGTTGGAGGTGAGGGATCACAGGTTAACAGGCTTGTGTCTGTCTAATGATTTTCAGCAGATAACAGTGAAGTGCCTGACCTACCTTGCCCTGTGTCTTTCCCCACATCACTTCAAAACAAATTAAGGGTCACTGTGCACTGTAGGGTTGCTCTAGGTCAGGCCAGACTTGCTGCTTAGCCTGTGTGCTGAATTCATGGAATTGTTCTGTCTGTAACCTTATTCCCTAGCATTCACATCAAAATAAATGAGCTGTGCAAAAGCTAACCCTTACTGGAAAATAAAAAAAACCAAAGAGTGTACACTGATCCATCTAATAAATGCAGTAACTTTGGCTTTTGCAGATGCTGGATTTTCTGCAGCTGACAGAGAAGCAAGCTTGGAGTTAATAAAACTGGATATCTCAAGAACATTTCCTAGTCTTTGTATATTCCAGCAGGTAAGCAATGTTAACTTTTGTCTTGACTTCTCAGGGAAACT
This sequence comes from Manacus vitellinus, assembly GCF_001715985.3. Classification (NCBI taxonomy): domain Eukaryota; kingdom Metazoa; phylum Chordata; class Aves; order Passeriformes; family Pipridae; genus Manacus; species Manacus vitellinus. The sequence continues at coordinate 5,883,933 of NW_021938789.1, read as the reverse complement.
AAGTTTACATAACTTTGCCTGTCCCTTGGTTGAAACAGCCCATTGAGTTCAAGTCTGAAGCAGTAAGCATCTTGAGAGGATAAAGTTCCTAAAGATTTTGGAAAACTGTAAATAATCTAGAAAAGAGTAACCTCAAGGTACTGTCTTATACATTTGGAAGAGACAGAAAACCAATGTGTTGGTTAATCATTGTGATTCATTTAACTTAGTTCATGCTGGTTTCTGTCTGGTGAAGTGATGCAGGTGAGTGTTTCCAAGTCAGTGAATCAGCATCACTGGGTTGCAAATAGATGCTGAGAGAGAGAGCATAGCTCAAGCAAACAACATTTGTTGGCCTTTTTTTGGTTCAATGCAAGACTAATTTAGCTTGTATGGTTTTGGTGTGCTTTAGTGACTCACTTTAATCGGATTTTGTCCTTCTCTGCACAGATTTCAGCAGCCCTGTAAAAAGTTTAGATTGTGATAAATCACCATTTTTGGGTGAAAATTTCCCTTTTGAAATTCTCAGTCACAGTACTCAGTTCAAGATATGGTAGCTGTTAATAGTCAACAATGTGAAATTCTTCTTAGCTGCACGTGTCATTCTTGATACGTTCTATGTGTGTTGTGGCAGATTCTTGTTTTGACTGTTTCCTTCATGGTTGAATTCTGCCTCCAGTCTTTAGGACAATTAAGTGGTTTGCATTGTTGTTCTGCTTTCTTGGCACTGTTGTTAAAGTGCTGCTGAGCTATAAGGAATCTCTTAGGCTTGCATTCCTTTTGTATAAGTATTTAATAGGTAATCAATGTATTGGATGAACTGTACCTATATCTAATAAATGGGGTTTGAAGGACTGTTTCATGCTCTTAAAGCCAAAATTATTTGGAATACTTTGGGCTGTTCTAAGCTGCATTGGGAAAGAACATGTCCTTCATCAGCACTAATAGAGACCATCTTTAGCACTGAAGAATTTTTAACATGTTTGTTGTATAATCAGATGTATTGTCTTGTTTTTGTTTAATTATAGGGTGGTCCTTACCATGACACGTTGCACAGTATTTTAGGAGCCTATACTTGTTACAGACCTGATGTGGGCTATGTAAGTGAAGAATTTTTTTTTTTTCAGGGGTGGAGGGGGAGGATTATGGGGAGGGAGGATTGCGTTAATCAGTCTTTGTAGGGCATATATTAAATGATTTTATGAAAGCTTGTTGGGGTCTGTGTGTGCTTTCCTCTATTACAATACATGCTTGAAAAGTGTGTGACAGTTCTCTTGCTAAATTTAAGCTTTTTAACAGGTTAAGTGGAAAACTCAAAGGGACATATTTGTACTCAAAAATACATACTTTGAAAATTGAAGTCAAAGAGAAGGTGTAGTTAAATTGATTGTTTGAAGTACTTATTGTTAGTATCCGTCTGAGACTCTGCTGTTGAGGTGAAATGATAGGCTTTTCTGTGCCTTAGCACTGAGTGCTTCTGGACCAGTCTCTAAAGCAATGCCCATTGAAGCTGCATGAGCTCCCTCATAGTGTTTGAAGTAGTGATTATGAGAGCACTGAGTGGATTTCAGATGCTTCGTTTAGTCTCTTTTCCCAGAGCAGGCTTATGTATGGAGGCTTGTTCTTTGTTCAGGAGCAGTGTTTTAGGCAAGGCAGATGTAGAAAGGTGATGTTTCTATTTTGTAAGTAGCATGTAATGCTTGGCAAGAGCTGCTGAACATGACTGCCAGGAAAGGAAACAAAGGGCAGGTCAGCTGATGTGCTTCCTTTGGGGCAGCAACAACCTGTTGTGTTGGAAAGGAGCTGGTTCCTCAGGTTTGCAGGAATGGCTGTCACACCTTAGTCCATGTGACTCTGCAATGGCAGCACTGCACCCTCAGAGTGAGAGAGCTTTGCCTGGATTCCATAACAGGCTTTGTAGAAAACGAGAACAATGTCATGAGCTTATGGTAAATGAAACAAGAGTTTAAATCTTAAAACAGTATTGTTTGTCAAATGAGTCACTGCAGTTGTCTGTAACTGCAGGTAATTGATGGATAAAGGAAAGTACAGGCTTTGTCTCTAGGGTCCAAGTCCAGCTTTCCACAAATAAGGCTGTATGTGACCCATCCCTAGGAGAAGAGGGATTACTTAGAAACACCTTATTCTTAAAAAAAAAATCTTTATTCTTTGTCTCTGAAAGCGCTGTCATCCTAACCTGTCTTACAAGTTTTACTTGGATACTTTGAAAGAAGGCATCATGGGGATTGTTAGCTTCCATGCTCTGAATGTGTCATACCAAAGGTCACGTGGGTTAAAAAAATCCTGCTTTTATGAATGTTTCTCAAAATTCAGCAGCTCAGTGAGTGCATTAAACACTACTGATCAGGAGGGCAAAATGAAGAAGTCTTGGAAGAATACAGTCATTGCTGAATGGTAACACTTCTCCTTTCTTCAGGTACAGGGCATGTCATTCATAGCAGCAGTATTGATCTTGAACTTGGATACTGCAGATGCCTTCATTGCTTTTTCTAACCTTTTAAATAAACCCTGTCAGATGGCGTTTTTCCGTGTGGACCATGGCCTTGTGAGTATGCAAGAAAACTGTAATTGATGTGTTGTGGATAATGTGTAGGGAAAGTTTAAAAAGAAATAAAAAATGATTGGATCAGTAGCTTGGAAAATAAGTCAGAACTTATTTTAAAGCAACATGCTTGATAAACTAAGAAACCCCAACACACACATGCAGACTCCCTCAAAAAACTCAGACTAAACCAAAGATCACCCCATTTACCTTTTTCAATAGGCAGGTGAATGAAATTTTTGAGCAGCTATTTTATGATGCTCAGAGAATATTTATGAGAATATTATTCCAGCAATTGGAAGCTGAAAACACCTTAGTGTCGGAAGTGTCTTGAAGGTGCTTTTTATTATAGTCTAGTGGGTTGCTAAAAACAGACTGTTGCAAGGAGAACCAGGTTTCCCATATCTTACTGTAGCAGCTGTGTTTGAGTCCATCAGGCTTCTTTTCAGAGGAATAGACCCTTCCAGTGTTCAGTGGGAGCTGACTGCCTGTTTCTCTCTGGAGCATCTAAAATTCTATGTTGGCATGTACACTGAGCTACTGGTCTGTTACAGCAAAATAAGACACATCTCTATTTTACTTTAAAGGTGTTTTTATGTCAAATATATGGCATTCTTTATTTCTTTCTCACCTTTTAATGCTATGAAATAGGATCTGCTTCTCAAGAGTTCAAGTGGGAGAAATAAAGCAAGGGAATGCATAACATCAACAGTAGTAACTTTCATTACTTAAACAGTAGGACACTAGAGATCCTATCAGTATTTCCTGCTGGAAAAGCAGTGCAGACAGCACTAGTGGCAGTATCAGCTATCTCCATTATAGCACGTGTAAGAAGAGGACATGCTCATGCATTCACTGTGTAAATGTGGTTCTTGGGAAGTTGATTTTGGACTTGAATTGAATAGAATAAGATAAATATTTTTTTTTAGCTGAGAGAATTGGGGTTTGGTGTGCTCTTGGATAGTGCTGTTTAGTTCTATTAGCCTGTCCAAACAGAGACTACATGATAAATGTGTGCTTACAGAAGGGTAGAGATGGTGACAGATATTATTAATATATCATGAAAGCAAAAGCCATGATTTAACATCCCAAGGAAAATGTTGTACCTAACATTTGAAAGGGAGTAGTGACACTAAAGTGAGACAGTTTTGGCTTCCTGTTAGTATAGTGACCTGCTGTCTACACTCATCTTTTTGTGTCAGTTTTACAGCTTAATAAACAAATGCTGATTTGTTGTATAATAAATGAAAAAATGAAACCGGTGTAAGTTAGTTATGTAAATTGTAGTAATTTATACCAATTTAACTTGACTTCTTTTTTTGGTTAGTTTCATTAAATGACATTATTTTTCAATTAACACTGAATAAATGTCATGTTGACTGTTGATTTGATCATACAGATACCTGTACTACTGCCCACATTCCTATCAGCAGATGTGATTGTAGCACTTATGTGTAAGGTCCCATCTCTAAAATGCTTCTGAAAGGAAGAGCTCCAGTGGAACTGTCTCACAGTGGTGCCAGCATGTTAGCAGGTCACTGTGAAAGCAGAACTTCCTGATGCATTACCTGCTTCCTTGTTTATACTCACAGATCTCATGGGTGTTTGGATTTCATGCATTTAAAAATCCCCACTGGGAAGCTGTTTCAGGTGCACAGTTCTCTAAGTGGGTTCCTGGATTTCTGCTGTCATGTTTGACATGAAGCTGTTTCTCAGTAACTGATGGTTCAGAGATTTTATGTAATTTTGGTTATTTCTGTAGCATACACCCATCTCTGATTGGCTTAAAGCCCTATACTCATACTGACTACCAGGCTCAGTTTTTTATTTGCCATGTTAATGAAGGTAGTCTGCCATCTGTTGCTTCATTTAGAGGAAATGGGAAAAATTTCTATGAGGACAATTAAAAAAACTGGGAAAAAAAACCCCAGGACATAAATCTGTCAGGATTTCAGACAAGAGTCTCCAAAGGGATTCTCTTTTCCCTTTACTGCCATGGTATTCTGGGGAGAAGTATGCTGCTGCAACTCATACTTTGAGGATATCACAGCCTTTCCTTATTGCTTTTATTGGGATACTGTAGTTACTGCATCATTCAAGGACTTTGCCTAACTTTTCTCTCTATAGTATTAAGGAGGGGTGGCTAAATAACCTTTTGTTTTTAACCCTAGTTGAATTGGAAGATTTGTTTTTTTCTGTGCCATCTGTTATGGAATTTTACTAAATACTCGAATTTTAAAATAGCATAAAAGTCTTTGTGTTAAAAGCAGTGCAGATCTGGGGGTTATGATGTCAGACAGAGTTACAATCTGTTTCTCTTGCACAGGTGTTTTGTCCCAGTCTTTGAGTTTTCTGTGTGAACTTCATCTCTTCCTCTTTGCAGTATAAATTATTATCTAATTTTAAAATGTATGGTATTACGTTGGTATTAGAATATGATTAGAATATTAAAATAGCTTTGATGTTAGAATACGATTTATGACTGGAATCTACTGGACTCTTCCCTGTTGCTGTGGAGTATCAACATTATTTTAGTTTTGTATTTCATTATGTTCCATTGGGTCTCGGATTTTGTTCAGTATAATATTAAATTACTGCCACAAGCATAAAAAAAACACTGTTATATTTATTTTAAGAAATCTGCAGAAAACTTGTCTCCTGCTGGTATTTTTCTTTCCAAAGGAAGCTGGTCAACACCCAAACCAATCACTATATTGTTTAGTATGAGAATGGTATACAGAGTGGATCTTAAACTTTTCATGCTTATAGATGCTGTCTTTTATGTAAATGTCTAGCTCTTTACAGTATCATGTAGTTCATCTGATCCTATTTTAAAGAGCATTAATCCAACAACAGATAATGCATTTAAGCCTGTTAATAACACAGCTAACTGCTTTTTTTCTCCCCATTGTATTTTCCCAGATGTTGACTTACTTTGCCGCATTTGAGGTATTCTTTGAAGAAAATCTGCCAAAGTTATTTGCTCACTTCAAAAAAAATAACTTAACTCCAGACATCTATCTAATTGATTGGTAAGGCATTGAAAGTGTAATTACTAATGTGCATACTAACATATAGCTCCGTGTCAGTATTCATGACAGAAATTGGGATGTTCTTACCTGGCTTAATGTTCTTTCAAGATAAAGGCATTATTTTTTTTGTTCAGTACTTGAGTTGTCAATCCAAATCATTCCCACATACTTCTGTGATGTTTAACATCTGTCTAACCTTTATTATTGTACTTATGTTGAGTTGGAAGCTTATCTGGAAATACTGCTGTATAGCAGTGTTTATCCATATTTAGTGCCTGTTTGGAATATCTTGTGAGAAAATCTGTTAGTCTTTCTATTGCATGTGCTGGTGTGTACCAGGGTTGTGTATTCAGAAAGTATTGCTAGTCTTGCATTTGAAATGTACAGTTTGTCCTGCACAGAACAGGAAAAGCGTAGTTAAAACATTTGTCCATATGCCATAAAACCACAGAAAAGCTATTCCACTTAGCAGACAAGCAATTACAGTCTTTTTATAAGTTTTAACTGCTTTCCCTTTTAGTTCTAGTATACTCAGAACCTTTTTCCTTAGAGAGGAAAAAAGACAAGGATCTTAATTGCACTTCTGCCAAATTTCACTGTGGTATTAGGCACTCCAAACTGAACGTTTGCATTTGTGCCTACCAAACTTTGGTTTGGGGCAGTTAAAATGTCTCTTTTCAGCAAGACTTTGTTGTTAATTTTGGGATTACATGAAAGCTTTTTTTGTGAAAAATTGGTTTGCCCTTAAATTGTTGACAAATTTTTCTGTTCTTGGGTATCTGATGAATACCTTCAGTAAAAGAATTAAGAGCCCAGTGGTAACAGCTTTTTTTTTTCCTCTGAGATTAATAAGTTTGTTTTGGAAAACATTTGTGCTGTTAATGCAGTTCTAGCTGAACCACACTGGCAGTATCCTGATCTTTAAGATCTAGTTGGTAGCACTGAACACGTTGCTCATCTGTTAGAAATAGATGTAAAGTAAATCAGTCCAATCCAACAGCTCAGAGTTTGAATACATGACTTTTCAAATAATCATAGAATTGCTGGGGCATTGGAACAGTCCTCTGGAGATCATCTAGTCTAAACCCCTGCTCAAAGCTAGAGCAGGCTGCTTGGGACCTTGTCCAGCTGGGTCTTGAATATCTCCAAGGAAGGAGATTCCACAGTCTCTTCAGTCTGTTCCAGTGTTCAGCCACCCTTACAGTCAACAAGCTTTTTATTTTCTTAGGTTTAAATGGAATTTCCTGTATTTCATTTTGTGCTTATTGGCTCTCATCCTTTCACTGGATACAACGGGGAAGAGTCTGGCTCTGTCTTCTTTACATCCTCTTACCAAGTGTTTTTAGACTTAGGTCTGAGCCATCTCTTCTCCCAGCTGAAGAGTACCAGCCTGCTCAGCCTCTCCCTGTGTATCAGGTGCCCCAAGCCTTTAGTCACATTCATGGTGAGCTGGACTTGCTCCAGTATATCCATGGCTCTCTTGTACTGAGAAGCCCAGTGCTGAGTAGGTGGGTGAGCTGCTGTGGCATGCTGGCAGTGCTGCTCCTGCTGCAGCCCAGGATTTGTGGTGGTCTTTGCTGCAGTTGCTGGCTTAAATTCAGTGTGGTGTCCATCAGGACCTCCATGTCCTTTTCTGCAAAGCTGCTTTACAGCAACTTGGTTTCCCAAATGTACTGGTACCTACCTGGGCTTATTTCCTACCCAGGTGCAGGACTTGGCATTTCCCTTTGCAGGATGTCATGGAATTCATGATGGCTCACTTCTGCAGTGTCTCCAGGTTGCAGTGGTGTATCAGCCACCCCTCCCAGTTTTTATCACCTGCAGATGTGCTGAGGGTATGGTCTGACCCATCATCTGGGTCCTTAATGAAGACATTTAAAAGTGTTGGATGAATATCAAACCCTGGAGTACACTGCCAGTGAATTGACTTGAAGCTATACTTCATGCCACTAATGACAACCTTCTGAGCTTGGCAGTGCCACCTGGTTTTCAGTCCACCTCACTGTCCATTTATCTAATCCATACTTCATCAGTTTATCATCAAGGATTTTATGGGATACAGCATTGAAAACCTTGCTAACATCCAGATACACAACCTCCATTGCTTTCCCCTCTTCCACCAAGCCAGTCATATCGTTGAATAACACAATGAAGTTTGATCAGGCATGATTTTGCCTTGATAAATCCATATTGGCTTCTCCCAATCACCTTTTTGACCATCATATTTTTGAAATGATCTCCAGGACTTTTTCTTCTGTTGCTTTCTCAGGGATGGGAATGAAACCAACCAGCCTGTAGTTTGCTGGATCCTGCCTCTTGAATGTAGGAGTGACCTTTGTTTCCTTCAAGTCCTGAGGAACCTGTCCTGATAACTGGGGTCTTTCAAAGATAGAGAGTGGCCTCACAATGACACCAGACAGTTTCCCCACATACTTGTATATCCCCCATTTGTTTAAATATTCCCTAATGTGATCCTCCTCCAGCTAGGGTAGAGTTTCCTTGCACTTGGCTTTCCCGCTGGTCTGGAGGACCTGGGCTTCCTGAAGGCAAGTCTCAGTGAAGGCAGTGAGTACAACAGCCTTCTGAATGACCTTTGTCACCAGGTTCCTTGCCCTTTTCAGCAGTGGGCTTGTGTTTTCCTTGATCTTTTTACCTGCTGGTGCAGGAAAATCCTTCTTGTTGTTAACATCCATTGCTGGATTCAACTACAAATGGGCTTTTTATTTCCTAGCCCCTTCTCTGTATACTCAGGCAATGTCTCTGCATTTCTCCAGGGTCACCTGCTCTTCCTTCAGCCTCTTTTATGCTTCCTCTTTATATCTGAGTTTTGTCAGGAGGTCCTTGTTTATCCCTACAGGCTTCCTGCTGCCTTTGCTTGAGTTCCTTAATTTGCATGTGCCTTTTGTACAGAGGGTGGTGTACCATGGGTTTTGTGTGACTTGGCTTTTACACTGGGATTAAATATTAATGCACTATGAGTAGGGCAATGAGAGGGTGTGTAATGTACAGGCTCATTTCTCCCAACATTTAATGGGAGAAATACCACTAGAAGTATTTTTTGACTGAAGGCTGAGAATATTAAACTGAACTAGATCTATGCCCAGAGTATGGAAAAAATACTAGGATAAGATAGAAGGGAAGAAAGAGAGCAGAGGCTGGTGTGTTCAGTGATAAGAGAAAAGGTGTTGAAATTGTATTGCCTCAGACAATGTTGTGAAAAGCCAGTGTGTGGAGGAAGCAATTGAATAAAAGGGATATCAGAATAAGATGACTGTAAACATGTGGGAGAGTAACTGGATAAACAACATTGAAATCACCAGGTTATTGTATTTTTAATGGGTAATAATGTCAATAGCAAAAGGCAGTCCAGAAATAACATTGGCCTGTTACTTGATGGGGGTGGACATTTCCCAAACAGGACATAGACAAGGCAGAGGTGTTTAATGCCTTGGCTTTGGGCTTCAGCACCAGTAATGGGTTTTGGGGAGCCCTGAGCTGGAAGACCATGGCCGTGAGAATGATAAACTCCCATTTGACCCTGAGCTTCTGTGGGACTTGCTGCTCCAGCTGGATGGTCTGTGGGGCCTGATGGGATTCATCCAAGAGTACTCAAAAGAACTGGCTGATGTCACTGTGAGGCCTCTCTCAATGATTTTTGAATGATCTTGGGAATCTGGAGAGGTCCCAGTTGCCTGGAAGCTGGCTAACCGCTGTCCCAGTTTTCAAGACAGGCACAAGGGGAAACTACCAGCCTGTCATTCTCACTACAGCAACTGGTCAAATTATGGAGAGGATTATTCTGGGAGATACTGAAAAACACCTGAAGGACAATGCAGTCGTTGGTCACAGCCAGCACAGGTTCACAAAGCATAAGTCCTGCTTCACCAGCTTAATTTCCTGTTATGACCCAGGTACCCTCCTAGATGATGTAATGTTTTTAGATTTCAGTAAAGCTTTCGATACCCTCTCTTACAGGATCCTTCTGAACAAAATGAATAAACACATCATGGGCTGGGTGAGCAGTTGGCTCACGGGTCAAGCACAGAGAGTAATAGTGAATGGGGTAACATCACAGTGGGGTTCCACAGGGCTCCATCTTGGGCCCTGTGCTTTTCAACATTGTCGTGAATGACTTGGATGCAGGACTAGAAGGGATATGAAGCAAGTTCACAGATGGCACTAAAGTGGAAAATCTGCTGACTTCCTGGAAGGCAGGGAGGCCCCACAGAGAGACCTCGACAAATGAGAGGACTGAGCAATCACCAACCATAGGAAGTTCAACAAGGGAAAGTGCCAGATACTGCACCTGGGATGGGCCAACCCAGTACAGACATGGGGAATGAGATGCTGGAAAGCAGTGTCAGGAAAGGGACCTGGATGTCCTGGTCAATCACAAATTGAATATGAGTCAGCAGTGGCCTGGCAGCCAGGAGGGCCAACTGTGTGCTGGCAAAGCGTCGTCAGCTGGTCGAGGGAGGGGATTGTCCCACTCTGCTCTGCACTGGGGTGGCCTCACCTTGAATATTGTGGCAGTTTTGGGCACCACAAAATAAGAAAGATATTAAGCCATTAGAGAGTGTCCAAAGGAGGGGGCAACAAAGATGGTGAAGGGCCTTGAGGGGAAGCCATATGAGGAGAAACATATATAAGGAACAACAGCAGAAATCAGAGTTGTAGAAAAACAGACTCTTTTGACAAAAGGTTGAAAGTTTATGTTCCTTTCAGCAGTTTCAGTAGATAGACTATTGTCTTTTCTTGAGCAAACCTTTATGTGATCAGTTGTTCTCTCTTAGCACATATATAGGGTAAAAAAACCCAACCCCAAAAACAAAACAAAAACCACCAAAAGAAGAAAAAATTACAGACTTGTGAGCAAAGAACTGAACTGATGAAGTCTGTGTTGAAGTGTTGTTGATGTGTTGAAGCACATCAGGTCCCCTTTTTGTTCCCTCTGTGGGTGTTGTTAAGAGCACTTGAAAGAAACTTCAGTCAGGAGTGACTGTGGATGGCACTTCTCAAAGTCTTTGTATCAGTGGACTGACAACCCTTAGCATTTCTTGCTGATTACCTGCATCCATATTCAAGCTGTTTATTTTAATTCCAAGGACAATTTACTGTGTTACTCCTGTCCCTAGAGAGTCACAACACTGTGATCTTGCACAGGGATGTAGGCTGTTCCAGATGGACCTGCCCAATCTTGTATTAAACTTTTTTTACACTTGTCTTGAGCTAGACAGCTTGTACCACTCTGTCCTTAATTTTGTTAGGCAGAGCAGGTTGTATTTATCTATGTAAAACTTGCATATCTCATTTAAATATATACGTCTATATGTGTGTAAGTGATGTATATGTGTGTGTGCATACACATGCATACTTTATACTTCAAAATACTTTGATCCTGTAGGAAGCAGATTTAGATTTTTTTTTTTTTAATCACCACTGAGTGTGGCTGGAGTTTAAAGTCAGGGAAGAATAAGGTACAGTGTCACATTGAGTAGGCAGACCTTTTGCTTGTAGGTAGGAATCTTTGTGAAACAGCCTTCCTCTAACAGCATTACTTTTATTTAAATGAGCATTTGTTCTGAGCCCCAGAGGGATGCCTGCTGCTATTCCTGTGACTGGTGTGGTTACTGTGCAGGCATGTGTGCAGCAAAGCTCAGCTGGTGCCAGCTCTGGGAGGGCTCTAGGAGCAAGTACTGCACAGATCAGTTGCTGGGAAACCCTCCTGTTCTTGCCACAATTACAGTGGAATCAACTAGTCTCCTTTGTGCTTCTTCCTGTAACCAGTGCTGCAGGGAATGGCAGTAAAATTGGTGTGCTTAAATAATTTTTGAAGGGATGTGTTCTAAGGAAAAGAAATGCTGTGCGTGGGCCCAGCTGTGCAGGTGATGCACTGCTGCTCTGGGCCTTCTTGGGTAGAGGATTTAGGAAGGGGAGCCCCCCTGCCAGTTTAGTTCCCCCACTGCCTTCCATGATGGGAAAACTCCAAGGACTGAGTAGCTTTATTAAAAGGTACAGTGGCATGATTATCAGAGGGTACCTGCCACAAGTAAGCTATCTTTTTTACAAAAGGACCCATGTGCTTCAAACCCAAACTCTGACGATAAATCTCACAGAAAGAATTCAAAGGCTATACAGGTTTTGACTTTTTTTTGAGAATATAAAGGGGATCAGGTGTGAAAGAGCTGTAAAGAGCAATAGCAATGTGCAGTCAGGTTCACAGAGAACAGAGGGAAATAGTGTGTCTGAAAAGCCCAGTTTTGGCCTCTCGCTCTGTCAGCTGATGTTCTGCAGGCTCTTGTGAGCAGAGCATAATGTGGATCTGCCAAGGACACATGCTGTCTATTTATGGCCTGCTGCTGCTGTACAAACACCTCTTTATCCCTACTCAGAAAAATGATTTTGGCAATAATTATAGCCAAAGGCTGTGTTTGTACTGATGGATTGATCAGTGATTCTGTGGTATTACATGGACTGTGATTGTGCTCTGTGAACATGAACTTTCTATTGACACCATGTGCTTGTTATGATAAAGGTCCAAGCCACTTTGTGTGGCCATTTTCAATGGGTGCTTCCAGTAAAATATTTATAAGCTTGCTCTGTGTTACTTTAAGAAAAGCATAGTCCACACTGCTGCCAAAAAATGCCACTTAGGATGATATTTTAAGTGCATGCCTCCTCATCAAAGAAAAAAATGGACTGTAATTCTGTCTAAAGTTTTTTGGGGACATCCTGATTTTTTGAATTGGAATTGTTACCAGTCTCCAGAAGATCCCAGTCTTCAGTCCAGTTTACAGTGTGCTTATCCTTATGTCACTGCAGTTTGGGGTGGAATCAAGAGAAATATTGCAAGGTGAACAAGCAAGGCTTTTTGGTTGCTTCTGACTGGTTGGAAATTGCTTAGAAACATGCACAGTATTTATCTTAGATTGATACGTTTTACAATGCAATCCACTTTGCTGAGTGCTAAGAAGTTGCTCTGTTGCAGTCAGTATTTTATATTACACAATATTTACTTCTTTTTTTTTTTCCTTGTCAGGAACAAAGTAAATACTTCCACTTTTTTTTTTTTTAAACTGTAACGATTTTAAAATTTACAGACCTGAGAAAACAATGTGTAGTGCAAGAAATACACAAGATCTGATTTGCATCAGTGTTGTGCGTGACTTGCCAATCTGAAATATGGGATACCTGTCTGCATTGCTCTTGGTAACAATATCTTATGAAGAGTTTTTAAGCAGAAAAGAAAAAGAAAAAAGGGTAGGATGGAAGAAAGAACAAAGGAATGAAAGCACAGAGCCTGTGATTATCATGGTAGCCGTGCTTTGCTTTCTTGGTAACATTATGTTGTTGCTTTTCCTGTGAGCAGCAAACCAGCCAGGACTTCATGCATCTACCTCAAAGAACACTTTCATCATAAGCAGATCTGGGGAGGAACAGGAGCTTCTGATACTTTTTTCCCTCTTCCAAACAGAGAGGCCAGTAGACTGCACCTGTGCTCCTGTGACCCTGACACCTCTGTGTGAGTTGGCTGTGCTGTCTGCACCTGGGACTTACAGTGGTTGGAAGAGACCTGTAGACAGAAAATCATCCACAGTACAGAGGGAGCAGATCATGTGCAGGGAGTGTGCCAGTGCTGCTGAGAGCCACTGCTCTAACTGGTTCAGTCAGGCAGCTGCTTTATTGCTGTGATAGTTTCAGCTGGGTTTCGGACCAGTAGCTCAGATGTCTAATAAAAAACGTCTTTTAATGGGAAATCTTTGAAGGGAGCAAGTGCTGTATCCATTCTTAGCAGTGATTCCTACTGATGTTTCTTTGCTTGTTCTAGGGGGCCTAGTCTCTGTTCTTAGGGCTTGATGCCTCAATTCCATCCAAGGATTAATGAAAGTTAATTGCCTTGTGAAGTTCCTGCAAATGGCCCTTCCTTACAAATTATGAAGAGCTCAGTGGCAAATACCTTATTTTGATGTGACAGCTTTTTTGATGTGAGCAAATCTTCTCATACAAAAGTAGTGTTCTAATAAATAGTTCTTTCTTCTGACAGTTAATTTCCCACATAGTTGGAGATTTAATACACAAGGGTTATTCAGGTTAGGTCTGAATCATGACAGAATAATACCTTTTGAGAATAAAAGCAGTTCCAAAAAATTGGCATTGTTACTTTAACCAGGACTCATTTCTGGCTGGGTGTTTGCCTGCTGCTTGGTGACCAGGAAAGGACTCAGTTGAATTGCTTCCTATTACACCGTTCCTTTTAAATTGAAAAGCTGTTGCTGTTTCCTGTGCATGTGTGTGTACAGACACAAGTCTTAACTGTGCTGTGTAGGTATTCTGTAGCAAGACAGTTTTACATGGCGTGTGGCTGTACAAAAATATTGAAAGATTATAAAGTCTGCAGTGCACCATCAGCCAGGAACCCAAAGAAAGAGCTTGTATTGTGCTGTTCTTTTGCATTTGTGTATGTGTGTAAAATACATACATGAGCAATTTTGTGTTTTTTTTTTCATCCCAGACTCTTGTTTATTTATTTTTATAGTTCTAATTTAGCTCTTTGGAGAACAGAATTTAAATTATTTCCACTTGTTATAAAAAGATTGCAATGAAATGAAAAAAATTTAAAAAAGTAAAATCCTAAGGATCATAAACCTGCAATTCACTTGTCACCTGAGCTTGTGCAAATGTTAGTTTTGTCTTGATGTTTCTAAAATGAATATATTTTCCCTTTTTTCTGTCATGTGCTGATTTATACAGAAGCCGGATACTTGATGATGCGTCATTCAAATAATCTTACATGGTAAAAAGCAGATACTGCAGAAAACCTTTGATTATTAGGATTTCCTGTGAAAATACATTAATTCATGTTCCATACCTATATATGTGTGTGTATGTATCTGTTCAGTTTTATTTTTTAATGTAAATCCGAGTTTCTTAAATGAAAAACTTGGAGGGGATAGAGGATAGTCCAACACAGGATAGCTGCTGTTCGATTCAACATACTTGAAAGGGACTTTTTTGTGAAAAGCCATGGAAAGGTTTGATTTAAATCTGAGCCTTTGCTGACCTCTGCCGGGGAGAGAATTCTTTGCAGTTTGACAGAGATTTTTTGTCAGTGCATTTGGGGAGAAAGGTTCTCTCTGATTACTGAAGGAAAAAAACCCTGTAATTCTTTTCCCTTATATACTGTAAAGTGATTCCAGGAAACTCAGTTCTCATCACTTGCTGTTGGGTCACTGTTGGTGGCAATGAGAGCTTGTGCTCTGCTGTGTAGCCAGTGTTGGATAGAGAGAGAGAGGGGGAGCAGCTTCGTGTTCCTGCCTGCAAGGCTGTCAGCATTTTGGTGAAGGAAGAAATGTGCTCTTGGTAGTTAATGAAAATACAGTTTTAGCAACTGGGAGGAGATTCTTGCTTCTGCCATTACCCTTTTTCCTTGGGGATCACACCCCTTCAGCCACACTGAGCCACCATCTTATCACAGCTCTCTCTGAACATCCTGCTGTTTCTCTCAGCTTGTGAGAGGTTAAGCTGATCTTTCCTCCAAAAGTTATGCTGTTATTATTTTACCAGTCAATCAAGCCTAGACCACAAGAGTTTATTTTACACATCTCTTTTATCTGATCCACAAAATTCCCTTTGCAGTTTGTCTTAAGGTTCATCTTTTTGTATTTTCACAGCTGAAACTTCATCAATCCTCAACTCTGAATTGATGATTAAATAGGCCTTTGATTATACCTGTGATCAGTGCATGCCCATCGTAAAACCGTATATGTTGTGTCCTTGGTGTGATCCAAGAAAATCAAACTTGGAGACCCAGGCTGATAGCAAGATGCCTTACTGGTTGTACAATTTGATATTGTTTTGTGGGTTGGTATGCTGCAACTAAGAGAAGTACTTCTGAAAACCAGGAAGGCATATTCAGTTATAAATATTTGAGAAGCCTCAAACTTACTGGTGGTCTGTCTGTGTCCTTCTGCGACTAACCAAGACATTTTTCTTGTCCAGTAACTCTGAAAATTTTGTTCCATTTTTCAGGATATTCACATTGTACAGCAAATCTTTGCCACTAGACTTGGCATGTCGTGTCTGGGATGTGTTCTGCCGTGATGGAGAAGAGTTCTTATTCCGTACAGCGCTGGGAATATTAAAACTTTTTGAAGATATTTTGACTAAAATGGACTTCATTCATATAGCCCAGTTTTTAACAAAGCTACCTGAGGACTTGCCTTCAGAAGAGTTCTTCACATCTATTGCTGCCATTCAGATGCAAAGTAGAAACAAAAAATGGGCTCAGGTAAAGAGGATGTCAATATTTGATAACTGATGATTGTACTGTACTCATGAAAATGGGGTTTGGCAACATCTGGAAGAATGTTTTAGCAGAGCTAGTGTTTCATTTTAGAGGTAGGTGGGACCGTGTAGCTCACTCCGTGCTTTTAGCATAGGTTGAGGTGAGTGGATTCCCTGAGCTTACTCTCCTCTGGAAAGGGAGAGCTCAGCCAACATTCAAAATTGAAATGTTGAGTGCAATTGATAAAGTGTCACACAGCTTTTAAAATTTATCAATTACAAAGGCTGCTGGCAACATTACAAGTTGATATTTGTAAGCAGAAATTCACTCTTTGGGAGATGATGACAATTTATCAGGACACATTATCATACAGTTGTCATCTTAATTTTCTTGAGGATCTCTTCTGCCTGATTTAGGGCTGTACAAAAGTGATTGCATCTCTGACTTCTTTACTGAGATTTGTCATGTGATTTCAGAAACAGTCTCATCACTGTAATTTCAGCTAAATTCCAGTTTAAAGAAAAAGGATATGTCATCTGAATGTGGAAATGGTTAAGTGGCTGTAAGAGCCATTCATGCTGGAGAGTGAAACCCCCCTTTTTTATTTTTGTTTTTTCTTTGTTCAAAGCAGTAATACAGCCCACTTCACTAGTCGTTCTGTAACAGAGCTCTGCCCATCCTACCCAGTTATCTTTTTGCAGTGAAACAGAAAGATGATGTTAAATGTAGTGGTTGGGGCAATTTGGCTGCAACTGGGTGTTTCTGGTCCTTTCCTAGGGTAGAAATCTGCCTGTAGGTGCTGGGGCTTGCCAGCTTGCTCTTTGAGGTGAGGATTTCTCACCTTCACAGCAGGAGTAGCTTGTAGCCCTCTGAGCCTTATGTGGTGTGTGAGAGGGAGCACAGCCTGCACTGCCCACCCCAGAGCAGCACAGGGGCAGCGTGTCCTCCCTGACACCACCTTCCTCACAGAGTAGTTGGCATTTGACCTCTGGCCTTGGTCCTAAGTCATAAGCACAGATCCAGCTTTGTTTCTTTCCTCCAGAACATTTTTCAGCCAGTCTCTGCAAGTGTCCTCCCAGTCTCATTCCTCATTCAGTTGACCTCCTTCACCTTCTTTAAATGTGTCATGTGTGTGTGAGGATTGCATTCCAAATAAATTCTCAGCCTACTGCTGCTTCCCTTGCAGGGAAGGAGAGATAGGGGTCCTGTTCTGCCAAGTACCCCAAATAACAGGCTTCAAAAGTGGACTTTAAACCTTTGTTAAATCCATTTCTATCTACCACGCCACAAGGGCTTATGGCAGAGGTCTCTGTCAGTGGAGAGGTTCTGTAAATTTGATTACATTTAGTAGTTAAAATAGTATTAATACATAATTAAATAACATAATTAAATTGGAAACTCTTCAGACAATGAATTATTGAGTCATTTTTAAAATCTAATCTTTTTCTTCTCTCTCATTCCTTGAAATGTCTAGATACTGGCTGCTCTGCAGAAAGATAATCGGGAAATGGAAAAAGGAAGCCCTTCACTCAAACGTTAACGTTGGGTTTGCCTCCTGGGACTCAAAGGAAAAGAGCTAAAGTGGCAAAACTGTTGAGTACTGTTTGACATGTATGAGCCTGCAAATCAAAGTGTTATTTCAGAGTTTTGTTTAGTAGTAGGATAGCCTTAAAGGGGAGAGAAGAAAAATAAGGAGGAGGAAGAGGAAATAAATAAAAATAAAAAGGAAGGAAATCAGGGGATAAACCCCTTATAAATTAAACCTAGGCTTAGCCTTAAACTTTTAGTGGTATGAGCATATGCTGTGGAGAGCATTACACATTCTGTACTTCTGATGAGAGCAGTGAAACAAAATAATATCAAGGGTTTAGATTTTTCTAAATTTCTTTCTTGTGATGTTTTAAAAGACTGGACATTCAGCAATGTTGGTTGCTGTAAAAGCTATTCTCCTGTTTCATTCTTAGGCAGGATATATTTCCAATACCTATAAAAGTCACTGGATCTGGATTTTAAATAACTGGTGCTGGAATTTATAGTTAAATGATGTGAGGACCATTTCTTTAGAAATGCTTCTATTTTATAGGCTGTGGGTCCCATTTACCAAAGAAATCATGTAGACGTAGAATTACATTCCTTTCTTTAATAAGAAAAAGTTAAGTAGAAAGTAACCTTGGAAGAGAAGTCACACTAGCAGTGCAAAACCAATTATTCTTCAAGATGCCTTGGAAATCTGGATGCATATGGAGGAAATTCCATTAATCAGACAAGGTTCTAAACTCACCTGGAGGGTTCTAGTATTAAGCTGGCATCATTTCCCAATTGTACTCTCTTTCCTCTGGTTAAAGCCAGGGTCACATACTACTAGAGGCGTGTTTCTGTGTCTCCAGTCACGCTGATAAAACTGTGGGCTGAGCAGATAAACTGAGAAATGGTTAAAAGCAATTTTGATAATTACTTTAAACCCAGCTCTGCTCCCTGGCAAAGCTGAGGAGGAAGGGTGAGGGGAGCAGTCAGGTTCCACAATGCTGCTGCTGGAAAGAAAAGGTTCTGTGGGATCTCCTGGATCTGCTGCTGCTGCTCCAGGGGAAAAGTGTTATGTGGAGCTAATCATACAGTGACAAGTGAAAGAAGTTTATTGGAAAGTGTACCAGACAAACACCATCAGGATAAGTACAGGCTGTCATTCCAAGTGTTTTATCTGGCCTCTAATACATGAGAGGAAATTACAGCGGCAGCAAACCACAGTTACATAAACCCCTTACACATCTCAGATCCCCTCTGCCTCCAGATGAATGTTGAAGGGCAAATCACGAGTGCCTCTGCTTTACAAGAATGTTTATCATGTAGTGTGTAGTATAAAATCTATTTTATAATCATGATCATTGAAAAGGGAAATGTAACTAAGCAATATTTGTGTTAACTGTAAACAGGGGTTGCTAAATCCTCCAGCTGTGTGGTCAGCAGTTTCCCAATGCTCTTCAGTCTGATTTATGCTGATTATTTTGGCATAGTCTGAATGAAACAATGAGAAGAATAGTTGTACACTGCTCAACTCAATACTTAATGTAAAGTACTGTGGGACATAATCAAAATACTGTCTTCTGGTACAGACAGCGTTACTGTGAGGGATAATTTGATTGTAACGTTAAGAAGAGTGAGAACAAGACTTGCTGGTAAGTGAGGGCTCGTAATCACTTTGAAAGATGTGTAATGCAAATACAGCCTGCAAGTCTGATACCTCATTGACCTCTTTTCCTGTTCACTTCGTGTACCTGGTGTAATGGATGTGGATTTTTTGTTGGTCATCTTAATTGCTCCACAAGACTTCTTCTAGGTCATCACTTACTGAAAATAGACATTAAGACGTTGATAGGAAATGTGTTAATTCTCCCAGAATTTGTACAGCTTAGGTCCTCCAGTGACTGGTACTTGTATGCTATGTTGCTTTGAAGTGCAGTAGAAAGCAGGAAGGTCAGTAAGTGTTTTTTAATATTACTTTTTCTATTGCTACAATAAATATGCCTTTCCATGAAGGATACGAGAGGCCTACCATCCGAAACATTTGCACTATGCTTTTAAACGGTTTATTAAACACGGAGAGAATTTGAAGTATACATTTTTAGGTAGTACTGTAACTGGCTTTGCGATTTAAGTTTCCATTGCAACCACATTTGTATTTCCTTTTGAAACAAGTCTGCAAGTGTGGCTCATTTGTCTGGTTAAAAATGCATTTTTCAGCTACTTAGGTATGTTGGCAGCCATCGACAGCCTGTTCTTTTTCTCTTCTCAATAAGATGTTGAATGTAACAGTGACAGTGGGCACAGCTGTGGGGAAAAAGGCCTGCTGCAACACTTGTGCACTGTTTGTTACTTGCAAATGTAATTATTTTGCTTTTGTGATTTGATCTTTCTGTTCTTAGAAGTTGTATATATTTTCTAAATGATTTCTTTGTGTATATAAGGTATGTTCTTTAATGAAGAAACAGCAATGCAATAAGGAGCTTTGCACAGTTTGTTTTCAGACAAAATACATGTGAAAAAAATAATCACCTGCCTAAACATGCAATTGTTTCAACTTCTCAGTAACTTGATTTGAAGGTAATGCTTGAATTTTCATAAAAACCAGAGATGAGTAGTAAGGGCATAGAATTACTTGCCAGTGAGCTTTTTAAGTGTCTTGCAGCATACCAAATCTCTTAATTAGCTATTACAGAAACCTTCCTTAAGGAATTCAGGGAATTGGATTAAAGAATTTGACAATTTTATTGTTCAGGTGCTTGAGAGTATCTGTAACAAGATGCATGAGATTTTCTTTCATTGAGCAAATGTCCCCATCAAGCAAACTTTCTTTTCTTCATGGGTTTAAGGAAAAATAAAGCTGCTGCAATGCACAGAAGTACCACTGTACATGCAGCAGATCAGAGAAACCAGAAAACTTCAACCGGCTTTGAGATTCTGTACAATCTGCACTTTATAATAAAGCAGTTTTGCAACTTTGATCTGCAGTCAATCATTAACATTATTTCACTTAGTAAACAATTTCAGTCGGAAAAAATGGTACCTTGTAACAGGTTATTTTTGAATGTTTTAAAAAGTAGAATGACATATAGAGAACTATTGATACATCCCTTGTACATCATGTTTAAATTGGGTTTCTGTAGTTACCACGTTTGTTTTGTTTAGATATGTGTATCAAACTGAAACTTTTTTCAACTGTAAATATATGGTTTTGTTAAATAAAGTCATGTAAAGTTATCTTAGTCACCTGTTGTCAGTGTCATTCAGAACCCAAAATCCCAGTACCTCTCTGTTTCTTCACAAGCTTCTCCAGCAATTTTTGTCTGTCCAAAAAGAGGACTTCAGACCATTTATGTATTGCAGGTGGAGGACTTTTTGCTGATGCTTTCCAAGTTAAAATACCTGTTAAATTATATGAGACAGTTAGAAGATTTAATACTTTATGGTGCCCATGCTTTAATCCCATTTTGTACACCTTTCTCTGGACTAGGTCTGAGAGTTGATAAATATATTATGAAAAATAGCTGTAAATATATTTCTGTGATGTGCAAAACTCAGAAATGCCTGAATACATTATCCTGTCTTTTTTTTTGAAAAGAAGAAATCTTGGTTTATTGCAGGTTTTATAATCACAAAGCGTGTTCGTGCCTAAGGTGGTTATTGTTTTACTTCTTACATAGGCATAACTTCAGAGCCTGAAGTGGAGAGGCTTCCTGTTGCTTAACTGAAAAGAGGCTGAAGCACCAAATAAAAGATGGATTAAAGAGTGGAGAGAAGGCAGTACCTGGGCAACAAGGAGGCCTTGGCTGCCATGGTTCGGGTTTCTCCAGTGAGCACATGTCCCACTTCCTTTTGCTGAAGTATCTTCCTGTTTGATTTGCTGAATTGGGATGTAAAATCAGGATTGCTCTCCATAAGCCAATACCAATAGAGGCTTATGTTGTATCTTTTACAGGAGTTGCACAAATCTGTTCAAAACTAGATTTACTTTTCCTTACCTGTTTTCCCAATAGGAATTCCAGTCTCTTTGAAGGGAATTATTTTCCTCCATGCCAGCAACATGTCTCTACTGCATCCAAATGGAATGTCTTCCTGTATTTACAGGAGGAAAATGAAGGAATCTTTGATCTTCATCCTCAGGGTGCTTTGGAAGGCTAGGGTAGCAGAGGGTTATTGCAGCTCAGGGCTGAGAAAAAAGTCCTGGAGGCAGTGTGTGAAGTTAAACAATGTCTTGGGAGTATTTGTTTCAGTAGAAACACTCAGTTCAGAGAATTACACCATCAACCTTGCCTGCACCCTTCTTACCTTCTCTAAATGTCAAACATGCAGCAGTGAAAAGCACCTGAGATTCATTTCCCCTGCTTCCCCTCCCTTTATCTATTTACCTTTATTGCTTAATAGTATTTACCAAGGTAAAGGAAGGTTTGTGTGTCTTAACCCAAAAGCAACAAGAAGTGTAAGAATTTTCCTGGCAGGAATCTGTAAAAAAGGAGAGATGGCCACTGATCATCTGTAGTGATTTATGACAACATCATGGAGCACCAGGACGGCTTCTCATCTTGTGCCACAGTCTCTCTGTCAGCAGAGGAACTCACTTTGTTAACAGGACTTATGATGAAAGGTACAGATTTTCATGTTGTTGTTTTTTTTTTCTCAAAGAGAGGTGGTTTGAGTTACACTTCTCTCCTTTTACTGTCCAGCAACCACCACAGAGACAGATCTACTGGTACTTTGTGAAAAGTTTTTAATATTAGTTGTGTCATGTCCCTTCATGAGTTGAGTGTTTGAGCTGCCAAAGATATAAAGTATCTCAGTCATCTGCAGAACAAGAGCCTGCACTGCTCCTCTGTGCTTGTGCAATAGTTCTGCAGAGCTGCAGGACCTCAGGAGAACATCAGGCACTACTGCAGGGGGAGTATGAAATTACTGATAGAGTCTCTCTTTCACTATGAGAAAAGAACAAGTTTTAAACGTTCAAGAGGGTAATAACAACTTTGTTTTGTCACTCAAATTTTCAGGCAATTCAGAAAACCTAATTCAGAGGCGATTTAAAAGAGGAAGGTGTGAGCCATTCCCACCTGTCTTTATGTCAGTTTATCTGCCCTTTATCCCTATATATGTGCAGTCAGAGATTTGTGTGCTTTGTTTAAATGCACACACACCTCATTTTGAAGCCGGAACCAGCAGCTCAGCAGTCCTGGTCCCACATGGGTGCAATTCCAGCCTGTGCTGGAAAATGAAAGGACTCCAATCCTTCTTTACCTCTGGGATGTGGCTTCTCTCCCGTGAGTTCCGCAGCCGTTGAACCCGTAAATCTGTGCCTTTGACCCCAGCCCCGGGCACGCAAACGGGACTAAAGGTCTCCGCTTTCTCCGAGGGAACCGGAGCGGCCCCGCCCCCGCCGCTTCCCCTGTTGCCGGGCAACGCCGCCCCCCTCTCCCCGGGCGACCAATCCGCGGCGGGTTCGCTCGGGGTCGCCTCTCCCATTGGCCGCAGGGAAGGCGCACCGGCCCGGCTCGGCCAATCGCGGCCCCTCACTCGCTCTGACACGCCCCGCGCCGGGGCCCTCTGTCCCCATTGGCCGAAGTTCAGCGTGGCACCTCCTTCCGGGTGCGCTGCCATTGGCAGTCGTGCCGCGGGGGGCGGGGCTGCGCGCGCGCGCGGGCGGGGTAAGATGGCGGAGCTGGGGAAGAAGTACTGCGTGTACTGCCTGGCCGAGGTGAGCCCGCTGCGCTTCCGCTGCCCGCGTGCCCGACATGAGCTCTGCCGACTGCTTCTCGGCGGTCGCGAGATCGCCCGCACCGCCGATGGCAGCGGATACCAGCTGGTGGACGGCGGTGCGCTTCACCCTCTGGGGCGCCGAGCCGAGGGCGGCTGGAGCAGCGCGAGGAGCAGCTGCTGCTGGACGCCATCGAGCAGTTCGGCTTCGGGAACTGGGTAAGGGGCGAAGGGTGGGGGGCGAGGGCTCCAGCGGGCGGGCGGCACTGACAGGACCCCGGGCAGCCCCTCTGTCGGTGGCTCCGGGCGGTCCCCGAGGCGCACCCGGCTCGGACCTGCCGCTGCCCCAAGGTCCGTTTGCCTCCCCCGGCCCGTCCGTGTCACAGACCTTGGAGCTGCCTCTGGTCGCTGCTCGGCTTGTGCCGTCAGGGTGTCCCGGCTGCGGACGGGCTGCGCACCTGCCCTGTCACCTGCGCTCAGCCCGGGCTGCAAACACCAGCAGTGAGGAAGCAGCATCACTTCAGAGTAACAGAATGGGTGAGCCTGGAAGGGACCACAGAGGGCCATCTGGTCCAACCTCGTCCCAGAGGACATAGCACAGGATTCCATCCAGACAGTTCTTGAATACCTCCAGCGAGGGAGACTTCACACCCTCTCTGGGCAATCTGTTCCAGTCACTGCACAGTGAGGAAGTTCTTCCTCGTGCTCAGGTGGAACTTCCTGTGCATCAGTTTCTGTCCGTTGCCTCTTGTCCTATTGCTCAGCACCACTGAGCAGAGCCTGGTCCATCCTCTTGACACCCTCCCTTCAGATATTTGTAGACATTAACGAGATCCCCTCTCAGTCGTGTCTTCTCGAGGCTTAACAGGCCCAGCTCCCTCAGCCTTTCCTCCAAAGCGAGATGCTCCAGTGCCCCAGTCACCCTCACTGTCCTCCACTGACTGTTTGATTCATTTGATTCATTAATTGTTACTTGATTATGTTTTGCTTCATGAAATATAAAGACTTTTTTAAAACCTTAAAGTGTATGATCATTGCAGCTAGTTATTTCCTAAATAACTAGTAAAGAGTAAATACTGTCATTCTCACTTGTAAACATTGTCTGTCTTTATTTCCAC
Organism: Manacus vitellinus; assembly: GCF_001715985.3. Classification (NCBI taxonomy): domain Eukaryota; kingdom Metazoa; phylum Chordata; class Aves; order Passeriformes; family Pipridae; genus Manacus; species Manacus vitellinus. The sequence continues at coordinate 5,859,720 of NW_021938789.1, read as the reverse complement.
ATTGCTCTAAAAGCACCTCAGCACTGTGATATAAATGAACAAACCCCAAGCTGTGTAGTGCTGTTGGTGCTCCTTGGGACTTGGGAGGCTTCCTGCTGACAGTAAGCTGCTTTCTGAGAGTGTGGTGGATGCTCAGGAGTCACTGTGTGGATCCAGTGTCTTGTGTTCCTGGTGCTGTTTTTATGGCTTATCCGCCCCCAGGCACTTGCAAATGCTCACCTGGACCTGAAAACGCGGATCCGATGGAAACACAGCCGGTGTCAGAGTGTCACTAGGGAAGTTTAGGCACTGGCACTTGTCTTTGGAGGAGCAGGGAGAAAGTTGTGTTCCTACCTGAGTGCTCATTATGCTGGAGATGTGATGGGAATCGTTTTATCACTCCTCCTTTCTTTCCGTTTAGGAGGACATGGCTGCTCACGTGGGAGCATCCCGGACACCTCAGGAGGTGATGGAACACTACGTGAGCATGTACATCCACGGCAACCTGGGGAAAGCCTGCATCCCTGACACCATTCCAAACAGAGTGACGGACCACACGTGTCCCAGTGGCGGCCCGCTGTCCCCCAGCCTGACCACGCCGCTGCCGCCGCTGGACATCTCGGTGGCGGAGCAGCAGCAGTTGGGGTACATGCCGCTCCGGGACGACTACGAGATCGAGTACGACCAGGACGCCGAGACTCTGATCAGCGGCCTCTCGGTGAACTACGACGACGACGATGTGGAGATAGAGCTAAAAAGGGCTCACGTGGACATGTACGTCAGGAAACTCAAGGAGAGGCAGCGGCGGAAGAACATCGCACGGGACTATAACTTGGTGCCGGCCTTCCTGGGGAAGGACAAAAAGGACAAGGAGAAAACTCCCAAACGGAAGATCACAAAGGAAGAGAAGGAGTTGAGGCTGAAACTGAGGCCGTTGTACCAGTTCATGTCTTGTAAGGAGTTTGAAGACTTCTTTGAGAACATGCACAAGGAGAGGATACTCCGAGCCAAGATTCGGGAGCTGCAGCGGTATCGGCGGAATGGGATCACCAAAATGGAAGAGTCGGCAGAGTACGAGGCAGCCAGGCACAAACGGGAAAAGAGGAAGGAGAACAAAAACATAGCTAGTTCCAAGAGAGGGAAGGAGGAGGGTAAAGAAGGTGAATTTGCTGCCATTGAAAACCTGCCTGGCTTTGAACTCTTATCGGACAGGGAAAAGGTGCTCTGCAGCTCTCTGAACTTGAGTCCTGCACGTTATCTGACTGTAAAAACTATTATCATTAAAGACCATCTCCAAAAAAGACAAGGAATTCCTTCAAAGAGTCGCCTTCCCAGTTACTTAGATAAGGTACTGAAGAAAAGGATTTTAAACTTTCTCACAGAAAGTGGTTGGATATCCAGGGATGCTTCATGAAACTCAGCTATCTGAGAAAACACAGCAGAGGCCCATTGCAGCCTCAAGGACTCCGTTATTTTTTCCTTCCCTCCTCAAAGATATAGGAAACATGTCACTTAAAACCAGAAAAAGCAAATACATAAACCCCCCACTCATCACGATCCATGGTGGTTCAAATAGACTTTTCTTTGGATCATGGAAAACACTCAATTGTGAAACTTCTACATTGGATTTCACTGCTTTTGGTACATTCTTAGAACAGATTTTTTCATGTGAACTTACTCAAGTCCAGTAGTCCCAGAGTAGTTGCTTTAGTCCATACTGTTGGATAAATGAGTATCAGTGTAATCTTTGCTTTTCTTTGAAGGTAGGAGATAGTTTCATTTGCTGGGAACTTTCTTCATCCTTTGTTTTGTTTTTTTTGGCATAGTGCTGGCAGCAAAGTGAAGCTTGGAAAAGTCCTGAGCTCGGGAGCAGGGTGAGAAGGGACTTTTGTGACCATTGCTAAGCTTTTGGAACATTCTCCTTGGCAACTACAACCAAGGCACAGGGGCAGCAGGGTGAGAGTTCCTGTTGAGAGTACAGCAGGGAGTGGAAGGAAATGTGGCAGGTGAGAGGCTTCAGAGACTTGTGGAGGAGGTTCTTGAGGAGCTCCCTCGTTTTGGCTTGAGTTTTTCCTGAAATAGATCCCCCTCAAGCTTTGATGTGACCTGATTGATACTGTAGTTTCAGGAATACCCAGGAGCTGTGGGGCTGTGTTCCAGAGGAGGAGTCAGTGCTATGGTGGGGGTCCCTGATTTGGGCCAGAAATGGGGCTGAGGACAATAAGGAGCCAGTTGTCCTGCAGCAGTTGGGAACCTCAGGCAGCAAAAGCACTGTTTTCTCTTGTTGGGGGAGCCTGCTCCTCCTCTGGGATCTGTAACTGCTGAGCTGATATGGGCTGAGGAGGTGTAGTTGCCTCCTTACTTTAGCTGTGAAGGTCAGGGAAAGGGAGAGAGATTCTCAAATGGGGCATGATCACTGAGGTTGGTCTTTAAAAACAAAAGAAAGAAGTGATGCAGATCATGTCAAAATGCACAGGTGTGTTCTTAAAGTATGGAGTGGTCAATCCAGCTACTACAGGGTTCTAGTTGCACGTACCTTGAAACGTACAGGCCTACACACATTTAAACTGAAATTACTGACAGGCAGGACAGTGCACCTTGAGAGGGAACTCATCCCAGCTCTGACAGCTCCAGCCTGGAGCCGTGCTGGAGCTGGGCACCAGCTGGGGTGTAACACAGCAGGTGACAGAAATGCCAGATCCACAGTACTGTTCTAGTAAGATCTACTGATTAAGGGAAAGATGTTGAAGGAGGACTATGAAAGGATTTTTGTGCTCATTTCATCCTTAAATTCCTGTGCTGGTATTTAACCAAATGAATAAAAACTGGTGGTTGCCACATGTGGAAGATGGCACAGTGTTACTTGTGCCTGAGCCTCTCTGCTGGTTGTGTCTGGAGCTGGAAGCCGTGACTGGAGACCAGCTGGGCTGATCTTCTGGAGTGTAGGTGTGCCAAAACTGGGAGTCTGACTGGCTTCAAAATGAGTGCAAGCACTGGAAAGGTCATCTTGCTTTGATGCTTTGGGCTGTAGTCAGTGAGGATATCACAAAATCTTGAAGCAGTATTAATTCTGCAGTTTGGCAGAGGTATTCTGATCGGAACTGGATTTCAGTTAATACATCCAGCATTACCAAAATAGTGTTACCAGTGAGTTTAGAATAAAAGGGGTACAATTACAAAGCCAGCATTTCTAAGGAAGAAAAAAACCAAAACTCTAGTGCCTTTTCTTTTGAGCTTATGATATTATGTCCCTTCAAAAAAAGTTAAGGGCTATGTCCTCTTGGACGTAATACTTCGTTTGGCTTCTCTGTAAGTGGTTTGTTGTGGCCTCCTTGAGACCAAACTGTCTCTCCTTGGCAGCAGTGGAGCTAACTACAGTGTGCTGAGCAGCTCTAGGAACCACTTCCACCCTAAATGCACATACAAGCAGCACACAAGTTCATGAGGTGTAAACCCCTGGTTATTTTCTCTGCCCTACTCCTGTGGGAAGGAAGCTCAGTCTTTCTTTCCATTATTCTAGTTATGCAATTTGGTTCTTCCTCAACTTGTTACCTAACTGCCATAACATGGTGTTTTGAAGCCTCAACTCTGCATGTAGCTGGGAATTTAGAAGAATTGTTTTGTTGTTGGTTCTTCTGGGATTTTTTTTTCTTCAGATCTGTGATTTTCATATTTCTACACTGTTTTGGCACATCTAAGTCTAACTGAAGCAATAGCGTCAAGCCCACCTGAACAATAACTTAGGAAAAAAATCTAGGCACCAATGAGTCATTTAAATGTTGAAATGAATTCTGCATTTACACTTGGTAGCTTAATTCCTCAACCCCTCCAAAATGTTTCTTTGGTGCTAGACGTAACTTATTGAACATCAAAATGAATGTAAAATAAAGTATTTTTAATGTATGAAATATGGATATCAATATTTATTTTGTACTTGCAAGCAAATTCAAGGTGGTAAATGTTTGCTTTAGCAAATACTAGTCCCTTGGAAAGGGCTTCCATAGAAGCAGTGTCTCATTGTCAGCTATGCTTTTAGTTTTAAAGGTGACTTGCACTAGAGGATGCTGCTGTTCCATATTTCACATGGAACTGATTTAGTCTAAGCATTCCTTTGTTATGAGCTGCTGGTTTTCTGTTTGATTGTTTTTAAGTTGAGATGCAGTTAATGTTAATCCAGCAATTTACTAGAGCTATGCTGCTTCTCTTCTATGGTGAAGGGGCTGAGGAAAAATATGTCAGAGCTCTTCTATCTTGTGTTGATCTGGAAGTGCTTCCTGTACTGTACAAACAACCCAGCCTTCATGTTGCTAATGACAAGGTGTTTTATATGCTTAATGCTCTTGACTTTTCTAATTAAAGTTATTACTAATGAATAGTATCTGTCTTAACAGCATTGATGTAAACCTGTGAAAAAGCAACACTCTCTAAGCTGTTCAAAATACTGACCTTCTGCTCCAGTCAGAGGCCACAATAAGTCTGTGCAGTCCCAGGGATGTGTTGGAGGAGCCCTGACTCCATCCTGGGTGCACTGCCCAGCACAGTGCTTGCCTTGCTGCACCGTTCTGGCTGCAGCCACTCCTGCCCCATGCTCCATGGCAGGCCCAGCAAGCTTAACAAGTGTCAGTGGGTTTGCACGAGTCTTTGACCACAAACTGCTTTGTAAATCACACAAACTAAGCACTCTGCCATTATTCTCTTGTGCAGCCACTGCATCCCATTTCTCTGTAACTGAAACAACTTCTTCAGGAGCCTTTCTGTTTACTCTCTTCTCACAGAATGTTTTTGCATGTGCCCCAGTGGCTCATGTGATGACACATTAAATACTGTGAAGGAAGGCACCCAGTGAGCATGTTCAGCTCATCAGCTTCTTTCTTCCTTAAGGGGAATGTTGCACTCACTGGAACTGTGTGCTGGTGTAGCTGTGCCAGACACAAATGCCTGTGCTGAAATCACATCAAGCCCAACTGATGTTGTGCACACAGCATTTTACTACATTTTTGCATTGTGTATTGCTAAATAAACTCGTATTAAAATTTCTTCCCATGACTGATTTAACAGTAACGCAGCTTTTGCAGTGAGGAAAATGGCTTAAGTCTTTGCAGTGACAAATGGAGATGCAGTGTAGCTAAACAGGGATGGGTGGAAAAGTGGTATTTATAAAAAGCTAGTACTGGTGGTAGCTTTGTTGGCTGCTGAAATTTCAGAACACTTCCCTCTGTTCTTTAATTTCTTCAGTGCTCCTTCCTGTGGTGTGGCAGAGTGCACAGGTGGTTGGAGCTCTCTGCACAGACTGACACGCTCTGTGCTGAAGCCTCTCTGAGGGCAGACCAGGGAAGATATCACTTAAATGAGATACTCAGTTATCAGCTTCAAAGATGAATCTTGGGCTGAACATTTAACAGGAATTTGTGCTTAAGAACACCCTGAATGAAGTAATGTAGTCCAGAAATGAGTTTGTTGATGCACTGGGAAGCTCATTAAAAAAAAAAATCTTCACTAGGGAAGGAGCTGTCCCTTTGTTTTAATGCCCTATTGAAAAAGTTCTATACTAAGGAAGTTATTATTACATTTAGTTTAGATCCAGAGGGGTTGGGAGGGGACAAAACAACACATGACAGTTCTTAAAAGGTATATAAAATTGATCCTGGTCCCTTTATGGCATCAGTTTAGAATAGGTCCTGATCAAAGTACACAATCCTACTTCACGCAGCTACAGTGCACTCTTAAAACCCAGAAGGAGGGAAGTTACTTCCAAATTCAACTTAAGTGTCTGGAATCCCCTTTTTTCCCTGAATTTTTACATTCAATTTTTGCATTTTTATCCCTGTACTTGATTAGTTCTAAGAAATTAACATTGTAGTTGTCTGCACACATCCCAAAAAATTACTCTCCCTCCTCTGCCCAGTCAAAGCATGGATTTTCTTTCTTAGAGCTGAGAAAGAAAGAATGAATCCTTAAACACGACTACCTTCCAAACAGTTGCATGCACTTGGGTTGTTCCTAGTTAATTGTCTGATTCCCATGAAGCAAACCAATACTGCAAAAAAAAGTCTTAAGGAACAAGTAATCACTTCTCACTGTGAGCAGGTCTAGAGTTCAAAAAGCTGTTGGCAACTCTGCATCTGAACCAAAAAAAAAGTAATCAACACTTGACCTTAAGGTAAGAAGCTCCTTAATGCAAGATAACCAGAAACATGGTAAAAAATTCAGAAGTACTTACTGTTTACCAGGTCCTAATAACTTCCCTAAGTTTGAAGTGTCTGTCTTGTGTGTGAAACATATGGGCTCTGCTTTGTCAGTTGTGTAATTTGCCAAGTTCTACCCACTCCTATCCAGGTGACCAGACAGATGTAGAACAAAACTTTCAGTTAATCACGTATTGTGTTTTAGCCTGATTCTGCAGGACTGGGAGCAGCAGGTGGAGTTAGATGTGGCAAGAACTGCATATGGGAAAAGTTCTGGTGCAACCTAAGATCCAAGCTGAGTAAATGCAGGAAATAACGAAAATGAAACTGAGTTCACATTTTTGTTTGAGCCACTCTCATGCAATTTATGTGTGAAAGAAATCATATACCCATCTCAGCTCCTTTGAGTGTTCTGGCTCTCAGCAGGGTTGTAACTACAGTTTGCATAACAAACTGATTGCAAAGCTAGAAGTTACAAGACTATCAAAATTGTTTAAACCAATTTATACAATATTAAATTAAAAATCCAGAGATAGGATAAATTCTATTGGTTCTTCAATGCCATACAAGTATTAGATGGTTTTCTTGAGTCAATGTTAGTAGAGGACAAAAGGGTTGAAAAATTACAAAAGGTAACTAATCTCCATTGTCATTTATTTACAGGTCAGAATTCACAAAGGTTTCAATTTCAGTTGTTGAGAGAGATTATTTCTGAATAGGGAAAACATGGCATTTATCACATCAGTGTGTAGCTGATGGATGCTTGCAGAAAGCAGGTTATTGGTACTACTTCACCCACTTCTGCAATGAGAGATTGTACAAAACCAAAGGAAATATCTGAACCACTATCTGGATTTTCAATCTACACACAGTGATAAACGTGAGACTGCAAAATTCTCGTGTTTCATTCTTTTCAATTTAATGCACCTTCAGGAGCAATGGTTGTAAAAAGCTAATCTAAAGCATTAGAGGGCTTAATGGCTCTTTTACACCAAAGAAGAGCTTATGGAACAGTGATGTTGAAGGCCACTAAGCAGGAGAATTCCATCAGTTGTTTCATTTTCACTGGGACACCTCAACCAACTCATTTAAACCTCTCTGGGAGCAGAGGAACAAGGAAAGCATGGTGTGAGACAAAAACCATCCAGCTGTTTAATAGTTGTATGGCATTTTAAATTCCCAGATGGAGCAGCTAAGGGTCTTTCACAACACCCACCAAGGCAGGCCGCAGAGTACGCCCGTGCAGCTTATAGCCAATCTTGGATACCAATGCAATAGTGCCAGGCTCCTTCCCTTCCATGGGGGTATGGAACAACGCTTCGTGTTCATAGGGATCGAACTTGGCTCCGACGGGATCCAGTCTGAGCAGGCCATGTTTTTTAAACACTTTCTGAATCTGTACTTCTGTCATAACAAGACCTTCATATAAGCTCTTCAAGTGAGGATTATCATCCTTAATTTCTTCCTTTGGAACACTTTCTGTTGCTTTCTCCAATATGTCTGCAACTTCTAGTAAGTCCTTACAGAAGCTCTGGATCCCTAAAAATATGTAAAAGAGAAGGGAATGGGATTAGTCCACTGACAGAAAGAAGAGTTAAAAAACCCCACAACCCCAAAACCTACAGCAATAATCTGTATTCCTTTAGATTTTTAAGATGATATGTGATACTGTAACTACTTGGGGAAAACATCCTTTCCAATTCTGGATGTCTATATACAACTGTTACAGATACCTTGATATCCACATCATCTCCTCTACTTCTATGGGAAAAAAAAGTTATTCCAAAAGAGCTAAAGCTATGCTAATGACCTAACATGAACAGTTAAAACTCCAACCAAAGTTACCAAAGGATGGCTTCATGTAATTTCCTCACGTCTTTCTCATCTTGGGATTCACCTGAAGTTTAAAGCATTATGTTGCCCTATTCCTACCCTTTAACCTGATGTGACAAAAGTATTTGCAGAAGACAAAGCATGTGGTCAGACTGATGAGGAGTCCAAGAGATGAACAGGGATTCCTCCTTGAATGAAAAGAACTCCCACCTCTCCCTCCCACTATAAACCAATTTTACAGAGTCAGCAGCTGTGCTTTGCAAAGACTGAACAATTCCAAAGCTAATGACAGTCCCTGTTCTGAAAATGTTCTCTGGCTCACACTAAGAGAATCTGGACTGATTTCACTTAAGGCAAAGTGTATCTAGTAATCAAGAACAATCAACACAATTCAATAACACATTTCTACATAGAGTTAAACAAAGAACAAACGGAACTGGATTGTGGTTTGGGTTTTAGTTACCCTTTTTTAACCCACACAGTCTTTAATTCTAGTTTACATTTTGGATGGGTTTTTTTCCTTACCAAGAAGTGATATGAGCATTACCAGAGGACAAGTCTTTGATTTAAACAAAAAAACCCCAGAACTGTGGAAACACCTTGCAAGGGATCTGCTAGTTCTCAGGAAAGGGTCACTTTAATAACTGCACAACTCCATAGAGACTCGAGCTCTTGAAAGAACAGTAACTAAGTGTCCAAGTAGTTCCAAAAATATGGAGAAAACAACCACAGTTTTAAACTAAAAACTAAAGCTGTGGTTAGGACTGAAGTACCCCAAACACAGATAAACCAGCTGCCTCGTGGTCTGGATCAAACCAAATAACCAAACTCTTCAGAGGGTGGTTTGGCTGGGTTTTTTATTGCCTAAGTTGTATTTGCAAATATCTGTCACTGCAACTCTGAATTTATGCAAGTCTCAGAAATGAGTTTCTCTTACTTCAACAGAAGAAGCACTCATGTACAAACAGCAAAATTTACAGATGATGTGTAATTTAGTTTTCAAGATAAAATTTATTTCAATATTTATTTATATTGTAGCATCTTGGAGCTCAGACTTGACTCAAAGTCCTTCTGCACTAAGTAGCACATTAGTGAAACTATACTTATTGCAAATCAACTTCAGGACAAAGCATCCAAACGTCCATGGAAAGGGTACAAAAATAATACATACTCTTTGTTACAGTGCACACTAACTGAAGACCCTGTTATTCAGAAATTAGAACTTTTGTACTCAGAATTAAACTATACAGCTGTGGTACAGTGTGTGGCAAAAAAGACCAACTCATTTTCAAGTCAGAGTGGCAGTCAAACACCAGGATGAAACAGCATTATTCTGCTGCAGCATTTGCATACAATTTCTGTTTTACAGATTTGTGTTTGAAATGTCAAAAAGCTAAATCAGATATTAGTAGCATGGCTCTTAAAGGAAGACGTGCTTCTAGCACTCCATAGTCTGACTGTGCATCCCCACTACAGAAAAGAATCCACCCATCTAAATCTATTACTTCTATTTGAAAGCTATGGCCTTCAACACAACAGTTATTCAAATAGAAAAGGCTAAAAAAAACCCAAACAAATCCAAAATAAACACCAAGAATGAAAAAAACCCAAACCAGAAGGAAAGGCAGTATTCCATGCTCCTGTTCAGATCTGAAACCAAAGTGAGTGAAAACAGCAAACTTCAAGCTGCAAACCTTACTAAAAAAAATCTACTAGTGCAGTACACACTGTAGGAAAGCAGACACCAAATTTAAAGCAAATGTCCCCAAAAGCTGTTGACTCCAGCAGTTTAAGTCTTGCCTCTGGCCGGGGAGATGGTCACAATTCTGATGCAAAGTGAGGAACTGTTCAAACCTCTCTGCCTCAAATGCAACTTTTAACCAAGTACTCAGAATCACTGGGAAGTACAACCTGTCAGTACTGCAGACCACTCAGATTAATTTTTCCAGGTTTTGCATTTCCCAGGTCTTATTGAGAAAACACAACAGGAGCCTCCACTGACCGTATAACTTTGCCTCTTCTACTAATTTCTGGCTTCTTTGCCTCACGTTTTCCGCATCTGCCAAGGCACGCTTGTACTTGTCCTACAGAAATAAAAAACAGTGACAGAAGAGATTTTATTCCTGCTAATTGGGTAGGTGACAATAATTCAACCCAGCATATTCAGAATAAAGCAGCATTTTAAACAGTTTCATAGCCTAAACCCACCATCTAGAGTAATCTGAAGACAACACATGCCAATTATCACAGCATCCTTCCTACCAGGACAGATGTTTGCTTCACTTTAGAGCAGAAAGGAACGAGGGAAAGGAAATAAGATGGTTTTCCAGACTTTCAGTATTTGACAACAGAGTAGCTGGAAGACATTTTTCACTCTATGCATCTATCAAGTTTTATAAACCCAAGATTTCTGCTGTGTGCTCACAGAAAGCCTTCCTGAGTCATGAGGTACTTTGACACTATAGCAAATGAGAGTCAACCTAACCATGACTCTCAAACCATCTCTTCCCTCTCCTACACACCACAGAGTGCCCTCCAGTTTTTCCAGCCTTTACAAACTAATGAAGTCCTTGCTCAGGACAAGTTTTGGTCTGTTCCCAGCAATATGGCCAGCAGATGCACTAAGACTGAAATTCAATAAAATTAATAAAATAAAAATTCAGGTTGAGTGCTTCACCACCAAATCCATAACTCCATGGTGGGCTGGAGTTGTGCAAGGGAAAGAATGCAAGACACATGAGGCCAGACAAGGGATGTGACCCTTCAGCCTCATGTCTGTCTCCAACAGAAGGGTTTAAAACTTCCTAAGTATGGCATAAGTACACTACTGTATAAAAATATTGTATAAGCATCATTAATTCTGACCTTTGAAAAGCCAGCAGCTGTTTCCAGAAAACCATCTCTTAGCACACACAAATGCACATACCAGAGACACACTCAAACCCTTTCACGACCTCTAAAAACTACTTCTCCACTGAGCAAAACCTATGTGAAACTCAGTAATAAATTTCAAGGCTGGAGAGGGTCCAATTCCATTTAGAAACTGGAAAGAAACCATCCAAAACTTTAATTTTGGACCAGGGATGCACCTCAAGTCTTGCAGTACGTCTACTCTGAGGTATAAAGAAATGGTCAAATTGTAGGTTTTAGTCAACAGCTAAACAGGAGTCACACAACTGTATCCAGACTGTGCACTGAGAACCCACAGTGAAGGCATCTGGGCACACAATTTGTAAGGTGTGCAACAAATAACCCAGAGACACTTACAGTGACTTCCTTTAGTTGTTCTTCCAGTTTAGCCTTTTCTTCAGCTAACAGTTTTTCAGCAGAGCTGGTTTCAGCCTTCTGCTCATTTTGGCTCTGACTCTGGTCCTCCTCCAAGTTCTGGCCAGTATTTTTCTGTTGTGTTGCTGCACAGAGGAGTCGTGGAGAAGTTCTAAGGCAAAAACATGGACAACGTTAATCAGCTGCTTATTTTGTAATATATTAGCATTTTCTAGACACACTGCCCGTTTCATCTGACACATCAGTGTCTACAAAATTCTCACATCAGAGCACAAATTAACACGACAACCCTAGGCCTGTGAAAACTCTGCAGAATCCTCCATAAAAAGCAACAGACCTCTGGCCATTTAAACTATAGGAAAAAATAACTGCTGCAAGCTCGTAAATGTCCATTACATTCAGTTTATAGAGTCACAACACTTTTAAGGGGAATACGATCTCGTTTTCAGCGCAGTGCTCTATCAGGAAGAAGTTCCGTGATGCAATCGCCTGCAACAGCTCCCCAGAAAACAAACGGAGAGAAGAGCAGGGCTGGGCCGCGGATCGCTGGGGAGCAGCGGAGCGGTGCCTGCCCTGCCGCAAACATCCCGGGCCTGCCCGCATAAATAGTGACTGTTTATCCCCTCGTGACGTTTCTCAGGCTTTGCGAGCTCAGCCGCCCGAGCAAAGCGGCCCCGGATCAGCCCGCACTGACACACGGGCTCGGATACCCGCCCGCGACCCCGGGCCTGCAGCCCCTCATACTCCCCGCAGGGCAGGGCCGGGCCGCCCTCCCGGTGGAGAGCTTAAGAAGGCAGCGAAAGCGGCGGGGAATGTGGGGCGGCCCCAGCGGCCGCGCGGCAAGGCCGGGCCTCGCTTTCCTCGCGGCCTGGCGCTGAGCGCGGCCCAGTCCCCGTCCCAGGTGCCCTGGTGCCGGGCGCGGGCGCTGCGGCGCGATCGCCCTCACCTGATGGCGGCGCTGAGCAGCGGGTGCAGCGGGAAGCCGCGGGCGCAGCGCGCCCCGCACGCACTGGGCCACGGCCGCCATGGCGCCCTCCTGCCCGCCGGGCCTGCGCCCGCCCCCCGCCACGGCGCCAAATCAGCGGGCGGGCGGGCCGGGAGTGACGCGCCCAGGAGCCAATCGACGGGGGCGGGCGCCGGGGCCTCGCGCAGAAGGAGGCGGGGCGGGGGCGGAGCCCTCGGCTCTTCGGGGCGCGCGCTTGCTCTGCCCCCGCCGCACGCGCGGGGGGTGGAGCCGCGGGCGGGGTGCGCGCGGCGACGCCATTTTGTTGGGTGAGGGGGCGCGAGGTTCTGGGAGGGGTTTGTTGTGGTTTTGGTTTTCCTCGCTGATCCACGTCCTGTGTGAGCTGTACCTGAGAAAATAGGGAGATTTCAGCTCTTTTTAAGTGCTGGATGACCCTGTTACCAATAGCACTGGTCAGCAGTTTGCAAACCTTCGTGCAAAGATTTTCATCGTGTAACTGCCATGTGTGCTCTTGCTGGATAATAATTCGATTTAATGAAGTCTTGAGCTTCCATTAAATAGGATAACATTGCTAATCCACTACTTCCAGATTTGGCCACCTGCTTGTGCCAGCTGTTAGCTCAAGTGTCCCGTGTGACCGGAGGCTGCAGGAGCCCTGCTCGGTTGTGCTGGGATGGCTGAACTTTGGCAGTGTTGTCAACTGGTTTGTCATTATCCTGTTAAAAGGGAGAAAAAAAATCAAGGTCATGTATTTATCATACAGCCCCGAAGTGGGTGTTAGATGATACACAGATGTCTGAACACCAGCTGTTCACCTGATTCCTCATGTGTTCGTGCCCTCTCCAGACAGTCTGAGGGATAAAGATGCAAATTCCACACTGCAGATTCAGTAAATATTCTAGTCGAGGGAATGTCTTCAAGGATTTGCGAAAAAAGAAGCTGTAGAAGACGTTTCTGGCTTGCTGCATGAGAACCCTGCAGGACCTTCCTTTGTTCGTCAAACTTCAGCAGAGTGAACCAGCCTTTGTTGGGCAGATTTGTTTGTTTGGGGTGAGCTGTGCCATTGCCTCTGCAGAAAGCAGGATAAATGGTTTGTGAAGCCAGTGGCCTCATACCATGACCCAAGGAGTCTTATTTTGCCAATGGCTGCTCTGTGATGTGACCCCAGTCCAGTTCCATAGCCTGTACAGCAAGAGAAAGGGTGTGTGGATGTGCTGTCTGTACACTGAGTGGCTGTAGTGCTGTCAGTATTCACTTTCCAAAAAGTAGATGAGCCACAAATTCCAAGCTTCATCCTCAGAAACACTAGAAGTAGTTGAGGAAATCTCTTCAGATGCTGATAATGCTGAGGAAGGATCAGAGAATACAAGGAGAAAACCAAGAATAGCCATAAAGGACAGTATTCACAGAAGGCCACGATGAAATGAGATGGAGAAAGCAATTGGATCTTTAGGTCTGATGTTTTTAAAATGTTTCCTGAAAAGATTATTGGTTCCGTACAAAACCTAGACAAGCAAGTCTGTCTGTCTCATCTTTATTGTCGGTTGTTTTTCCCTGACACTCTTAGCATGTACCTACCTGTTCCAGCCTTTCATCATTCTCCACTGCCTACCATTTTTGGAAGTTGTGCTTGATTAATGATTGATCACAAAATCACAGAACTGATAACCAAAGGTTGAGAAGAGCCCATTGCCAGCATGTTTCCATTAATAACTAAAGAAATACATTGGACTCAATGTATCTGGAACAAGTTCCTTCTTGTATTAGAACGCATCTACCCCAAATGACAGTTCATAGGCCTTCTGCAAGCAAACCTTCCAGACACCCCGCAGTGAAAATCCATTTTGTTGTGATCTGTGCAAGTGGAACAGCTCTCGAGAAAAATCTGCAGCTAGCACAGGTGCTGGTGGGTCAAGACCAAACAACATGTGCAGCACAGAAGGAAAGCATGCAAATTTATTGGAGCTTGTTTGCATCATGGCTGGTGTTGGCTCTAGGTACCATCCCACTTTGACCAAAACAAAACCCTGACTTTTTCATGCCTTGTTCTGATTCAAACTGTTGAAGGCTGTTCTGGTTTCATTGCAGTGCCACCTCGTGGGTTGGGTGTTTTTAAACTGAAACACGGAGCACTGAGCATCTGTTGCTGGACCTGGTTGGCAGTCACAGGTGTTCAGTAACATAGAACAGTTTTGTTTTCCAACACTCCTCTCCATATCAAGCAAGCTTTGGCTGCTCACATAAATACCAGGTTTGAACATGATTTGGTGGTAAGTAATGCTTATCCTCAATTCTAAACCATCAGCCAGCTGCTGCTTTTCAACTTGTGGTTAAAAGTAACTCTAACCGCTAATTTCTGTGGGCTAGTGATAGAATCAAGTAGTCTGGAGATCATTCCCTGTTTCTCCAGTGATTAACTTTGTAGTCTTGTTACTTAACCTCATTTCCACATTTCTACGACTACAATTAAGGTCAGTAAACTTTCGGTACCTTACAAGAAGGTTGTTTAGTGAACATGAGGGAATTCCTGTGATATTTTGAAAATTCAAAGCTCCAACTGAATGTCTCTTTTTTATTATTAATATTGCACTTGTAGTAAAGAGACTTGTAATCCTTCAAGATGAAAAATGCCACAAATGTAAGATTTGTGCTTAAATGAAAAATTAAGGCATTTTTGTTTCTCTAAAAAACCCCCAAACCTAGTTCTGTCTCCTAGATGTAGTCTATTGGTATTCAACCAGCTGACAGAATGCCATTACGTTTGTGTTTCAAATATGAACCTTATTATTAATGTTTTGAGGGTAAAGGAAAAGGGTATCATATCATCTCTGATCAGACATGTTATGTGTCCTCCCAAGCAGAACCAAATATTGAGCTGTGGTGGGTGCAACTGTGTGGGGGAAAAAAATATTAAAAATATCTTTGTAAATATTCTAGCAGTGACCTATCAGGCCAGTTACCAGGAAATACTTAAACCAAATTTTAAAAATGTTAATTTAGCTGTAAGACTGTTACTGAACTATATAGCAGTGAAGATAAACATTCATATCTGTGCCCTTTAGAAAGGATTTCAGATCAGACCGCATGGCCATAGTATTCCATAGTCCATTTTGGGAAGATGTGTAGGAGAAAATTAAGGGACTGATCCTTTTGTATAAAATAATAACAATTTTTCTTCTACAAGGGTTATTGAGGCAAGAGTTATTATTATCAGCTACACCCTAGGTCCATTTTAGACAGAGGACAATAAAGATTAAAGAGTTACTTGAATCTAGAAGCTTTACATCCTGTAATGCAGGTTGGGGTAGGGAGATAACCTTATTTAGTTAGAGCAGTACTAAAATGGTTGATCTGTACATTCAGAATTGATAATTTTTAATGCAAACATTTTAAGAAAACTCCCAAGAGTGAATGTCTAATATCCACTTTCTGCCTAGTTTCTCCTTAGGCTGAAAATACAGAATCATACGTCTTGCTGTGATTATGAGGAGCATTTTTGAGTTCCCATAGCTTTGTGCTGACTAGTTTGAAAGGTACGTTTTGTAACCGTCTTGTTGCCTGGAGAGTGTTGTCGCTGTGTTGGAAATCTAATAGCTATAGCCACAGGGCTCTGAAGAGAGCTAATTAGAGCAATTTAGAATAACAAAAGTTTTGTTCCTGGGAGGACACTGAAGAGATCCTTCCCCAGAGCAGCATGCCACAATTTCAGAGGCAATTTGTTGTAATATTCTCGCATAAGTCATCTGGTATCCCAAGGATGTGCAAACCTGGCTATCTATTACAGTTTGTTCTCTTAGCTCTCATGTTATCAGGGGTACTTGTGTATGCCTTGTAACATTCCTGGAGATATAAAAATGGAAAAACTCCCTCAATCAAACATTGTCTATCTTTAGTCTAGTTACCAGTCAGAACCAAGCTGTTCAAATGCACAGAAACAACCTGCTGTCACGCTGATGTGGCTTTCCACCTTGAGACAAATTTACTGAGCATTTGGAGAAGAGTTGTCAAATCATTGTGATTCTCTTAGTGTGGTGTCATGGATTTTATTAATATTTTCTGTAAAAATCAGTTGTTGCCCCTTGATTTACCAGAAGAATTGGACAGAAGAGGAGATCAGCTTTGTGGTCACGTTCACATTTACCAAGAAGGCAGCAGTTGTTGGTATCTGTTTCTGCACACAGGCTAACAATGGAAGTGCTGTTACTGGAATGGTACTTTGACATCCATTCAGATCTACATTTTTCTTTATTAATATTTCTTTAAGATTTGATAAATTAGTTGCTGTGGACCTATTTCTCCTGCCACTGTGTACAAGTGATTTGTATTAGTCAAAGGGAACCTTGTACAGTTAAGGACTGCCAGGCCAGATGCTGGCAAACAGGCTGCCAGGAGCACCCTAAAAGCCTGAGGTGGCTGTTCATTGCTCAAGTCTGACTTGTGCTCATGTTTCTCCCTTGATTTGACACATTTTCTGTGATGACTGGCAGGATGTTGAACGGCAGGTTGGTTGGGCCAGTGCACAGAGCTCTGTTACAGTGGGATGTTTGAGGGCTCTCATTCACAGTGCAGTCCTATCAGAAGGCTGCTCTCCATGCTCCCAGCTGGATGACAAAGAAGGAATGCTCCTTCTGCTGATGTTGTGTGAAGATTTTGAAAAGCTATGAATGAAAGAAGCATGAAGCAAAACTTAAGAAGGTTATCTTCTGCTTTTATTCAACTCTAGAGAGCAGCAAGAGCTTTTGATTGTGTTTCTATGCATGATAAAGGAGTGGGTGAACACTCCTGTGGGACCACTGCTGTGCTCTATTTAGTCCTAATCTGGCTAGATGAGTCTGATCAAAATGGAGACATAGAGTTCAGCTAAAAATAGCTGGAGTGGGAGGGAATAAAATGCTTCCAAAAGACTGATTGCCATATAGATGACTCTAACACGTTTTTGGTGCTTTGTGTGAAGGTCACAGTCTCTGAACCTGGACTTAAACCTGTCCCTTAAATGATGGCTTCACACTTTGCTTTCCGCAAGCATCTCTGAAGGCACAACTTCAACCCTGTTCTAGGAGATTATATCATCCATAAAGCTAGACAATGAAATCTGAGGGGAATATGTGTCTTCCAAGTCAGTTGGGTTCTGTTACTATGGTGTATCTCTGTTTTTTGGATATAAAATTTGAATAGAAAGCCTGTGCCAGGCAGGTACAGACAGAACTGAAAGAAAGCACTTGCTTTACATACACAGTGCTTGCACCTTATTCAGAAAGCAAGAACATGGCTGTTTTAAGTTTTCTAATAGTTGTCACCCACAGTGCTGTCACTGCTGTTCTAAAGGTTGCCTCAGATTTATGAATCACCTCAGGTTCATGTGTTATTAATCAATCAGAAACTGGCTGAAAATTATTGGTTCAGCACTGTGAATTCTCTTATTCTAGATGCTTATAAAATAAAATACCAGGAAGGGAATCTGTACTTCCATGATAGGTGATAAATTAGTTTAGGAATTCTGCTGCTGTAGCTGAAACCACGTAGTCTTTGACTCCATTACCAGCTCCTAGTCTCTGCCCTGTTCTCCAGTCTGACCAGACAAGCTGTTTCTCATCACCTTTACAAGCCATTGCCATGTCTGTTGTGTTCAGAGTGGGAGAGCCTGTTTAACACACTGCTTCCATCTCTGCTTACTCATTCCTAGGTTTGCCAAGCTATCCTTGCCTAAGACCTCATTGTGATAAGAGCACCTTCCCCTTTTTGATCCTGAGCACTGCTTCAACAGCACTGCCTTCATTGCTAGAGATGGTGTGACTGGCACCTCCTGCTCTGGTCCATGATATCAGTGCTGGTTGAGAATTATGCCTGTGCTGTGCTAAAGCACTGAGGTGGAGAATCCCCACCCCACCATGGCTTCTCTTTTAGGTCATCATTATTACCGAACAAAGCAGACTCTTCCATTTCAGAGAACTTCCAGCTTTTTTTTATGACTAATGCTGTCTGTACTTTATTAGACCACCTTTCCTTGCTTGCTTCATTTGTATTCTAACTCTGTTTTTAAAAAGATATTTCTATCGTGTCTTTTGAAATGTGTTTATTACTTTTTTACTACTCCCCAAGTGCTTTGGCTGGCAAAGTCTTAATGAATAAAATTACTGTCATTTTATAGCTATAAAAATACACTCCCTCCTTGGAATGGCACATGTAAGTTTGTAGAAGCTGAGGAAAATGAGAATTATAGAATCATAGAATGTAGGTATCTTGAAGTTATTTAAAGTAAAATAGGAATACAAAGGAAAAATATTTGTAATATTATTTTGCAGGTATGAGCTGTTGAAGCATTGGTCTTCCTAATTTTGCATTATGCACATATACTGAATGGTGCATCAGTGCTATTATTACAGTGCTGTTTGCTCTGTAGGATAGATCCATCCAAGCTAACTTTGTAAAAGTTGAAAGCTGACAGTAGTCAGGAAGTACCAAAGAATTCTGTATGTGCTGGAAAACCTACTTAAGTGTCCTTGTACATTGTCATGCTAATTAACTCCGAGCTGGTTGTGTTTTTGGAAAACTACAAGTATCTGAGGCACCTTCTATCTCAGGCAGCTCTGTAATGCTCTGCAGATAAATTAGTGACTATCCACACATTGATTTGACAGTTTTTCTGTTATTTGGAACAGAAGGAGCTGTTTTGGACTGCTGGTTGTTGTTTTTCAATAACAATTTTTAATACCTTGGTACAAACCCAAGGTGTTTAAACAAGAAGTGGAGGATTCAGAGATAACTCTGAGAGCTGTAGATGCTGTACTCCTCTGCCAGGAGACAGCATGACAGACTCAGAAGGTCTGTTCTCGTGGTTCTCTGCATTGCAAATGTTTTTCAGAGCCAAGTTTTCCATAAAGTCCAGCTAAACTATGTAGGCTGTGTTAGCATTTGGCCAGCACAGCTACAAGCAAGGTCAGGCAAGAGCATAGCACAGGAAACATTTCTGCATTAATGACAATTTCCTTGTTACAGCTCATGGTTTGTAAGGAATAATTTCCCATTTGGGGGCAATTTGAGGCAGCAAATAAATTTACCCAGATTTTTACTTTTCAGCTATTCCCTGCCTTTGTAAGGGCTCTGCCGATCACTAAGTGCATGCTAAATGCTGATCCGGTCAGGTGATGACTTAAGGCAGTCTCAGCTTCTCAGGCAGAGCCAGTGAATGGGAGAGACAGGATACATTTGTCTTCCTCGGGTGACACAATGGGATGGGTTGACAGCAGCAAAGCACCCACTAGCACATCAGTCCTCCCACAGCAGGAATGGGGGAGAGAATTGGAAGGGCAAAAGCAAGAAAATCTTGTGGATGGAGATAAAGGCAGTTTACTGCTCACCTACAGACAGAGAGCGTCTGAGCAATGACTACCTTGGAAAGGCTTCCTCCCTAATTTTACTGCTGAGCATGGCATATGGCATGGAATAACTCTTTGGACAATTTGGGTCAGCTGTCCCAGCCATGTCTCCTCCCAACCTCCTGTCTGCCCCCAGCCTGTTTGCTGGAGGGGCAAGGGGGGAACCAGAAGTGGCCTTGGCACACTGTAAGCACTGCTCAGTGTTAGCTAAAAATCAGTGTGTTATCAACACGTTTTAAATCCTAAATTGAAGACACAGCATCTTACAGGTTGCTGTGAAGAAAATTAACTCCATCCCAGCCACAGCCAGTGCATAATGTAATAGATAGGTCTGACCCTACAATGAGATCAACACTCTGCTAACTCTAAATATGACCCTACTGTAGTTGTATCTTCTCTTATTTTCTGTAGTTCATGTTAGTGACATGTATCCAGTTGAGACAGATTAAAAAACAGTATCTTAAACTACTGATAAATTTTATGAAAGCTATAAGCAAAATTTTCAAGTGGAATGGCTCAAGTTGTGTATCTGAGCTCTACTCATGCACATAAATATTTTGGTCTTCAGACATGTTCTTCACTTGTAGTTCCAGAAAATCTGTAATTGGCTTCATTTACAGGGGTTGTGTATTCATGAATTTTTGTTTGCTTTTCATGACATATTTTCCTGGTATATTTAAGTGAAATTCTAGTTTGGATAAATCTGTAAATTTAGATAAATATAAACCTTTGGTTTAGAGAAACTTGTTCTACAGGAATAAGTTTTCTTCCAGAAAAGCCTGTGCCACCCTGTGGTGAAATCTCACTCTGTTTAGGGACTTTCTGGACATTTCTAGCATACTGACGTTTCTAGCATTCCTCCATTTGCCCTGTAAGCACTCCTACTTTACATGAACTCAGGTTTTTATGTGAAATTTGTTACATTTATTTCTGGAGTGGAAGATCACTTGGAGGAGCTGAGATGACATGTGATATGAGATGAAGGTGGTGTTATGCTGGAAACAGTAATACATTATTAAAACCAAGCCGTGTTTTGACCTACAAAGGGTCAAAGGATAAGTTGAGCATCAGGGTTCATTTTTTTTTTGGCCAGTGAGACCACTGTGGAACTTCTGTATCTGTCATTTGGGCTGACAACAGTTTTCTCTGTCTTTTCAACTGCGTAAGTTACAAAGCGATCCAGGTGCTAAATCTGTGCAGTCCTGTTGTAGACACCTCACATATCCCACCTGGCCTCCAACAACTGTTCCAGAAGTGCACAAGCCTTAATAAGTCTTCTTTTATTTCCACCAGCCCCATACTAATGGTTTTCGGTATCTATTTTTAGGCACCTGAGTCACTTCAAACAGCAGTTCTAGCAGATAAGTCTACACAAATCCTGTAAGCCCCAGTTGTACATGTACTGTATCAGCCATATCACTGCAGCTGGTGTACAAGCTCCTCTGGGCATGTCAAAAGAAGAGCATCTCAAAGATATTTAAGACCCAGAAAGTTACTCTCAGTCTTGCAGTCAGTATGCAGCTTTACTTCATTTGGGTCTGCCTGTGCATCCCCTGTGTTAGTGTGTCTGCTTGGCTTTTGGCAAAGTTGTTTATGCCCTTTCCAGTCTGCCTTGCAGAATCATCCTGAGGCCTTTGTCTGGCTCAGGCTTCTGGTCTTCAGTCTGTTTTCCCTGGCTCTGCTCTCATCTGCTTCACAGTATTTCTTGTGACTCTGACTCTTGTCAGTGGTTTACTCAGTTGCTTCAGGAGATATTCTGCATTTTGACTCTTCCATTTTGTGCTGTGTCTTATGAGCTGGCCAGAAATGTGAGGGTCACCATAACCTGAGTTTGAGTCACCTGAGTGCATCCCTATGTCTCATGTTGAATTCCTAAGTTTTTACCAGCATGTCCTGCTTGCTTTGAACCTTAAGATAACATCAGGACACAGGCTTTTAAACCAAACCATTGGCCTAAGAAGGCTTGGGATGCTCCTTAAAAGCCTCCTTCTGTGGCTTTGGATAACTAGTTCCTTCTAAGTGAATGAGGAAGGGAAATCAAATGTTTGATGCTTGGACCATATTGAAAATAAACCCAATTGCATTTCACAGGAAATGCTGCCCCATGTACCACACAGAAGTGGCAGCCAGCATACACCAGATTGGAAAGGTCTTCTATTATTTTTCCAAAGCTCTGAAGTGAAAAGAATGTGCCTGTAAAATATATTCTTCTTATACTGTACTTTGTGTTCTGTAAATGCCCCTGAAAATCAGTAAAAACAAATTATACCTAATGTCTTCTGTGTTTTGCAAGGAGACCAAGCCTTTCCACCTGATTTATTAATGGTTGGAAACAAGTCATTGCACATAATAATCCTATATTAAAAATAGTAATTCATGATGTTTTAATATATTTTTCCCATAGTTAAAGAAGAGTAGGAAGTATAGGAATGATTTTTTTTTTTTACTGCTCTGAAAATATTTCTTTTTTTGACGGTAACTGGCATCAAGAACAACAACAAAAAACAATAAACCATACTGAGTATTCGTCCTCTGATGTTTTATGTCTGCTCAGAAAAGAGAGTACAGACAATTGTTCAGCTGCAGTAAAGTTCTTATTTTTATTGTGCAGAGCTAAATTTATCCTTGGCGTAATTTTTCTGAAATCAGCAGAGTTATTTCTGCCAGGCACGAGAGTGACCTGCTCTGATTGTGGTGCTGTTCTGGGCAGGGGGGGCTGCACTCCAGCAGAGTTTTTTCCTTTCAGTTGAATACACATGTACAGGTAAATGGTGTTACCTCTGCATTTGCTTGTATAGCTGTAGCCAGCACAGACAGGAGAGCACAGGAACTTGGATCTGTGCCTTACAGGTGGATTAGATGAACTTTTGTTGTTTCAGGGGAGGGATGCTGTTCCTTGGCACATATTTCGTCTAAAATGCTTTCACACAGATCTGATAGGCAGAAACCTTCTTTAGAAATAACTTGGGTTTAGTACTCATGAGCTGTCCAGGCTTGGTATTTTCTATACAGTTTCCAGAAATCAAGGCAGGGTAAAGCTTTGGTTTTTAAAATAAGCTTCTAGTGTTGTATCAGAATATTTTGTGGTTATTAAAAAACCCCAACCAAACAACAAAACCAAATCAACAGGTGGGACAAAAAAAAGTAGGCTGATGGGAGCTTTTCAAAAGCTTCTATTTTAATAAAAGAAATGTGTCAGAAAGGAATAAAGGAGTTCAAAGTTTAGACAGAAGTAGGATCAAACTGAGATTTTTACATCCAGTTTCTATTTTGAAATTATTTATTTTTTCCCTATTAAACTGTAGAGATCCAAGTTGAGAAAATTCCCTGTAAAATGAAGATTCATAATTCATTCCCAACATTTCCTATTCCAGTCTCCCTTGTATTGATATGAAAATCTTGGTTTTTAATAGAGCTGATTCATTTTTTTCTCCTTCCTTGGAAGTATCATGTTTCCAGAAATGTATATGGTTCATTTCCATGCATGCTTATTTTTATTTATTTTTTATGGATTCTCTCACTCTCATCAGTAGCATATGTATGATGCAGGTTGCTATGGTAAACATGAATTTTTTATTAACATTGTAAATATTAATTTAAAACATGAGTAGCTGGGAAGTGAGATGTTAACACTGCTTTGGAGGTTTTCCTGCTTCTGACGTGATAGAAATTATATATGGAGTTAAAAATGTGAACAGCAACATGTCTTGGGAGGGAGGTCCTGTAGTGATAATACAGCAGCCTAAGGGCACAGAAATGTAGGATATTTGGACTGTGAAGCAGAGACAATAGGAGATCAGACATAAACTGATGAAATGGAACCAAGGCTCAAATTTTAAACTCCTTCTTTACATTTCTGGACCATTTGCAGTCAGTTCTTTGCATCAGAGTGTGACCAATTGAATCCAATATAGAAAAGAGAGTGTGAAGAGACACGGTCAGCTTCAAGGCAGGGAGGGGTGCCTTTATGACTTTGTGTCTAACTTGCAGCTCTAGACAAGTAATTTTAGGCAGATTTTGGAACACTCCCAGTTACACAAATTTCACTGAGCTCAGTGGGAGCTACTTGCTAGGACATTCTTGAAAATTCATGTTTCTGTATCTCTTAAAACTCAGGTCCTTCAGCCGTTGTGAAATGAGTCTGATGCTGCTTTCTTTCTTGGGAGATAAGAAAAGAGAAGTATTTTTGGATAGAAAGTAGTTTGGGGTTTTTTTGCATAACCTGTGATTCCTGACAAATATTTATTCATCCAGGTAGTCCCTGGTATTATGACACAGTGTTTATTTTTTTGCTTTTGGAGCAGAAAGTTATGAGGTGGTTGTTGTATTGCCCTGGGACTTTGACTCGTATTTGATGCTGTCACTGAAGAGTGATTTTAGAAGAAGCTACACGGTGAGAGGTGCTATCTTTCAGCTGATATGTTAAATTGAGGTCGCTTCTGTCAATAGCCCTCTTAAAAATCACCTCTGTGTCTTGTCAGACATTCCATTTCCCAGTGAAATTAATTCTAAAAATCAAGGACTGTGTCTGAGATATTACAAAGCCCATAATAGTGGCTCTATTTGCCCCATCTTCATTGGCACTACTGGTATTTCACTTGCTATTTTTGTCAGGACTTATATTATAAAACTCAATTTTACTCTGTTCTATATCACAAAGCAGCATATGTCACCCTAACTCCACTGAGCAGAGTAAGATTACTACATGAAATCTTATATCATCTTGTGATATATATACACACAAGATTACTCAGAAAATAACTTGTCACCATTTTAGACACTTCATGGTTGCTGGAAAAAACACTCCATGCTGAAGGTCACATGTATATGTACACTGATTTAACAGCTCTGTTCACCCCTTGCTAGAACAGTGCTGCTAGCAGAATGCCAAGAGACTAGTAAAGCAAGGAAGACTTCCTGATCCCTTCTGTTTAAAGGACTGAAATACATTATATTTAAAGGAAACATAACTTAGTCACTACATTCTTTTGTAAATGTAAAGCACTCTCAACTCTGTTTCACCTTGGAGTCTAAAGACTCCCAGAGTGTCACAGATGTTTCCATACAGCACACCTTGGTGACTGCAGCATCAGATTTGACTTTCAGATTGTTAATCTAAGTTAGTTAGAATCATGTTGGGGATTTTTTTTTTTTTTAATACTGATAAACAGTTCAGATAGTTCAATGTCTCTTTCAGCTGTGATGTTAAAAAGCACAGTCCTCTCAGAATTTTTGTAGATAGAAATCTGATAACCCCTTCACAAGGACGGGAGTGGTTCTGGTGCCTCTCTCCTCCTTACTCTGTTCACTGTGCTGCATCCTTCTGTCCTTGATACATTTCAGTGGGGATTTGGAAGGTGAGGATGCTTCCCTGCTGCTGGTCTCATGAAAAGCCACTTAGATTTTGCCATATTGTAATCTATCGAAATGTAACCTTTACTATTAGTGTCCTGTGCTTTTAAGGGTGGCTCCCAAAAGTCCAGGTCTTTCTGTTGGTTCTCTGCCTTCTCAACTGTGATGGTCAGTTTTGCAGTCTCACCTTTTATGTGTTCTGACTTATGGTGTATCTAGAATTGAAGTTCATTTTGCCTGTGTGATGCTGATTGTCTCAAAATGTTCACAAACCTACTACATTTCTTTTATTTCTGTGGAATATATTTGATAAGAAGCAACAATATTCCACATTTTTCTTTTATCAGTACATAAAAATTATGTCCTGAGTGATTTGACTTCTAACAGACCCACATAGTTTTTCACAAGGTTCTGGTCTGGCTTTGTGTTAATTGACTTCGTTAATGGTTCCAGTGATATCTTACAATGAAAGAATGTTATATGGGACCCAGTAGAGTTGCGTGCTTTGTAGTCCATGAAAGACACTTAAAAAACCTAAATTCTAAAAACATTAATTATAGATATAGGCAAAAATTGAGGTTCCTCTCCCCATCCTGTTTCTAAATAAAGAAATTATAAAGCAGCATAATATTTATGAATTGTCTAGTGACAATGCTTATTTTTATATATAAATGAGATAGTATAGGTTCCATTTTGGAAATGGAATAGAAAAATTTCAGTGAGCAGAATTCCCTACCTGCTTAATAAAAATTGAGGTCTCTCTTAGTGCATTATGTAATCCAGAAACAACATTGTGCTCACTGTCAGTGTCTCCATATGGAATTACTTCTTGAGTGTTAAATGGCAGCAAAGTCTCTCAGCACTTTTGCAGTAACCAAGCTGGGACCTAAATTGGTATTCTACCACTTTAATTTAAATTTCAACAATTATATAAAATAAATAGATAGACACCTTTTGATATTTTTTCAAGTCCTGAATGTTGAATTAAAATGCAGAACTTCCTAATTATGTCAAATGCTGTCATGAAGAGTTCTCTTGAAAGCAATTCAGGCATTACAGAGAAGGGTAAAGCTTAGTCAGCTCATTATTTCTTTCACTTAACTTGAGTTCTAATGTGAAATTGCTTTCGAAGCTTTGTTGCCATTTTAAATATTTTGTGGGCTTTCCTTCACAGAAGCGTTACTTACCATATTTAATTTAGGAATCCTTCCTTAGCGAAATTTGCATTTAAAAAAGTTGGCAATCTTGTAGGCAAAATACTGTGTTTATTCTCGGATCGGAGACAGCCTATAAAGAAGAATGTAGTGCTGTGGCTGGCTGGGTGTGGTCGTTTGGGTGAAGCTGCATCAATTAGTCATCCCCACAGGCCCTGGAAATGGCAGCACTGTGTCCTGTGCTGTGCATTGTGCAGGTGATCCCGAACTGTCTCCCGGCAAAGTCAGCTCAGGCAGCCAGCTTTGCATGGAAGGAAAGGAAAAACATTTGCCTGTTTCTTCTACTAGGAGAGGTTTGGGGGCACCACCCTGTGGCAAGGGATAGAAACAAGCCACTGTAAATTATTGATATCTGATACGTGCTGCTTGCAAACATGGATGTGAACTGTTACCTGAACTTCCATTTCACTTGTTCAATGATACTTCAGGCTTATTTTGAAATAGAAGAACAACTTGTAGCATTACAAATATGCTGATTTTTTCTGCAGCTTTTCAGTAAGGGCTGTGATTCAGGTTGCCTAAAACAGTGTAATGGGAATGCAAAACACTTTTATTGAGAGTTAATGACACTGAACACTTCTGCCTTACTTTAAATTGCTGAAAATTATGCAGAGCTATGGACTAGGGGGCTTTAGGATCTTTCCACAATAGGGAAAGTGACTTGTGCTAACTGTGTGATAACTAACATGTAAAAATCTTAATGGTTATATGGTATGTACACAGCCTGGTTTTCTGTAGCAGGCATAATTTTGTTTGTTTTCAAGGCAGCATTTTACAAGTAATTATCATTCTGCTTTTTGAAATATTAATTTCTGCACGAGAACTGCTCTACGTGCTTTGTCAATTTTGATTTGACTTGTAAGGGCACTACTGAGCTACTGTTTGAATCTGTGCTGGAGTCTGTGTAGGTGTTGATGAAGTGTGGGCAGACCTGCTGTCCAGCAGGTGGGTGAAGGGACAGACACACTCTTCAGCTGGAGGCTGGCACGCCTCACGCAGAGCACCTCATTGGTAAATGTGCAGTGTGATGCAAAATCAGCCACTGTAGCCCCAGCCAAGGCTGACATGGTTTAAGGTGAGCTTTGACCTTGTCCTGAAGAAATGAGGAGGACTCACATGCTCTGTCATCTTGGCTCTCGTGCAATGGGAGTGACTTCAGCCAAGCCATGGCAACATGTGGCTCTAGGGCAGTGACATGGCCTAAGGCAGTGTTAGGGCAGTAACTCTTCCAGTCAGCTGCTGAAAATCTAGTTTATATTTGTTAGTTTTGTACCATAAAAATATAAACTCTCATAAGCTCAAACTGCACAGGTGTTAACCGGATTAGATGTAGTGCAAGAATGTAATAATAATCAAGCATAATCTTCAAAATGTAATTCATTTGACTCATCCAAGTCACAAAGAGATTTATGGGAAGAAAGGGTACTACATTACAAAAACTACTAAGGCCCACTCTCTAAATCAACTTGGGCATTGGAAAGAACAAATGTCATGAAAAGTCAATAATACTTGGCTCCTGGGTAACCCATGTTATTTTAAATGTCATGCACTGTACTAAATTGTGACTCATTTTGTACATTACTGAATCTTTTTGGGAAATGATCTAGATTAGACTAATGCCTGTGAAAGGAGCAGTCACTCCCTGGCCATCCATTTCTGATTTTTTGATTCTTTAAATGATACCCCTGCGAGGGGTCTAAGAGAAAAAACAGCTCATAAACTAAACGTGACTCAAATGCATAGTAGAGATCTATGGCAAAGAAATCAAAGGTGGCAAATGCTGTATGAATTCTGAGACAGGAATGTTGCATAGAGAGGCAGACACGTTTGCAGCTTGAAGTGTAGTTTGAATCTGAAAGAGGGTTTCATATGCACTTCACATTGAGCTGAATACTATAGTGTTTTCCAGTTTTTCCTGTCTCTAAACTGTGCTTAAGTGTCCTCAAAGTAATACAGATGGTTTTGATTGTCAAATAGTTGTTAACTTTGAATTTCAGGTTGTTTTCTAGAGGCAAGGTTGGGGGTTTTTTTCTGGTTCTGTCAGAACAAACAGCATCATATTGAAATATGCTGGTCTCTTCCTTCATATTAGTCTTGTGCTCAGTGCAACCAGTGGCTCAGTCTAATACATACTGAAAGCAGTAGGAGGTATTCTACTGTTTAATAGGAGTTGGAATTCTCAAAGTATAAAAAAAAAAAGCATCCTCTGAGATAAGAATCTGGCATCCAGTTTCCTTTCTACAATTTTAAATATATTTCCTGATATCTTTTATGAACGAGTGAGATTTTAGAGAAGCATCTTTAAGTCTACAAGAGGAGTTGAAGAAACAGAAGTATTTTTTTTCTTGTTTCTGTTCTAACCAGACATATGCTTGATTACAGTGTTCTCCTGTATGACACTGTGGAAAAAAATCTGGCAGTTAATAATTCTGTTTCAATAATTGTGTTCTTTGGCTTCAAATACCATTCCACACGGACAATTGGCACAGCAGGTGTCAGCTCAGGATACTCAGAATTCTTCCTCCCTCTGCTGCCAAATAAGACACAGGAAACATTGTAAGGATTTTGTAGTTTCATGTTCTACTGTGCTGGTTTTCATTCTAATTGCTCCTATTTTGCCTCTTATCAATCCTTCCACAAGTTTATTAAATGAATGAGATTCTACAAATATGCAAGAAGGAGAACTATGTGAACTGCAACCCTGGTAGCATCTCAGTCCCTGAAGAGATTATGGAGCAAGTCATGTTGGAATCTACTTCCCAGACATTTGAAGAGCGAGAAGATAATTGAGAACAGCTCTGGTTTACCAGGACAAATGACCAATTCATTACCTTCTAGAATGAAATTAAATGAATGCTCTGTGGTTGAAGGAATAGCTGTGAATGTTTACCTTGGCAAGGCTTCTGACATGATCTCCCATACCACCTTTGTAGCTAAACTGGTGAGACATGAATTGGGTAGTAGTTGAAAAATTGGACTGTTTGCTCAAGGAGACTCCTCTGTGGTTTAAAATAGAAATGGCAGGTAAGTGATCTTCCTCAGTATAGGGGCTGAGGCTGTTCAGCATCTCCACAGAATCATAGAATTATTGAATCGTTTGGGTTGAAGAAGATCTGTAAGATCATCATGTCCCACAGCTACCCCAGCACTGCCAAGTCCACCTTGCAGTGCCCATGCCCCTAAGCATCACTTCTACATGTCTTCTAAGTATCTCCAGGGATGGTGAGTTAACCACTTCCCTGGGCAGCCTGGTCCAATGCATCAGCAGGAAGGGGCAGCATGGTCAGCAAGTTGATGAATAATGCAAAGTTGTCTGTGTGGGAGGAGAGCAGTTGATATGATAGATTGGAGCAGAGCTGCCATACAGAGGGACCTCAGCAAATTGGAGGAACAGGTTGGTAGAGCCCTCATAACATTCACAATACAAATGCAGTGTTCTGCCAAGACACAGCAGTGTGGGCTGGGGGCCAACTGGATAGAAAGCAGCTCTGCAGAAAGGCCTGGGGGGTCCTAGTGGGCAGTGAGGTGATTGTGAGCCAGCAGGAACATGCTCGGAGCAAGGAAAGCCAATTGCATCCTGGGCAGCCTTGACAAGGCTGTAGCCAGCAGGTCAAGTGGTGAGTCCCCTCTATTCATTGCTAACAAGACCTCATGTAGAGAACTGTGTTCAGTTTTGACCTCCTGTTCCAGAGACATAAACTGGAGCAAGTCCAGCAAGGAGTGAGTAAGATGATTAGGGAACTGCAGCATCAGAAAATTAAGAAAAACTAAGGCAGTGCAAGGAAAAGTTGAGAGAGCTGTGCTCATTTATGCTGGACAAATTAAGGCTAAGGGAGGATCTAACTGCAGTCTTCCACTGCCTCTAGGAGAGAGAGAGAGAGGATGGAACCAGAAATGCACAGCAAAAGGGCCAGATGCAATGGGCTCAAGTTGCTCCATAGAAATTCAAAGGAATTCAAAGAAAAATTTCTTAGATATGAAGTAGTTTTATTTCACAGGGAGGGGAGGGTAATAAATACTAATATAGATTGCCCAGAGAGGTTGTGGAGTCTCCATTCTTGTGGATATTGTAATTTGTTAAGTCCTTGAGCAACCCAGTTTTATTTTGAAACTAACCATGTTTTGAGGAGGACATTGGCTTGTTGATCTTCAGAGGTTTTTTCCAATTAACTGTTCTGTAATTATCCCATTCTATAATAAGTCTTCACCTCTGGAGATGACATCCATCTGAAATGTAGGAGAGATGTGGCGTGGAGATGGGAAAGAAGCGTGAGGTTTGGAATTTATTCCGTGTACTTTCCTAGAAGATGTTTTAGATCCTCGGTTAGTCCTTGAGTCAGCTTTCCTCTTCATTTTCATGGGTGTGTTGATCCTTAGAAGCGTCACAGATCTCAGGTAATGCCAGAATAGCAGCATGGTGCAGTGTGCAAGATTGAGCTGGCTTCTGGACTTGACCATGCTGCTGCCTTGATAATGTGTAAGCCACTGGTTTGTTTTCCTCTCCCATTCTTTCCCTATTTAGACTGCAAACCTTTTGGCTCAGGAAGTGAATTTTAACTAGCTGTTTAGCATACAGCACACCAGGACCTCATATTGGGTAAGCCTCTAAGTGCTGTTTTTTGTAAAACCTCCTGAAAGTGAACAGTACTGTAAAAATGCAAAATGTTATAGCTGGAATTTCTGTCAGATTACATTTGTTGTGTAATACTGAGAGAAAATAAAAGTCCTCAGTGCTGTACTGCTCCCAGAGAGAGACTTAAATAAACTCATATTGTAAATGGAAGTGTTAGCAGTGGTGACTGGAAACTGGGATTGAATTAGAGTAATCTGGAGGAGAAAGGCTGAAGAGTCTTGTTACAGCTAATGGGGCAAGGCAGGGGAGAAGAGAAGAATCTGTATTTGCTCATAAGACTCTACTTGTACCTTGGCTCCCTTCTCTTCCCTCCTCCCAAAATAAAAATAAAACTACAGGGTCTGAAATCCTTATGTGAGTTGGTGGAAGACTTTCTCTGGATTCTGTAGTTAATTCCTGGAGGGGACTGTGAACCCTTGACTTCCAATTAATGTTGGTGTCAAGTGCTCACAGGATTTATGAGCCATAATTAAGAAAAATAACTGATGTGGACTGCTGCCATAGTCTGTTGAGATTCTCTTGTAGCCAAATTTGCTGCCACTAGAATTGTTTTTGGCAGTACTGTAGCTTCCTTTCTTTCCGTTTCCAGAATGGAAGGAAATGTCTGATGATGCTGTGTCCCTGCAGCTTCTTACAAAGGCAGCTGGAACAAGTGTTGAAATGAAGAGTTCAGAAACCAGTGAACAGTTCTGATTGTGTTGCCACTCGTGAGGTAACAGCAGAACAACCACACACACGACCACTCCATGACCAGGGGCAGATCAACTCCCTCATGGAAGAGTCCTGTGTTACTACTTTCTCCTGGTCTGTGCAACTGTGGGTACCACCAGGACATGATGTGCTGCTTCAGCAGTGTGAGATGCCTGAGTAGCTCCCTTTGCTCCCACAACAACATCTGCCAAGCTAATTTCTGACCATTGGATAAGGGAAGTATGAACCTTGTTTGCTGATTTCCTTACCCGTCCCAAAAGAGAGCCTGTATCTGAGACAGCTCAGGATGGGGCTGAAGCTTTTAAAAATATTTGTTTGCAGCAATTATTTGTCAGAATTCACCCTTTTCATAAAAAAAAAAAAAAAAAAGAAAAAAAGGTTTGAATTTTACCTTCTTACTGCCTCTCCTTAACTCATTGTTCCTTGTGAAGTTCCAGGATGTGATCTATAAGTCATCTGTAATTATATGCAACGAGAAAGGTAATGCTGGTCTTGCAGATAAATCACGAGACTTGATGACAGGAGTTTAGGTTTTTTCTTCTTCATTATCTTTGTGACCTCCAGCAAGTCACTGGATTTTGGTGTCTCACCATACCTGTGTACTCCAGTGTGCTCAGAAGCCCTGGCAGGTCCAACAGAGACTTGGTATTTATACAGATGTGATGAACTTTTAATGGACTGTTGTGTGAAAGTTCATGATACTATTTTGTAAATCTCAACCCAAAAATTAGACCTCACCCAGGTATAGCATGTTTCTGGTGCAAACCATGCCGTTCTCAGCTCTGTTGTTTGCAAACTGGATTAAAATGTGTGCAAGGGAGGAAAGCCAGCAATGCCTAAAGTCTATGAAGAAACATGGCACGATGCAGCTTCTGCCTTTATGTGCAGCTACATTGCTGTCTGTAGTAACACTGTTTGTATGATTGTCAGTATTACAGTGTAGCTTCAGAAGAGGAATTTAAATCCTTCTGAAATTAATAGGGTATAATTTGAATATCTTGACTAAATACATAGTTGAGAAAAGGTCTCTTTCACTAGCAGATTTTATGACAAGAAATTCTTGACCTGTGATAATCCTGGGAAAGCTGATCTACAGGATAATTCTGCACACAACATAGATTAATTGATGGCCAGCAGTAGCCTGATGTCTTTATCAAATACAACAGCCCTATTGATTAAGACTTTTTTTTGGTTGTTTCATTCTGTTGTAGACTATGATAACTGCTGTGCGTGGTGGCACCTGACAAATAGCTATGTAAAGAGAGACTATTCTAAAGCATAATCTATCATCTTTCCTCATTTGTTGAAATACATTTGTGATAACGTAGTTTGTTGTTATGTTGGCTGAAAAAGAAATATCTATGCATATACTTCTGTAAATTTCAGTTGGACTTTTGTTAGTAGTAATTTTTATGTGATGAAGAGAGGCAAATAAGGTGGTAAGAGAGTCAGAAAGATCAGTTGAACTATACTGATCTCAAACTGTATTCTGGAGTCATGAGTCCATTTAACTGCAGTATGGATAATTCTGATTCCTGAATAAATTTTTTTTGGTCTGATGATTTTCAAATAAGCCTTTCAAGTTTCTGTATTTTTAAGGATTTTGTAGTTTTCTTAAAGTTATGTGGGGCTAATGGATTGACTTGCAGCATAGAAAAGGCTGAGTAAATTTTTTTCCTTAAGCTTATGATTCTGGTACCTTTACATGTGTCATAGTTTAAGCCCATCTGGAAATTAAGCATCACACAGCCACTCACTCAGCCCCTCTCTCTGCCTTCCTAGTGGAATGGGGAGGGGAATCAAAGTAAAACTTGTAGGTTCAGATAAAAGCAGTTTAATAATTGAAAATAAAGTAAAATACAGTAATAATGGCAAATGATAATGATAATAATTAGAATAAAAAGGGAAAAACAAGAGATGCACAATGGAATTGCTCACCACCCACTGACCAATGTCAGATCTCCCTTCCCAAACCCAGATCAGCCATGCTTCTGGGTAAGTGCCCCCAGTTTATATACCAGGCATGACATTGTAAGGTGTGGAATATCCCTTTGGTCAGTTTGGGTCACCTGTCCCAGCTATGCTCCCTCCCAGTTTCCTTTATGTACCTTCTCACTGGCAGAGCATGAGACAAGGAAAAAGTCCTTGAATGAGGATAAGCATGACTTAGCAAAAAACCAAAAACATCAGTGTGTTTTCAACCCCAATCTCATTCCAAATCCAAAACGCAGCACTGTAACAACTATTGAGAAGTAATTAACTCTACCCTAGCTAAACCCAGGACAACATGCCTGTCCTTCAGTTGATTGAAATTTGTATTGATAAAAATGGGATTTGAGAACAGACACTAACCTTAGTGCCCTTGACATATGCCCACTCTACAAGGATAACTCCTTACTCCCGTGTTTTTACAAATAGTGTAACTAGTTTCAGTGAAACTTGTCAGAAGACTCAAGATTTTTGATGGGTTTAGGACTTTTAAATTGATTCTAAAGGAGTCCAATACATTTAATTTCCCTATGCAGTTAGACATGAGTACTGTTCTAAGCTTTGACACACAATAGCATAGTGGTGTGCTGCTAACTAGCTGCTGTTGCTAACCAACCACTCCATGTGTTGGCTTGCAATTCCTCTGTCTTCCACTGACTGATTAACTAATAGGGAAAACAGGCATTGCTTTGAGTGTGGCCCATGGAGTTATCCTCTGTCACTTCCTTACCATTAAGTAGCTTTATGAAAAAATAAATAAAACAATGGAGTATGACTGGGCTCATTAAAAACATATTTTGTTATTAAGCAACCTGTAAAGAACATACTGTAATATCAATTACTGGCTTCAGCAGTTTTGGGAAACGGGCGCGTCAAAGTGCATGAAAGCCAATATGCACCAATGGTGTAGTCATTGATTTTCACAGGGCTGTGGGAGTCAAAAATGGAAATTGATATTGCAGTGATGACCTGGGTAATGGACCATTTCAGTGATTCAGTAGAAGTTCTGTAGGTAAGGCAAGAGATGCTCTTCTTTGGTGCCTGTTCCATATTCATGAGTTCTGTACTTAGTCTTTTATGCTTGTTTCGTTCAGAGTAGAGCTCTAAGTACCTTATCTTGACTTGAGAGTACTTGGCATCTTGCAGGATCAGGAACTGTGCTTGCCGAAGCTTGCTGCATTTAATTTAATTGTATCATTTTATTCACTGTTACTCACTCCATCTATCCCAAGGGAACATAGAGAAAGGAAAAGAGAAAGGAAGGAGTGCCAGTTAATGATAATAGCAGAAAGAAGGAACTAATTTTAAACTGCTTTGAAACATGCCTTCTGTAAGCAGTGTTGTCCTCCCCAGTGGCAGAGAGTTTAAAATTATTGAGAAGAACTGCAATAAACTTTGGGTTTTTTTCCAATAGCATAACATAGTGTACTGATGACACCTACTTATAAGCACTGTCTAAAATAGTTTTTTTAGCCTATGGAAATTGTGGATAGGATGCAAAAAACCTCAAAAATCCATGCTGTGATCCTCACTTATAGTGAGGATCATACAGAGGGTTAATAAAAGACTTCAGAGATAGTTGACTAAAAGGCAAATCAGCAATTACAATCCAGTAGGTTGTTTATGATCATTGCCTTTAACTAGCTATTAAATCTAATGATCTTGTCAGCTGTAATATGTAAATCTTATATATAGAAATCTATACCATCTTTGTAACATGTTATGGTTATTTAACCTTTATAAAATACTTGTAAATGGAACCTTATTATAAGTGTAGCCCATATTTTGTGTCTTTGTTTTCCATCCTGCAGCAGTGCTGCTTGTTGTGCAGATCAATATTGGCTTATTGCTCCTGTGTATTCCCCCATCTACCATATGTAAGAAAAGAGGATTTTCTTTAGATCAGCATCCCTATGCTATTGTGGAATTTATCGTGCATTTCTTTATGTCATAGAGTGTTTGCAGTTTGGCTGAGCTGGATTGCTTAGAATAAACTAAACCAGAAGATCCACTGTGGGTATGTACCAAATATGCCCCAATCCCTAATAATGAGGACTGAAACCATTAATTGCCCTCAGCACCATGAAGGTCTCCAGCATGAATAGAACACTAAAAGGCTCTTGTACATTTGGGAGCTTGTGCAGCACTTGGAAGGTACTTCCCATGCTACATAAAGGCCCATATGGCAAGTGTGCCTTGGGCACAAGCACAAGTGCTGCTGTTGACCACCGTGAAATTTGCTCTTTTTTTTTTTTTTCTGGGATGACACCTGCCTCAATACTTTGTGTTGCAATCTGTCTTTGCTGAACCTAGTTCTGAACAGTACCTTGGTCTTTTATACAGCATCTCTTTTTTTTCCATCTAGTTATTGTTTTGACCCACTCTCTGCCGTCATCCCAGGTGGAAATGTCTTGCTGCTTCAGACTCCCAGAAGATCCAACAAGGTACATTCTGAGGCCCCAGGAATGTGATCATGTTTATTATTGTACTGTGAGAAACCTGCAAACTCTTCTGATGGCAGAATAACCCAGCGGCAGAACAAAGATCTTGCTAACCTCAGCACAGCCTCTGGTGCAAGGGGGCAGGCAGTCAGTGGTGTACAGAGTGCTGCAAAATGAAGTTCTCTTAATAACAATAACTATGCTTTCAGGGAGACACAGTGGGTGTACCCGTGCCAAAGAGATCTTAACAGCTTTTCAGGCAGGACCACACCTCTGGGGCTGACATCCACTTGGATGCTTCCGCCTTGTGTCCTTGGGATCATAGTGCAGTGGTTCTGGAGGAGAACTCAGCCTCTAATGTTGCTTCAGGGAAAGCCAAATCCCATACATGCCTCCTGTGTCGACACTGAGGGATATTTCTTTTACCTGCCATCTGCAGTGGCCAGTCCCCTGTGTCAGATTTAGTGTTTTCATTGTAGGTGAGAACATGTCTGCACAGCAGCACTAAGGATCCCTCCTCCTCCCCTTCAAAACAAGAACAAGTGCAGGCTGGGTTTATTTCTGAAATCAAGCCAAGGGTTTGTCTTGTTTTGCTGTTATATTAGAAAACTTCAAAGTCTTCTGTCACTGTTAATATATTACCCTGAATTTCAACTTAATTCTACAGAAGGCAAACCATAAGATCAGTGCCAACTTAAATGTTAGTACATAAACTATGTGTGTATTTTATGTGACTAGCCATAATTAAGACTTGGCTTGTTTTCTTCTTCTTTCTTGGCCTGTGTGATAATGAAAAAACAATTCTGATGAATTACAGAATCACAGAATCAATGAGGTTGGAAAAGACCTCTGAGATCATCGAGTCCAACCTTTGACCCAACACCACCTTGTTAACTAGACCATGGCACTAAGTGCCACATCCAGCCTTTCCTTAAACACCTC
Organism: Manacus vitellinus; assembly: GCF_001715985.3. Lineage (NCBI taxonomy): Eukaryota > Metazoa > Chordata > Aves > Passeriformes > Pipridae > Manacus > Manacus vitellinus. Next base: position 5,822,816 of record NW_021938789.1, on the reverse strand, counting down.
CAGGGACAGTGACTCCACCACCTTCCTGTGCCACCCATTCCAATGCCATTAATTATTTATCAAGCTTGCTTGTAATGGTAAAGCAGAATAAACCCCAGGTAGTTTAAAACTATTTTATAAATTGAAATTAAACATATTTTCTTCTGAAAATACATCTTAAAAAAACACCTTTAAAATAGGAGTATATACTAAGCCCTGAAATTAGTAAAAATTACTTTTATTTCTTAAAAGTTTATTATATTGTTGTCTCTTTTCAGTAGTCAAACCACTGCAGTCACTAAATAAGTGTTTGAAACTGTAGGTTGCTGAGGCTAGAATACAGGTTTTGGTTTTTTCTGCGGACACAAAAAAAATGCTGCCTTATTCTGGCATTTTCAAATAGTTCAGTTCAAAAATTATTTAACTCTAAGCTGAGAAACTGACCTCTGCTGAAAGAGCAAAAAAATTGGTTTTCTCTCAAACTGTTGATAGGATGATCAGATCTACTAATTAAACACTTGGAGACAACAGGAATAAGAGACAATCAGATTAGTTTGCTAATTTTAGGTTAACAAAAACTTCCTTATCAGTGAGAAAATTTTGTAAAGAAAATGTGAGTTGACATTTTTCTTCAGGTATACAGCAGACTGAAGATTTTTACTTATCATAAAATAACTTCAAATGCTGTGTTATGCATTTGGAATTAATCAGAATTTTTAATCCTAATTCAGTTTGACAGAAGTTACACAGAAGCAGACATTTAATAAACAAGACAGGTGCTATTCATAGGAGCCTGACTCTAATACCCTGAAGAGTCCAAATAATAGTGCATTACTCAAATAAGGTCTTAATTTATTTTTGTCAGTAAAGAAGAAATAATAATGCATGCCACCAATGAAAATGAACTAAGTGAAGAATACAATTGCAAAACAAAAGCAATTATTATTTAAGGTTTTCTACATGGTAATTCAGATTATCAAATTCTGTGGCAATCAGCATAGCTACAAATTGTCTGTAATTCAAAGGCAGCATCATGACTTTCTTTACTCTTCATACAATTTCAGTATTCAAAGATAGAAATTTCTGTGATAAGGTGGGGAATAGAAGAAAAATTCAGTGGAAGGAGCCTGACAATTATGTTTTCAGTAGTTCCTCAGTGGCAAAAGGCTTACTCAGCAGTTCAAGGAGAATTGAAATGTTCTTCCATATATTGAAGTGCTGCCTTACTCTGCAGGAAATCCCTTCCACTGCAGCGTCGTGTTCACTTATATAGTGGTTGGCCAGACTGAGACTAGGCATGGTCTCTTGCTTTTTCACTTTCTTCCTTCTTACTCCTGGTAACACCTTCTCTGTATTTTTAACTATAAATAGATAAAAAGAAACTGAGCACCATAAGGAAATTGAGCCAACAAAAGCAGTTTACCTTTGGATATGAGCTGAAGGGAGAAACAGCAACAAAAGCCCTCAGAAGGCCATAAATTTGGACTGAAAATGCTGAGCTATATTTTTAATTGTAATACTTCTAAATTCTGTGCTGTTACTTCAGCTTGTTTCTCAATGGACTTAAATGGTTTGAGATGAATAAAATATTGATTGGTGGGTTTGGATGACAGATGCTTCTAAATCTGAACACACATAACTAATATGAAATTCAAATTCTGATCAAAGAAAAAAATTAATATGAATTTCATATTTTCTTGCTCTTAATAAGCACAGATGTCTTGCCAGTGGCTCAAGCTCAGTCAAGCATCACTGCATCACTTTTTGTGGGCTCAGACGTAAAGCCATGGAGTTCTTTCCATGTATGTGCCTCGCATGCAGAACCAAACTGATTGAGATTCAGGCATAACTGATGTTGACTGTTTTGAATGGCAGTCGTGGTCCTCAGGTAAAAATCCTGATACACTTTGCTATTCCAGTACAATATGCATTTAGTAATTTAGGACAAGAAGGGTCCTGCCTCATCAATGAATCCTGTCCTCTGGTCTTGCAAGCAGTTTGATCATATAATCACCTTAACAGACCGATGCAGCTCTGGGCCTCTTAGTGCTTGATAATGGGTAAAAACAGCTGAAGTCACTGATGCTTCTTTTATCTTCTGCCAGGCTGCTGAAGATAACTAATGCCCTAACCTCAATGAACCATCAGTTTAGTGAACAATGGTCTATATACTTCAGAAAGAATTGCCATGTATGTAAAAATATTGTGTGTCTAGTCCATTATCCCCGGTCTGACACTGGTCTGTTCCAGAGTGAAATTTGAGAAACTCTTTTCTGAAACATCACACAGTGACCTTCCCATGGGAGAGGCATTTTTGTAATGGCTGTCAGTGAGAAATGCACACAGGTTTAATTTTTTTTTTTTTACTCCTGCTTATATAAATCATGTGTTCATCTGTTTATATAAACATTTAAGTTTTGCTTTTAATGATGGCAGTGAATTTCAGAGGTTAACTGACAATTTTTATATTTTAAATTATTCTGTCTTTCACCTTCACTATTTCACTGAGTGAAGGTATACCAGACCTTTATGGACTGTGGCTATACTGCTGATTATTTTATATATGTCCATCATATGTCTTCTTGTTGACATCTTGCTGAAGCACTTATTTTCAAAGATAATGGAGGAAACTAAGATGCATAAACTAAGGAAATTAAGATCCATAACTAAATGCACTGTTTCAGCAGAAGACATATTAATGACTTGAATAAGAAGGCATGCTAAATTTTTTTCTTTTCTGTATCAGTCCATTACAGAAAATAAGTCTGAGGATCTCAAAAAATCTTTCTACTCTTTCTCCCATAATCCTAACACATTGTTTGCCTCTTTATTTGCAGTTGTGTGTTGATCAGAAGCTTTTGTATTCAATCTGTTTACAGTAGTGCTCCTGTCTCTTTCCTGAAAGGTTCTAATTAGTTTAGAATTTATCCGTGTCTAAGTAATTCAGACAGGATTAATGTATAGCAAACTGTGTCTGGATTAAAATCCTCATGTATTGGATTGCTGAGTGGACTGGTGAAAGCATGCAGTGGCTTTCAGTTCTAAGGCAGTTTGTGGTGATAACATCTTGGCACTTCTTTCATAATTGGTATGTTTTTAGGAAGTCTTCACCAAGAGGCCAAGGCTGTCATGAAGTAGAGCCTGTGCAGGTGTCTCTGAGGGCAGGGCCAGAGTGAGAAAGCTGACACTGATGTTCCCTCTACATTATTGATTCTAAGAAAGCCCAGGGGAAGGGCAGGGAAGGGGTTTTTTTGTCAGCCAGGGACTTAAATGATATTTCTGTTCTCCCCAAAGGGATGTCCTGAGTGTCTTTTCATAGAAATCATAGAATCCTAGAATGGTTTGGAAGGGACGGTAAAGGTCATTTTGTTCCAACCCCCCTGCCATGAGCAGGGACACCTTCCACTAGACCAGGTTGCTCAAAGCCCCATCCAACTTGGCCTTGAACACTTCCAGGGATGGTGCATCCACATTTTTTCTGGGTAACCTGTTCCAGTGTTCTCACCACCCTCACAGTAAAGAATTTTTTCCTAATATCTAGTCTAAACCTTCTACCTTTCAGCTTAAGGCCATTTCTCCTTGTCCTATCACTACATGCCCTTATCAAAGGTCCCTCTCTGGCTCTCTTGTAGGCCCTTTAGGTACTGGAAAGTGCTGTGAGCTCTCCTCAGAACCTTCTCTTGTTCAGACTGAACAGCTCCACTTCTCTCAGCCTGTCTTCATAGGAGAGGTGCTCCAGCCCTCTGAGCATCTTCACTGCCCTCCCCTGGACTTGCTCCAACAGGTCAGTTCTCCTTGGGTCAATGAGTCTGACAACTCTGATATATCATTCCCTTAACAACCTGAGCAAAGCCAGCTCAAAGATGTGCTGGTTTCTGAGGCCATGGCCAAAGGATCCAGCAGCGATAATGTATCCTGATTAGGAAACACCTGTGCCTGAGAATCACAGCTTCATTAGCTGCAATTAGCAGGAATAAGCAAGAACCTGAAATATGTCCAAGAGTGCAGAATGAGGAAAATCTGAAGAAAATTATATCCCTTTTCCTCAAAACACTTCAAATGGACAATAAATGTCTGTCTGTACAGGAGCAATACAGTGTACAGCCTATTACCTGGTTGAGTCCTGATGTGCATATAGATATGAAAATCTCATTTCATGGCAAGAATGTACACAGTGTTTTCAAAGAGTGAAACTGAAAAATACACTGGATATACAAATGAACGATACATGAGTAGTTACCTGTCATTTAGATTGATATAGATTGTAGACATGTAGATTGATATATCTAGTATATGTATATATGATATGGGAATAAAATTAAAAAAATATTTTTGCCTAGTAGCATACATCTGACATCTTATAAATTGCACACATTTTATCTAGACAGCTCTATATGGGATGGAAAAAAAGAATTTATTGCTTCCAGAAGTTTCAAGTGCACAGCAATAAAACAATCTGAGGGTTTATTACATACTTTCTGTGATTACAAAAGGATCTTCACCTAATGCATGAGTCAGCCTGTCCTGATAAGTCTTACCAGAGATCATCAATTATTACTTACAAAATCAGCATTTATCCCCAGAGTTCCCTCCTTTAGGCAGTCAGTCCACACAAGACTCATCCTAGACATGCAACATTAGAACGACTCTGTCTTGGTACTGGAGTTGTTCAGGACTCTGCCACTCATCACCACTATTAATGTCTGTCTTACTGGGAGGACCTGGAAAGGACCAGCTCTTTTCTCTGCTTAATGCTGCATGAGGCTGGTAGTCAAGTGTTGTCTGGCTTCTACACTCTAAGGTTAAAGTTGCCAAAAGAGAAGTGGAGAAACATAAAAATATCAAAACCAAATGACCATTGCATGTGTAGAGCACACACATGCATGGATCGCCCATTTTTGCTAGTTTGAGTAGAGAAACCAACCATGTAGCTTAGTTACATGTTAGCTCATTTCTTCTAGGCTTCATGGCAGAGGTGAGTAATGAAAAAAGGGGATGACCCAGGTGCTGCTGCTCTAACCTGGTGGGAATTTAAATCTCTGGGTCAGATAAACGAATTCTAAAGCTGTAAAACACTGATAGTGAGAGAGACCTGCAGAGATTTTAAGTGTCCTTCCCTTGTCCCAGTCTTGTGTGGGTTTGGATCCACAGAAGGACCTGGCTGTATTGATAATCCTCATACAATACAGACTGAGAATTGTTCTTTCAGTGCTCTTGACTTCATGTACTCTGTTCACCTTCTGCACTCTGTTCATAATTAATTATTTGCATATTAATTATGCAAAGCACAGGTGCCCTAACTGGTAATTTTTCATGATGCTGAAAGATTGTTTTACTGTACTGAATAAGCAAAATCCAGCTCTCTTTCCCCATTTCTCCTTCCCCTTACATTGTTTCTGTAGCTGGTGTGTTGTCAGCCACCCTCTACAGATTGTTTGTCTTGATTTTCACCAGTTCATCTTTAGATTGGCTCACTGCACAGCAAATGCTGTAGCTACAGTTCCCAGTGAGATATTTTAAAATTCTAATTCAGTCTTGCTCCTGCTCAATATGTCTGCAAACTGTCAAATTGATCATAGCATTCGCATCACTCAGTGTCTTCTGCGTAAGGCCAACACGATCAGCACTTGAGCAGCTTTCATCTTCTCAAACTACTTGTTTCTGCTGATATACATTCTGCACAGAACTCAGAATTTATCATTGTTTTTAAAAGAAGGAAGTAAAATATCAGGAGAAATTTATTTTTATTTCTATTTTGTTTATTACATCTTCTGTTGTGATTATAAATCACAGAATCTACTACTCCTTATATCAAGGAAGAGGAATTTTAAAATACTGTTCATCTGAAGTTTATAGGAAAAGTTTTTAATGATTTTTCATTTTAAACGCATTTTCAGGGTTGAGGCTTTTTTTATTGTTTTGTTTGTTTGTCTTTTTGTTTTTTTCATTTTGTTTTGTGGGATATGAGTTATATATTAATTTCTTCTTTTCCTTATCATGGAGTTTGAGGATTTCGAGGTGTTATGGAGCTGTATTTTCACTATTTTTGCTACATGGACCTCCAGCAAAGTTGCTTTTGATTTCAGGAGGTACCATTGCATTGAAAATTGTCCCTCTGATTTTGAAACGGTTAAAAATAATTAGCTTTTATTCAGAGATTTGAAAGGTCAAGAGAATGCTATGAATAGACCTGAGAAGAACGGCAGTACCAGATGCAGCCCTAAACTGAAAGAAGGGATGCTGCTGGATAACTGCTTCCATGTCATCTGAGTAAAACCATGTGCTCCTCCTGGTGCCCTGCTTTCCTCACACCCAGAGTTCTGGATCTACCTTTGTGAAGTGTAAGGAGAGAGAAGGGAGTGAAGTACCATGCCCTGACCTTCCTGCACAATGACTCTTACAGTAAAAAGAAGTTCCTTCCTTTAGGGTCAGATTCTGACATATTAGGAATATTTCCCTCCCCGCCTTTTTTTGGTTTTTATTTCCTCTGGCTGTATCCATTCTGTTTTTCGAGACAATGGTGTGGTTTTGCAGATGGATGTTTTCCTTGTGGTTTAAGCTTCCTTTGTTCTCAGACCAGCATCAAGAAATTTGTTGGAGTCATTTTGTGACAATAAATAGTAACAGCTTCTTTCCCAAGGAAATGACACGGCCAGGTCTGGTTGCACCAACAGTTATGCTAAAATAAGCAGAATTTGAAAGGGAGTAGAGCTACCAGAAGTATAACATTCCTGCACATGTTGTGAGAACAGGTTGGCTGGTGAAGACGGTGTACCTGTTAGTGTTGGAATACCTTTGATTCAAAGTTGTTCAGGCATCAGTATCAATTCATCTTGAGTATCAGGTTTTCTTAATGCTAGTAATTGTTGATGTTCATATTTTAAATCAGGGGAACTGACTAAATCATAGTTTATTTTGATTGTAGTTTATCACTGGAAGGCTTTGTCTGGGAAAAACTGGATTCTCTGTCACTTTTTCAGCAATTGTTTAATTTTTAACTAGATAAGCTTTTAAATACAGCTTCTGAATATGGCACAAGAAATAATTGGTGAAATTTGAAAGGTTCTCAATGTCCTTAAAAACTATTGAAAAAATAATTCAATTTATTTATTTATAAAGAAGAGTTTCTACTGCAGAAGCTCAAGGCAGATACCTCAGTCTCCCTAATAATCCTGTGCCTGTCTCCTCCCATGTAATTTAACAGCAGATATAGCACTCAGATCCTTATATTTGATCCATTTTTCAAACTCACAGAAATCAGGTACATCATGATGCTTTCAGAATGTAAATATTTAATACAGACTTCTTCCAGGAGATGGAACCATATTGATCCTGTGTTCCTAATCTTTAGAGCGTTATGATTTGTCTGACTGAAATTTGAAAGCTCTCCTTTCTGGGGTTTGGAGTTCTCTTTCCATTTATGCTGAACAACGTGACTAAACCCCAAATCACTGGGACTGTAATTTGTGTAACTTGGTTTTGCAGCCCCTTTGAAACAGTGTGGTTTGGTTCATTATTGGAATAGACTGTACCTCATAACTCACTGTAAGCTAAGGTTCTAGCATACACAAAGGCTGTAATTCAAACAGCAAAGCAGATATTTTTCAGAAGGACTAGTCATTAAATACAGTAAAATCAAAGCTTCCAACACTTTATATATGTTGAGATTGTAAGTTAGGATAATAAAAGCTTTAGTAAAGAGGATTAATTAAATTAAGTCATATGCAGACCATTAGTAACAGAACATTCACTGTGACTGATGAGAGGGCACTTGATTTTAGTAGAATGGGCTTTCTTTCTGTGAAATTAATTATACATGTTTTTCATGGTTTAGAGCTCGGATTTTAACAAGTAGTCTACACCTTACTTCTATTCAGGTGGATATTAATTATATGGTAGAGACCATAATTTCTGATGTTATCAGTGACAAGACTTTGCTGAAATCAATCTGGAATAGACTTTGCACCTCATTATAAAGCAAAGGAGCAGGTAGGTGCCATGTGATGTTTTAGTTCAGTAGGCAATATAGAGAAGATTGGTGTGCAGCAAAAACTTAAAAACTTAAGTTGTCATCCTGCATGAGGCTAGAACTGTTTGGAAACTTAATACTTTGCAGGTCCTTTTTCCTGGTGAGCATTACGAGAGTTTTACTATCACAATACATTAGGAAGAGTTCAATACATTTTAACCAAATGTTGCTGAAAATGTCCAGTAACTAAGAATAATAATCTGTCCAGCAGATACAGACTTCTTTCTGCAGTTCTGTTTTTGCCATTAGATCTTTAATCCTATTTGTCCAGAACACATACTCCAGTCTACCCTCTTGATTTCTGAGACACTCAGTCATTTCATATTCCTAAATCCTTCGTGACTAAGTAATGAATTCTTGCAACTCAGTAATCTTGCACCATTTCCTTCACTGAAGTCAGTAAGTGGGAGACTTTAAGCTTGGTGCTTTTGAACCCAGATGTTCACATGGCTGACTTGCTTAATATCTTGCAAAAGTCAATTCAATTTCATGAAGTTCGTAGGAATAGAACATAATGCTGGTAGTTTGATAATGCCCTTGAAGTAGTGGAAAATCACGTCAGTCATTGAATTTCACATGCCTTAGTTGTTATTTTGTTGTTACTTCTTTGTATCTGAGTGTAGCTTCATAGGGATAGAAAGAAAGATTTGCTTGCTGCTGCTCTCCCCTTTTATAGTTAAGCTACTTTGCATTTAAAAAGTTAAAATGGTGGTACAGACAGAGCAGAGATATATAAATAGAACACTTTCTCTCAATCTCCAGTAACAGAGGTTTGGAGAAAAAGAAAGGAAACAGGGCAAATACTGAATAATCTTTCCCTGGTGCCATCCAACCTTTCTGTAAATGGCAACTCAGGGACTTTCAGACCTGGATGTTTCATCTGTACCGTGATGCTTAAAAGCCTTGATGTGCTATTACCTCTCTCTATTGTGTCTTTATACTTCTGGCTTCCACAACATCTCATGTGGAATTTGATTATGCTAAGAAACGTTTCATATTATATGTTTTAGACCTTCTGCATGCTGAATTCCTGAGCTACTTTCTCCCTACCAGTTATTTCATAGAACTGTACTGTACTCCTCTTCAGTTATCCTTCATCCAAGCTCAAGAGTCTGACTAGCCTCTTCTCACACAAATGTTGCTCATACTTCCAATCATCATTGTTGCACATTTCCTTCTTCAGGTTCTGTTACATCCTTTGTGAGATGGAAAGATCAGCACTCCACAGGCTATTTCATTGGGTTGGAAGGGACCTTATCCAACTCTCCTGCTATGGGCAGGGACACCTTTCACTAGACCAAGCTGCTCAGAGCCCCATCCAACCTGGCCTTGAACACTTCTGAGGATGGAACATCCACAGCTTCTCTGAGTAAAAGGTAGACAAAACAGTTGAAACCCTCTTTGCATCTATTCTCAATTTCTTTTCAAAAAATTTGACCATTCTAGGGGAAAATAATGTTTGAGTAGTTTGTCATGCCATTTACAAGGTCTTTACAGGGCATTTACATTACAATCAGCTGCACAGTTCATCCAGGAGGGTGAGACCTTAACCCTTCTATCTCCTCTAATGCACCCTTTCCTTCTTTTAAAGATTTTCAGAGCTTCCAAATGGGTGGGATCACTTCACTGGATATGACTGGCTCTGGAGCAGATACTTTTTTGACTTGTACTTCCTTTAGCCCTTTCACTTCTGAGCCCCACAGCTACTGCTGGCTGCTTGCTTGGCGTAACTCTGCTCCTCAGGTTATGTGTGCAAAGATACTTCCCAGGTTATACATGCTAATATCTGGCATATTCTGGTACATACACTACATACATACATATACTGTGTTTGTTTATATCTGCTGTTTATGCTCCTTCTCCGTTGCTTTGTTTATCTGGCTCGTCCTACTGCCTTCACATGCATGGAGTGACAATTGCGACAATATTTTCTTGTGTCTCAGACCCACCTTCAGGTGAAGACTTTAAAAAATTGCCAGGTCTTTGCAGCTACAGCAATAAAAATACTAAATAAAAACACTAAATACACTGTTAATAATGAGCACTCACTATCATAGTGTTGTATTCATGGTTTTACGCACAAAAAGTCTTTTGTACTTATGACATGATAAAAAGCTTTATTGATGGATGAAATGTCTGCTTTAAGAAAGGTACAAAATATTCCACTACTAACAAGCTTCTACCTAAGATATATTTTTCTCCTCATAATTTTAGACCTGTATGTACAACATGTAAGGGGTTTTGAGAATAATAAATGCAAGTTGCTGTAAAAATAATACAGGAGTGCTCAAGAATGACTTTTAAATGGTTCGGTGAAGTAGATACTGGAACAGCAATCTAAACTCTATCAGACAAGGTAATGGAGGGTAAAGAAGCTGGCGAGCAGAGTGACTGGAAAACTAAATGATAATATAAGCCTAAAGCATAGAAGAGCTTTGAAAAATTGTATGCAAATGAGCCAGGAGACTAAGGTATACAGGAAGGACTGTAGTTTGAAAGGAGTTAAAGGAACATCTGGTTGAAAAGGGGTGGAGGAAGAGCTGAGCCAAAGGTGTTGCTGAGCGCTTTGCTCAGGATGCATGACATCCCTGCAGCTGAGGGCTAAACTCCCATTTGTGGTGTTCTGGTTTAAAATAAGGCCTGTTCACATGCAAACTGTGGCTGGTAATGGCCATCTGGTGAAGTTCTTGGCTCCAAATCAGGATCACCTGTACCTCAGCCGTTCTTGACAAAGCCTTGTTCTACAAGTCCTTAAAAAATTCCTGGGGATCTGCGGTCAGCAGAGTGACCATTCTCTTCCAAGTGTTGGCAATTCACCTCATGGAACTTTTCCTGATACTTAACCTTAATATTTCTTTCTGCACTTCAGACCCTTTGGTTCTGGCCACACCTTCAGTTGAGTAGAATGAGATCTTGCTGCCATATTTGCTTGAATCTCAAGCTTCACTCCTCTCCTCCCAAAATCAGCCCTAATGTCGGTATGATATCCTTGTGAGTGACCTGCTCACCCTGGAGACAGGGGACTCGGGTCATCAACAAAATAGTACAGATGCTGTATTTCTGTCTAATTTTACACAGAAACATTTGCACATTGGCCTGACAGCTACTGGTAGCTACTCTTTTGACTGATACCCTGACTATCTAGCAGCCAATCAAAAAGGTATGAATCCTCCATATTAAGCCTCAAAGAAAATCCTAGCTTGAAAAGGAGAATGCTTCCTGGAGAAATCCAACCTGGGAATAACACGGGGGGGGGGGGTGGGTTGGAGGGGACATTCATAGCTGGTGAATTCTAGTTTGAATGTGTTTTATTTAAAGTCTTCTGACGATGGAAGGCTTACTGATAATTACTGGAGAAATACATAATAGAAATAGCAGAGAGGAAAATTCAGTTTTCATGTGAAACAATCACAGAGAAAGTTGTTCTCAGTGCTTTTCTAGAACCAGATAAATGCTCACAGGTTTCTTTTAGCAATAAAAAGTGCTCTGAAAAGAAAGCTCAGCACCCCAATCCAGCCACATGACGAAGCATCCTGAGTGAATCAGCATATCACATGCCTATCACAGGAGAATCCTGTGGGAGTTTTAGAGATTTGATGTGTTTTGATGGCCTGGCTGCAGCCGAATACAATAAAACAGCAGATGCTATGTTGAAATTTTGTGTGAGGACAAGACCATATTTAAGTATCTCATCCAATGTGGTTCCTTGAGGATTAGGAAAGAGGATGTTCAGATAACATGCCAGATGAATGCCTTTTCTATACTGGTCAGTGCTATGACTGTACTGGCTCTACAATCAAGCCTAAACTCAACACGTGGTGTTTGGAACAATTAACCATTGACTTCAAAAGGGATAGGAATTTGATGTAATTTGCTCTATTTTTAGCCTGTTGATAGTGCCACACATTATTTAGTTTAGCTTAGTCAATACACAGGGCTGGTACATATTAAACATTAATATCAGTCATACAGCAGTGCCACTTACAGACTCTCAGATCGTTAGCCAGAAGCGCAGGTGTGCAAATGAGGAATATTGTGGCATCAAGAGCCAAATCCTTCTGCCTCTCACACCTGCACTTGTTTAGAAAATAAATAGAGTCAAGGAAAGCTCTTCTAAAATATCATTGTCCAGGGATTCCTTGCCTGAACACTTGTGACACATGCACACATATATCAAAGAAGAAGGTACTGTTCTGAGAAGTGTCCAACGCGTGTATGGCACAGAAGGTGACGTGATCTGCTCATGCTCATCAGAACAGCGGCTTCCAGGAGGTGTTTGATTACCTGCAGACTCTGGCCCTGACTCACTAGACTGGTGTATGATTATCTAAAAAGCCTCATCTTTCTCCCTCCGAAGGCAATAATGGTGTTCTCATCTTGTCATTACTGGGTCATCTCTCAGCAATATTTCATGAGATTGTAGTTCACATTCATGAGCTTCCAGTTAAAACTTTTGCAAATATCTTCTTTCTTGTTTGTTTGTTTTAAGGGAGACACTGAAACACTTCCATCTGCCTTCTGTATTTTTTTGTTATCTTATTGTAGGTTTATTTATTTTAATATTCAGAATTGCAGGGTCAAAATAACCACAGAAGTAAGTGGTATGTTTACTGATTTCAGTGAAGTTATAAAGGCATAGTTTACAATCTGCATGGCAAAATCTGGTATTAGTTGCAGAGACCCTCAGGAAAGCTCTGCTGCTAAAAAGCAAGGTCCTCTTGTAGTACAGGATACACGGGTGCCCAATATGTATGTTATGGAGGTCTGGATGAGATAAGAAGATAAAAAGTGGTACAGAACATTCATAGTCAGTAAACCTTTCATGAAGAGAAGTCAGATCCTGAATTGCACCTCCAGGGAGCTCCCTAAGGAAAAAGCAAGCGCGGGTGTGAATCTCTTCCTGGTGTCCAGTGACAGAAGTGACTCCAGGAGGAATCAGTGCAGTCTCTGTTAGTGTCAGCTGGGTGAGGCAGTGTGAGCCCAGCAGCCTCAGTGACAGCTGGGAATGGCAGGACTGCACCTGAGTAGAGCTACTTGTCTCTTTTAATCCTAGGTGTGAATCTGGCTTAATGTGTAACACTTAGGGAAACCACAATTATAAGATGATGATGATGATGGGGAATATGGGCAGAACTATTTAAAGTAAATAACCATAGTGAAGGGAAAGAATTAAACTTTTCAGAGAGATTGAAAGGGTATCTAAATAACTGGAAATAATGGAACCTAGTCAAAACAAAATTTTTAGGAAACATATCTCCTTAGCATTGTGGCTCTAATGGAATCATATTTTTTTACACTTGAGCTTATTTAAGGCATACATCCACCTAAAAAGATCCCTGTAGGCTTAGTTTGTTTGGCAGTATGGCTATCTAAGGTTCAAACCCAACATTTACAATAGGAGAAGAATAAGTGAATGGCAGTATCTCTTAGGACATTATTAAATTTGATGTATATGTCAGAGGTGGTCAACTTCTGAATGGCCATAGGCTACTTTTATTCCCTGGTAGGTGTTCAGTGACCATAGCTAGCAGCTGTATTTCTATGGCATTGCATGACCTGTCCTAGATTAACATCCTTTGATTAACCATACACTGGAATGTCCTTTAATTTGGCTGGTCTGTTGACCTGTTGGCAGTCCTGGGATCCAGGTATCTCTAAGGTTTCATGGCTCTAAGATACAAAACAAACCTCAGATTAATAAGTGGCCACTCCTTTTAACTGTGCTGCAAATGGGTTTCCAACGTAGCTTAGGGGTCACAGCATGAATAAGACTTTGGAGTAAGCTGGAAATACAGAGTGCAGATGACAATATGGCAGCTTGCATGGGGCACCATTAGTGTGGGAAATACTACCGTGAAGTCAATCCTTCTCTGCTGAAATGCTAATGCTCAGTGAATGCAATGGGCATGAAATCAGTATTTTCACCATTTTAGCCCTTTTTAAAAATGCATAAAAACATTTTGTTTCAAGGGATTCAAAGGAAGATTCCTGGTGAAATCAGTGGATTTACTTGCCTCACTTAAGTGTGTGCTCAAGGTCTCTGCTGATTTGCAAGCCTTGACATAGGACCTTCCTTTACTGGTCTTTTTTTTTTCATTGCAAAGTAATGTACTCAACATATTTTCCATAATTTGTAACTCAACAACAAGCACTGTATCAAATGCTGCTGAGCTGACTGATCAAGCTAATAAAGTCTGGGGCCATGTGCAATACTCCACAGCTTGACAAAGAATTAGACTGGTTTTGGAGACAGGAAGAGACTCAAGCAATATATAAAAAAAGATCAAATATGCACCTGATTCACAGTAATACTCATATCCCTAGGAATAACTACGAATCCAGCTGAGGTGGAAAAGCTAGAAAATTAAGGTGCTTTGAAAATGAAGTGGTAGAGATAAACTGAGAATGAGAAATATTCTGTATCAAGCCTACTACAACTGTATCTCTTCACTGATATTGTTTTCTGCTGACACAAGAGACCCCATGAGAAGTCTTGTTTTATATTTTTTTTCTTCCCAAACCAGGACATTTGTGTCCAGTGATGCAGCTCTATGCAGGCTGAAACTACGAGAGCACTGCTGGAAAATTGCAGGAACAATGATTTATTCCTGGATTGAAAGTGGAACCAGGGAAAACACATAAACACTGCGCTATAGGCACAAAGGGTGATTATTTTTGCTGTATGAAACAGTTTTAAACTTCATAGGGAAAAGTAATTTTTGACAGTATGGTATAGGTGGTTTAGATCTTATAAAAATAGCTATGGATGTTTTATTTGCTTTTCAGACTTGTGTCTTTGCTCTACTATTCAGCTATTTTCAATGGCTTTTCTTGAACAAGACTTACAGTAGTTAAGTTTATCGATGAATGAATTTATATGATTACAGCAGACCAAAACTGCAGAATCTTTACAATAGCAGAAACAAATCTGCAGCCTTACTGCGTTTTTCTTGAGCAAATTGTCTTGGAAGAAAAGATATGATCCTTCTGTTCAATTGATATTTTTTTAACAGTTATATTTATTTTAAGTACTTTGGGGGATAAATGTATTACTTCTCTGGATACACTC
This sequence comes from Manacus vitellinus, assembly GCF_001715985.3. NCBI lineage: Eukaryota > Metazoa > Chordata > Aves > Passeriformes > Pipridae > Manacus > Manacus vitellinus. The sequence goes on along the minus strand of NW_021938789.1, from coordinate 5,807,739 downwards.
TGAATCATATATGAAGTGAGGGAATTTAGCAGTAGATTTGTCACTAAAATGTATATAGAAGTAATTCTCTATTTCTTTGTCAATTTTTACAGTTTGGGTGATGCAAATTCAGATTTCATATGTTCTTTTGTGAGCCCTAAGCAGATTTGTGTTAGGTGTTTCTAATGTCACCTTTCTCAGATTTCTGGTTCTGTCTTCTGTAGTTCAGGGATGCAGAATTATCAACCAAAGACAGGAAAAAAAAATCTAGTTATGGTCCCTTTTTCTTAGAAATGATTTCCTAAGGCCAGGCTGGATGGGGCTTTGAACAGCCTGGTCTAGTGGAAGGTTCCCTGCCCATGGCAGGGGAGTTGAAATGAGATGATCTTTAAGGTCCCTTCCAACTCAAACCATTCCAGGATTCTGTGATTCTAAGTATCATTTCAAAAGCAGAAGCAATCATCTCAGGTCCTGTAATGTAATAACCACCAAATGCTTTTACAAGTTTAGTCAGGCCGCAGAAGATGGTGAGAAAACCATGCTAGACATTTCTGCCACAGCACTGCAAAAGAAAGACTAAAATGCTGAAAAATCATGAGAATGTCTTAAAGAATGTGACATTAAAATCAAAGTCTTGATTCCACTTTCTTTGTCTTCCAACATCCTGAATGTGGAAGATTAATTTGTTCTGTGTTTTCAGTCTTTGAAAACATGAAGACTATCACACCTGCTAAACCCAGCACTGAGATTTTTATGCAGCTGATTCCTACAGCTGGAGCTCTAAGAAAAATATATAATATTAATCTATAAATATAAATATATAAAATATATAATATTATAAATATAAAAATATATAATATTAATCTATAAGATGCTGTATAAGCTTTATATATATTAGAATCATAGAATGGTTTGGGTTGGAAGGGACCTTAAAGATTATCCAGTTACAACTCCCTTGCCATGGGCAGGGAAACTTCTACCATGTTACTCAGAGTCCCATCAGTCCTGGTCTTGGACATCTCCAGGGATGGGGATTCCACAACCTCTCTGGGCAAGAGAATTGTTTCCTATGGATACACATTTGCTCTTATTTACCTCTCACACAGTCCTTATTCCCAGATTCCAAGTGAACAATATACCAGGCATATGGGAAAACCACAGAAATTTCCCAGAGTTCCCTGGGTTTTGATAATCCCAAAGAAAACTGAAACAGGACTCATGCCAAATTTCTAAATGCAAATTAATTTTCTAAAGCACATGGACTCTTAGCTCCCATTGATCTTTGTAGAAATTAGGAGCCAAGAGCATTGAAAATGCCCACCTGCATCTTTAGGGATTTAGACTCTTTCACGATTCTGGATCAAAGAGAACTTCAGAGTAGGCTGCAATCGTTTGGGGTTGGAGAGAAAATATTGCATAGAAAACAAAAAAAAAATAGAGAAATACCTTTCTTTTGGTTATTTTTTTTTAATCCTGTGTGTTTATATGAGGTACCAGTAATGGATTGTATAGAGGGCTGTTCAGAACAGTATGATATTTATGCACCCATTTGTTTTTTTCAAGTTAGTTAGGTCATCCTGTGTTCATAGGACAATAATAAAAAGTACCTTTTCTTTGGGAAAAGTAGTATGTCTTGATATAGGTAACCTGACTTAGTGCAAAAACCAAGACTTCTAAGATGTTAAGAATATTGTGGGGGTTTTTGTTGTTTTACTGCCTCAAATGCAGAGCAAGAATGACTTAAAGAAATTAATACTTAAATGGAGAAATGGATTTGATCAGAGGAGCCTTGGAAAGTGTGAAGTGCTTTGTATTTCTCCAGCTCACGATTCCAAAGCCCTCCAGCCTTTTACTTACACAAAACATCTGCCTTCAGCTGTTTCAGTTTTCAGAAACAATGGCTTGTAGGAGAGGAATTGGCACCAGTTGTCTTTTATGTTTCTATTACTTTAATTTTCACTATTAACCATACGGCTTTTTTTTGGAAAATTATCTTCTCCAAAATGTGTGGTAGTCAGGTTCCCTGGCATCTGATAGTTCACATTTTTCACAGTGCTACGTTACTTTCAGTAACTTCCTTTTTTGGGGAAAGACTTAACCTTTATCTCTTCACTGAGACCACGCAAATCTATATTGCAAACAAACAAGGAAAAAAAGAAAAGACATGAAAAAGAAGAGCCAGCTCAGAAAAAAGGTACTACCTAAACAAAATTCCTGCACTATTCTGTTAATTATTTAAAGCAGACGCTCCTAAAGGTTGTTACTTTAAGTAAATCTATTTCACAGATTAAAAATAGTGTGGTCTTCTGTGATGTTTTAATGCAATATGTCTTTGCAGAAAATCCTCTCATTTTTCTTGGTTTGGCTTTGAACCAGTCAGTGCTATATCTGCAGACCTCAGCCATGAGACAAAATTTAGCAAATTCCCTGGAAAACTTGGAGCAAAACCCTTCCCCATCCCTTAAAATAGGCACGCAAGACCACACAGTTGGGACCCAGTCCCACAGCCACTTAAGCTGGTGTGCTTGCAATAGAAAGGATTTGCTCCATGGTCAAAACCTATTAACCATAAATTGGAGCCTACTCACATCTGCATTCCTCACTAAGCTCTTTCCATGAAGAGTTGAAGGGGATTGAGGTAGCTGTAAACATGTCAAACTGACTTCCCATGAAACATCAACCAGATGGGAACATCTCCTATTAGAAAAATGGTGCCTTCAGGGCTCCTTTGCAAAAGACTAAAAGACTGATTTAGAATGGGTTAGTTTCCGTTGAGCTTAGTACTTATTTATTTTTCTCACACAATTTTCTCAGAAATGCAACTGTATTAGCAAACTGATTAATAAATGACACTGATAAAAGTACGGTTAAGATTCGATCAGAATTTAAGTGGCTGGTAAGACATTGACAGTATTTTTGAAAGAAAAGGAACTGCATAGTTGTACCTATATGAAGCTGAATGTAAACCTGAGAATTATATCCTTCACATCCCATTTTAATTACCTAAATACCAAAATCTTTCTCAGCTTTCCATATTTTCTCAAATAAACTTCATTGAATTTTAGGGCAGAAAAAACACAAGTGCAAAGCTATTCTGTGAAAAACAAGTTCCCACAGTCTGGCTGGTCTCATAAAAGAAAAACCTTTTGTTCTGTTGTGAGCTTTTGCAGACAATGAATCCAATTCTCTCATGTTTTCAGAATTCTGCTCATTAATTGTTGATGAGAAATTATGAAGGTTGAAGACAGGTAATCTTACAACAGGCACCAAAACATTATGCTTCACCTTACATTTTCTGTTTCAGACTAAACCCTGTTTCAGGCTTTGTAGCATAACAAATGTATACAGGTTAGTTGTATTTTTTGTTCTTCTGATTGATGGAAGATAAAACTTCAGGGGCTTAAGGCAGCTTGTATTTATTGCCAGCTTGTTTGCTAAGTGACAGTAATTTTACAACTTTTTTCCTCTTTAATTTTATGAGCTAGAATTGAGAAAATTATAGTGTATATTCACCTACTCACTTGTAAAAGTCCTGCAAGGTGCTGAGCAGCTCAGTTATGTCATTGAATTAGAGGAGAGCTGATGATGCTCAAAGAATGAGGTTTCTAGACAACCTCAGTGACTCCCTGGTTTTGGGCTACTGGCCTAGTGTGTGGTTGTGTGTTTTTACTGCAAACATGCCATTTGCTGACTGGATCCTGGTAAAACTGGAAGCTATTCAGCTTTTCCTCAAATCATTTACAGCTCTTCCAAATTTTTTCTTGTAAGTATATGTCAGTACACCCATACCTGAAGAGAACTCCTTGTAATCATCAGAGACAATACACTACACTGAATTCCACTCTTTTATATTGTTCAAATTTGAACAGGATAATTGAACATGTACTTTGTAGCTTTGTCAGTTCTTCATAAAACAAAGGCAGCTACTTACTTTTTTGACTTCAGAACTGCCCACAGAAGTAGAGTTTTGTTTTTCTAGTGACAAGAAATGCTTCCTATTAATCAGGCTTTCTTCTGTGGGCATCTGGGTTGACTGGTGACAGCAATGTATCAATGAATTAATGTGAACAAAGCAATCTGACACCTGCTTGATTTTTTTGTTCTCTCAAATGGAACAACTATTGAGAAAAGTGTTAAGACACATAGATTTGTTGAATATAGAAAGTTTTTTTTTGGTAGTTGTAGTAATACAAATAGAAATTATTTTGAGAGGCCTAGCCAAATAAAACCTCTGCTGTTTGGCATAAGGGTATGGCATTATTTATAATAATTTGCGTTTAACACAAATAAAGCATTTGAGCATTGTTAATTGGGTAACAAGGCAATAAAGCTTTGGCATGTATTAATTTGTTAGCTTAGAATGTGGTCACAGTGAGTAATAGGGCTGTTTTGGAGTCAGGCATTTTGATAGGATACGTGTGAGATTAAGTTGCTTTCATGCATGAGCATTTTGTCAAAAACCCTGCAGGTCACTGTGCTCTTAATGATGTTGCTAACACAATGTAACTGGAAATTGTTTTGTATCTAATTAATGGAATAAGGTATCCTAAATGCATCTTGATACATTAACTTAAATCAACCTTTAAAAGAGGTGAACACTGTACAAGAAGCATGCTTAAATGGGTAATTCTTCTGTGATCTTCTATCTTATTGTGCATCTGCAGTCTCCTTGCATTATCAACCTCAGAAGGCTATGAGGATGAAACATAGAATAAACTGTTATCAATATTTTTAATTGCAAGCAAAAAGAAATATTAGCATGGCATCTTGGTTTCTGCCCAAGCAGAACTTGAAGCTTTCTCTAATACTTTCAGTTTTTGATTAGAAATGAATCTAGCAAAAATAAAGTGGGTTAATTGAAGCCTTTTAAATCTTAATATAATCTGACAGTCAGTAAAAATGTGAGTAGATGTTTATTAGTATAGCACTAATAATTCTGCCATTAACAGGAGGAAACTGCCTTGGATTTACAACCTTTTTTTCCAACCTTTTCTATTTCTATTTCTATTTCTATTCTGGGACTAGAGGAGCTTAGAGGTGTGTAGTACTCAGTTATTTGTCTTTTTATTTGCCTCTGTGTATTTGCTGAGCCAGAGTTTATAGGAGATATAAAAGGTGACAGACATTTAGGGAAGCCTCTTTACTTTAGAAATCATTAAACTAAATCTAAACCATCATTTTGCCAACCCTTAAGAAGTTCCAGTTAAACAAGATTTGCAACTTCTGAACCCATAAGAAAATTTCAACTAAATTGGCAAACTAGGGATGTCACAAAAATAAATGTCAAGTTTTGTGATAAAGGAAGACTTTATTAGTGGATTTGCTACGTTCCTGTGGAGATCATGGAAAAGACATTTTGACAGTGGGGAAAGACTCAAGCAGACCTTGCTGTTGACCATAAGGTGCAAGGCTGGAGGAATGCAGGCTTCATTAGTTCTGGGACAACTTCTGGGGTTTTTTTTCCTTTTAGGTCTCATTATGAGAAATGCCAGTAGCAGACAGGTACAGAGAGCTTGACTTAGGAATGTGGATGTTACCATCTCTTCTCTTGGCTGCTGCTCGCTGGGAGCCCCACCTGTCGAACACAGTGGTGAATGCAAAATGAATGAGCACAACAAAGTCCAGCTGTATTCAGTCAGATGAAGTATTAGGGTTTGTGTGCCAGTTTTAACATGTAGAGACTCGGGCCCTTCCACCTGTTCTGAGTATTTTTAGGTTATTCTACAAATGTTGGGTAATCTTCACTATTTCACAAGAGATAGGCCATTATGTCAGAATCAAAATTACTGAATTTCTAGTAATAGCCAAATCACCCCTTCATGTTGGTTGATACAATTGTGGTTGGTCAATGTTTTCTTAACAATTCAGGATTGCATTTTCTTCTCTTGTTCCTTTTTGTGCAGAGATGCCAAAGATGGAAAGTAATTTGCTTAATATGCAACTGTGACTCCAACAGGAATGACTCTCTGCCTGTGTGTCTTCTGTGAATGCATCCCTAAAGAACACACCCAAACAGCAGGGATTCAAACAAACGTTTGACCACCAGCTGTCATTGAGACCAGTTTACAAGAGTCATAAGGGGTTTGTCTGGAAAAATAACTTTCTGCACACTTAAACCCAGGTGGTTTTCCTCTTACAAGGGTATTGTTTCAGAGAGATAAGACACTGTAACAAAGCAAAGATCAGTCTTGTCTCACGCTCGTGTTTCACTTCCTTTAGACAGCTCCCTACAGCTTCTCCTAGGCCTTCTGAGCTTTTGGTATTGTCTCCAGAAATCAAGATATGAGAAAAAAAATTAATCAACTTGCTCTTTACACAAAATATACCTTCAGGAATGAATTCAATACATCACCCCTTCAAGAGTCCCAGGGGCAACTTCTGATGATCTGGGCCACGTGGTGCTGCCCACCCAAGTTCCTGCTGCTGCCCAAGCTCCTGCTGGCACAGTATTTGGGGCAGAATCTCCAAAACTGGCAGCTGGAGACTGGCAGAGAAGGGGCAATTTCTTCTTTTAGTTCTTTTAGCTGTTTTGAGACTGTGGGGCTGTGCTAGAAACTATGAAACAGGACTTTATTGGGAGCTGCAGAAAAAGCACACAGGATTTTTTTAAAAAAAATTTAACTTCTATTCTGTATTTCTTTTGAAATGGAGAGTGATTCTGAATTTGAAACTGCCTTCTAGTTTGAGCCATTACAGTAATAACAGGACAGGTTACCATAGGTCTCCTAGCACTGAAGGTGTACAGCTAATATGTAATCATATAGCTTGCTGAAAGTAATTTTTACATTACTTTGGGATGACCAGGTCACTTTAGGTCATTGTGGTAGTCATCCCAGGCCTGTAATGGTACAGTTAAACCAGTGGATACTATTTTTTCTATTAATCTTCCTAGAAAAGCCTTTGTAATCCTAATTTTCTAGGCCATTAGGGTAAAGGCAGATTACAACTAAAGCTGGTTTATTAACTTTACTCACCTTGGTTTTACCCAGCTCAGATCTCTTCTGTTAGGTGCCTGTACCTGGAGTCAGTACTTTTCTCAGTGGTCTTTCAAACTTGTTTTTCTGACACTTAGGTCTGAGCAGCTTTATTTTACTGTGAATTTAGATTCAGTTTTGGAGTTTGCCCTGGACTGTGCAGCAGGTTGGACCAGGAGTCCTCCAGAGGTGCATACCAACCTCAGTTATTCTGAGATTCTAACTTGTGCCCTCCTCACATATGAGGCAAACTGCTTCACAAGTCCCAATTTATTCACAGTTACACGGCACGCTGCAGTGAAGCAGGAAGAGCACCCAGTCCGTGATGCCTAAATCTTCTTCCACTGCTTCACCTGTCAGTTTTGAGTTACGCTGCACAGCCCCAGTCATTGCCCCTCTGCCGTGAGCATTTCCTGATGCTGCTATGGATCAATCCCAAATTACAAGCCACATGTCCCCACGGTGGGCAACACTGGATTAGCAATTGGCTCCGGACAACGCATGTGACGAGCCTGGTGCCTCCCAGGAGCTGAGGGGCAGAAGGACGGACAGGGTCCTTTTCCCCGCGGAAACGCTTCTTGTCTTAATCACATGAATCCTATTTTTGCACCTGCTTCATTTGTTCCTCGGTTCCCCGCTGCTGACCACAGACCCCTTCCGATCTTTTCACTGCAGCCTCCTGGGAGGGACGGCCAAAGCAGGGCCATCGCCCGTGTCCAAAGGGGCAGCGGTGAGTGCTCGTCCTGCAGCGCACCCGCCCCGAGGGGCTGCGAGACTCTCGTTCGGGCGCTCTCGGAAAGCCTCTCCCCGGAGCTCTGCGTGAAACTTCGCAAGCGGCGGGTTCTGCCGCCGCCGGGAGACCCTTCCCCCGCCGCGGCTTCCCGCGGGGCGCGATGCCCGTGCCCGTGTCCCGTGTGTGCCGGAGCCCGCCCGGCGTTTCGGCGCGGCAGCAGCAGATGGGGCGGCGCCGCCCCGTGCTGGGCGCGAGCCCGCGCCACTGCGCGCCGCCGAGCCCCGCCCGGTTACAGCCCTTCCCCCCCCCGCCCTCCGCGCGGTGTCTCCTCTCCCCCGCCACCTCCCCGCTGTCACTACCACGCCGGAGAGCCACCATGGCGCCGCGTGCCACGCTTGTCGGCCGCCGCCGTCCGCGCGGGGTGCCCGGCTGCCGCCGCTGCTGTGCTCTCTGCTGCCGCCGCCGCTCTGGCGGCGCGCCGCGCGCCGCGCTGCGCGGAGCCCTGCGGCCACCCGCGCCCCGCAGCCCTGACCCGCGGGGCGCGCAGGCCGCCCGAGCCCGCGGCGGGCAGCGGGGTAGCGGCGGGACGGTGCCGCTCCAGGAAGATCCTCGCGGCGGCCGGGGAGCAGGTCTCCTCATCAGCACCTCCTTCTGCTGAAAGGGGTACGCTTCTCACACAGGTGATGGTGCACTGGCGGGCTGAGAACAGCAGCGTGAGTGCGAGGGGCAGCGCGGGCGGGGTTTGGGGTCCCTGCCCTTGCCGTTCTTTGGTTCCCCAACTTGCGGTGCGCAGGCCGCGGTTCGCCGGCTCGGTGCGACGGGCGCGGTTGCTCCTGCCGCCGCCTCCCGGCCGGGGCGGGGGATCGCGGGGCAGCGGTCTGGGGGTTGCGGCGGTAGGTTGCCGCCGGGAGGCGAAGCGCCGCGGTTGGGCTCGGGCCGGCCGCATCCCCGCCACTTCCCCAGAAGTTTGGAAAGTTTGCGAGCGCGCATCTCGCACAGGGGCCGGGTGCGCGATGTGCGCCGCACTGCGAGGAGGAGGAGGAGAACGAGGACGAGGAGGACGAGGAGGGCATCTTGGCCCCAGAGAGGCGAAGCGGTGTCCGTGTGCGGTCGGAGTGCCCCCGGGGCTGTGGCAGGGTCTCCGGGTAAAGGAGGGGCAGGGGCGAACTGCGGCGCGGGGATTATCTCCTCCAGCCCCGCATGAAGTCCCAGATTAAATTGTCGAGGCTTAATCGATTCACCGCGATTCAGTCATCCCCGTGTAATCTCCCCCGCGCCGCGCTCTGTCTTCGCAAGCGCCGGGGAAAGAAAAACCCGAAACAAACCGAAAATGAAATAAAACGCAGCTCCGGGCTTGAGGTGGATGTGAGCGGCAGGGGCGGGTGAGCGGTGCGGCCCCGCCGAGCGCCGCGGGGGCGGAGGGGCGTCCCGCAAAGCTCCAGAATAGCAGCAGCTCTCCGAGGGGGCTTTTACAGCCACATCGGTGGATAAAAATCATGCGCTGGAACCAGTGAAATTGCATTAGAGCGTCAGTGTTCACAACTTTTCGCAGTTAAAAGTGTGTCTTGCCTTTATTACTTATCTAATTTAGACGGCAACTCTCACGGTGAGCGCCCCTAGTAATTTTTTAACTCATTTTCAATTTTAGCTAGTCTTCATTTCTTTATGTATTGATCCATTAATGGGTGTGTATTCGCACGGGTAGTTTTAGGGATTTGCTGCTTCTGATTTATCCTTCACTGAAACACTATATCATAACAGTGGTCGTCACGGGTAAATATTGCACAGCACCTTGCACTGTCTGTAACTTCTCAGTCAGGAAAATATGGTTATGAAGGCTCAAGATCAACTTTGTCCTGAAGGATTTTAGTGTTTCTGGAAAGCTCCTGAGTGTTTTCACTACAGTTCAGCTAAGCTCCGACTCTGCCTGAACTTTGTGAATTTAGCATAAAGTTTACTTAAACTTGGCTCAGTTCAGAGTGCCTGTATTGTACTTCTCATGAGTATGTGAATTATCATCCTTTCTCTAGGACCTCAAGTCCTGTTTTTTGCCTGTTTTGCTAGCGAGTCAGCCAGGATGTGGAGCTGCTAAGGCTCCACTGATGAGGATGCAGTGATTCCCTGGAGCATGCTGAGCGCTTATGTTAACGCTCTTGTATAATCAGGTGTCAGAGTTGAAGTCAGCATCATAAAGCTTGACACTTTCAAAGGCAGTTTTTGATTTACTCGGGAAGGAAGTGCAAGATGATGGTCATTTTCTGTGAAAAGAGAGAGTTGCAAATCAGCAGCATCAGCTATTCTAGTGCTGCCCTTCCTCCATTTCTCTGCTATTAGACTGCTTTTTTTTGCGGACAGTGCTTGCAGACTGTTAGAACTACTTCTTTGAAGAATTCAGTATTAAAAAGTTGGCATAAGTTCATTTTTTGACATAAAAGGCAAGTAACAGCTTTCATGCAAAGCGCTCTGCACTCTAAAATGAATATAGTAGAACCTTGCTAATCCACAGTTATGACTAGCAGTCTCTCCTCGCCTCTGCAAAGATTTAATAACAGATGCTGCAGCGAGGGCTTGTATTGCTAAAATGTTATTATTTTTTCACAGTATGCTACAGCTCACTTACTAGAATACTACCACGTAGTCTCTTCAAAAGCAAAGATAAATGGCAACTGTCAGAACAAATGAAAGTGGTTACAGTCTTTGCTGCAATGTAGTTCGTTTTTTGTTTGCTTAGTTGCTCTCTACTAATTCAGTATTGCAGGATAATGCACTAATCATGAATGCCTGCAGACTTTTTCTACAGTATTTATACACTTAATAAAAAATACTTTTGCAGAGTTACTTAGAAATTATGTTGCTTACTCTGCCTGCCATCAAGTGATTACTGTCAAGCGGGACTGTATTTGAACAAGTGACCTGGTAATGAAAGACTTTTTGCTGTCTTAACCCAAATGAAAGCAGCCAGTCTTTGCACTGGGTGTTTTACAGTATGACTGTCAGCTTTTTTTTTCACCTTCTTTTCTTGTAAGCCCAAAGGAAGCAGGATGGGCATGCTTGTTTGTGAGATTAAAACAACTGAAAATCAGCACCTGATCCCAAACGTATTTAAGGTAGTCTCGAATTTCTGTTTGTTTAAGTAGATATGTATGTTTTTATTTGTATTACCCTGGGTTAAGTGTTTGGAGGAAGGAATGCTAAGATCCAGTGCTTCTCAAACCTGGCACCTTATCCTGTGTTCTTAAATCTATGGTAAGTCTCTCCTTGCCTTGGAAGCACAGGCTGAGCCATGGAGCGCTGTTCTGTCCCAGGCACATTGCAGTCAAGGGGAGGGCTGTCATTCCTAACAGTGGGGCTTTGGATCAGGTCCTGTGAACCTCAGGAGGCACTCAGCAATCTTAAAGTGTCACCACGCACGTTTGGCACCTCATTGGAGGTACTCAGCACTTTGTAAACCAAGGAGCTAAACTAGTTCCTTTACCCTTTACAGCTGTGTGGCTGAAAATTTGACAGTGATGAGCTCCAGATGACCATATATCCTCTTAAACACCTCACCTAGTAAAATAAATGAAGAAGAAATATGCAGTAGGATTATTCCTTTGAGCTCCGTGATGAAGAAACAAATAACCATAAAAGCAGAGGGGGCAGCTGCTTCTCCAAGGCATGTTCACCTGCATGAGCAGTTCATTGAAAGTGCTACCATGGAGTACTCATGTGTATGGATCAAGGGCAAATAAATAAATTTGGAAAGGAGTGAGCTTAGGTTGATGTGCATATGGAGCTTTGAAAAAATAATTTACGCTGTGTAAATCCTCCTGTGCTGCAATAATAGAAGCATGAGATTTTTGGTTGCATGAGATGTCTTGAAAGAAACTAGGGAGGCTATAAATTAAATTGATCCTGGCTCCTTCCCTTTCTTTTCTGTGCTGTAGAAGTCTGATGAGTACTTTCTTATCCTCGTGTAATGCTGTTAGTTTTGTGAATTAGAGAAATGGTGGCCTTGGTAGCACAGCAGAGGATATGGTTGCACTGATTGTAAAGTGAGCTTGAATCACTGGGAAGATCATGGTACACTTCCTTGCCTTGCCAAGAGAGAGCTGAACGGGGAGGTATGCAAAATGCTTCCTGTTTTGTGTCCTCATTATTTTATTTTGTACTCTCGTAATTATTTATAGATTCCATGAACGAGGAGTCTGTCCCTGACCTTTCTTGGCAGTGGGGTGTATAGTCAAAGCCATCACTAGTGAGGCAAGTCTTACAAAGCCAGTACTTGTAACAGCAAGAGTGTATTTGGTTAGTGAATTCTAGCAATTAGTATTTCTGCTTTCTGTCCCCTCTGCCCACAGAAATCTGTTGTGAACTCTTACTTTCTAACAAAGGCTCATGCAAATGGAACTAATTTCCTTTCCAGTCTTAAAATATCATAAACTGAAGACATGACAGGTGGGTGGTGCAGCACACCATTTACTGTGGAAGGGCCAATAATTGACATCTGTGTAACTGATAAATAACATGGGGGTGTGCATCGGAATATATACAGGTCATGTGCTAAAACAATAGCTCTTTCTGTGTTAAACTGAATATGTATGTTCTCAGATTTACTAAAAATATGCAACCCTTTCTGATTTGGGGAAAAATAATCAATTCATGACAGCTTTTAAAAACCCTGCTTTTCCTTAGAAGAGGCCTTTTTTGTGCTAGGCAAACAACTTTCTTTGCAAAACTATGTTCTTTTTGAGCCTCCTGGAGAATTCCCATTCTGCATTAATACCTGCTGATTTAAAAAAAAAAATTAAAATCAAAGCCAAAGCAGAAATATGGGGAGAATGAGACTCAGATTCAAAACTGATTTTGATTCATGGGCTGCTCTTCATGCAGTGTGCAGACTGCTAAAGTGTTGTGAACAGAACTTGGACCACCTTCTTCCAAGTCTGCACTCTCATGGTCACAGTATTTCCTTTTTTTGCTTGTAGTCAAAATATTAAGTAAGTCCGTCCAGGTGCTTATTTGTCATAAGTTGATGTCATGATCCATCATAAACATGTAGGTCTTAGTTATGGAAAATAAACATAAATATACACACATTTTTTTCCAGACTTAAATATTTAGCAGCATCTAACCAGAAAGGAAGGTTTATTGCACATTTACAGAAGTTGCTACACGGATTTTTCTGTATTTGATATACAGATACTTTAATTTAAAAACTATAACTCTTTGGGTTACAGTTTCAGCATTTGTAGAGCCCAATGATCACTAAATGTATTCTTCTGGTAGATGTTTTATTTAATTGGTTTTGTGTTTTGTTCAGTTTGCAATAAATTGTGCTGAGGGAATCTATAATAAGCATTGACTGCAATATTACTGTAGCTGTACCTGTAATAGTAAATGTAATTATCTATCCAAACTGGGCAAAAGTCCATTTGTGGTAAGGTTTTGGTGCTGTTTCTGCAGAGTAACCAGACTACATTTTATGAAACTAAAGGGAGCATGAGGTCAAAAATCCTGACGGCTCAGACCTTTGATAAATGGCACATATATTGCAAAGTGAAAGGCAGATTTCCCATAGGGAGGGTTTTTCTTAAAATTCTTTGAGATGATAGTGTGATTATAAAAACAAACAGAAACTAAACCCAATAATCATATTTGAATGGAACAGCAGAGTCCCACCTGGAAAGCAGAATGATATTAATCTGACTGAAGTAACTCAGGAGTTGAATGTTTCCTTTTTCTTTTTTTTTTCATGGTACAAAGTTTATGGCTTACTTCATTAATTTGCTTCTACTAGCCTCTGTTTTCCCTCTCTACCAGCCCTACAGCTTGCTAGTCATGTCACTGCCTGCTGAGCAATCTCCACATTTCAGTAATTCCAGCGGCTAAAGGAAAGAGAGAGCACCTCCTCTCAACCCCTGAGTAGACACTTAAAATTGATACATAGTTTAATTAGTAAATGTGTGTTTCAAACATGCTTCAAAGTCCTCCTCCACGCACAGCCCTCCACACCTGCAGCCATACCTGGTTTTACCTGGTTTGCTCGTTTAACTGGTGTTACCTGGTTTGCTCAGGAGCAGGTTACTGGAAGTACTGCTGTGCTGACATTGGGATAAGCTCAGTTTAAATCTAGGAGGGAAATTAGGCAATGAACACTAAAGAGAGATGCCAGACTGAAATTCTCTCTGATACTGCCAATGTATTTATTGCATGTGAATGATAAACCAAATCTGGCTTAATAACAGTCATTACAGGTGTGTGTTTAGGCTGTGGATAGCAGCTCACATATCACAGTGGGAACATAATGCGTACTTCCCAGGCTTGATGGTCTTGGAATCTATCGGCACAGTTCTTCAGAGAAAGACATGAGGACTTCCCTTTTGATTTTATTAAAATTCAATAGACTAGTAGATTTTTTTTGAAAGAACAGAAGGGGAAAATTATGAGCTTTTCAGAAAAACAGTAACTGTTCTGCTAAAAGGTGTGTACAACTTTATGAATTTAAAACATACAGATACAGAAGCTTTTGTGCCAAGCCCTTTGCACGTCCAAATAAAATATTTTATGGTCCTGCCGGTTAAGACCAAAGGTTGTTCTCATAAAGGGGAGAGAATCTGCACTACAATGCAAGTGGGGTCCTTCTAGTTCCTGAAAATACAATTTCATTTAAGCAAAAGATGAAAGTGTAGGTTGAAAGTAGTCTCCAGTATATGACTGCTCACTGTAGCTCAGGATGAAACTTGATGACCTGCAACATTCCTTCAACATTTTTATTCTCAGAGACTCACATTCTTTACCAAACATTCCCAACCCCAGGCCCCAGTAATAATAATTTAAAACTCTAACAAATCACCAATGACAAAACCACTTGGAAAGAAGTAATGGATGGGATCCTTTGCTGTGCCTTACTTCATTATGGGATATAAGGAAGGAATACTCCACTGCAAAGATGGTGAGACACTGGCACGGGTTGTCCAGAGAAGTTGTGGATGCCCCACGCCTGGAAGTGTTCAAGGCCAGGCCAGATGGGGCTCTGAGCAACCTGGTCTAGTGGGAGATGTTTCTGCCCAGGGTGAGAGGTTGGAACTAGGTGGTCTTTAAGGTCCCTTCCAACCCAAACCATTCTGTCACTCTATGAATCAGCCATTAAGCCTAAGCTTGGACTTCTGCAGTAGGAGGGAGATGGATTGATCATTGACAATCTTAACAGCCACGTTTAAGAAAGCTTGGATGAGTTGACTTCTGAAAGCATGTCATCTGTCTCAGCATATTGGAGAGGGGCCTAGCTGACTAACTGTGATGAAACACAGGACTTTTTGGACATAGATCCAAATAGGTGGAGGTTGTTGGTGCTGTAGCTATTTTGTCCTTCCTTACTGTGACATTGCTGTCGGAGTTTCAGTTATGGGTTAAGACTCCGTTGTGATGGCTGTTGCACAACCCCAGTGCAAAAATGCAGGTGCAGCTCTAAAGATTTTATAATGACAGTTTTACTTGCATACACCCCTGAGAAACAGAATTGTATGCTTAAAGGATGTACTCTGACAGAGGTTGCATAAAGTTCTACATTTCAGTCCATGGGCTGCTCCAACAGCTGTTTAAGTATTTTTTTTTCTAATGATTGGCATATTCATACATAAGGAGTCATGGGGCCAGAGCTAGAAATTTCCCCTCTGAGCTGAGAGTTAATCAGGTGCTTAGAAACATGCCCACTCTCTGTGTATATATGTAGGTATGTTTATGTTTTTCCGTCTTTTGTCCGAAGTCAGTCGATCTGCAATTGCACCAAGAAAAAGTGAAGCAGTTTCAGCTGTAAGGGTTGTGAGTCTCTGCTCTGGCAGGAAATCTGTATTTCAACTCTTGATGCAGAAGTAGGAATTAGAGCCTTCTGCTGGGTGAGCACTGTAGCCCCATTGCTGTTGTGGAAGGGTGAGGAGGGCAGTGTCACCTTCTGTGAGGAGCTGCTTCACAGGGAGTTGCCCCTGTGTGCTGTGAAATGCTCGGTGCTGTAGCTGTGTGCTGCACATCTGCTGGACTCACTGATTTTGGTGGAAGTGCCGTGCTCTTGGATCCTCTGGGTTTTGTCAGCCCTGGGTGAGGCTGTTGTGGAAGAGGAGGGATGTTGAGGCACTGCTCTCTTGAGGGATGAGAGCATGGATGCCGCCCGTGGCAGAGATGGGGATGGCCTGTGCAGCCCTGTCACCACGTCTGTGGGCTCTGAGGCAGAGTGTGGTGTTCAGGGGGATACCCTGGGGAAATTTGAGGCTTGGCCAGAGGCAGAGCATAGGGTTCCAAAGGAACAGCTGTTGGATTAAATTGAAGCTGAACAGGAGTGCTGAAGAACTTTGCCAGTTACCTCACCAGTATCCTCTGAAATACCACTTGCCTAACACAGGTGATTTTGCAGTTTCCTACCTGTAAGGTGAAAATAACAGTGCTTTCCTATCTCTTAGGGTGGCTGTTGCTCTAAATAACCTGTGCACTTCAATATTACAGTAATGGTTATCACCATGGTTATAACACCTGAAAGAGGCAGGACCATAGAAAATCACATCTATGGTTCCTTTGTTCCTTTGACTATTTCACACTGCAGCCTAGGAATTAGAGAAGAAAAGGCTCTCACAGGTCATGCAAACTTCTCTGCTTGTTCTGATGTTTGTTTTAATCAGGGCTCCTTTTAACGTGTAGCCCAGTTTAATTTAAATGCCTAGTCTCTAGCACTTCAAAATCATTGAATAGATTTAAGATTATGTGACTAAAACCAGTATCAGTGAAACTTAACCTGTATTTAATATGATATTTTGTGCTTTTGTTTAGTGGTATAATGAAATAACTTTACTTCTTTCTCAGTGTTTGTTCATTTTGTACCTTTGTAGATCTTGTAGATTAGTAATTATTTCTCCGAATAACATTTATTTTGACCTTATAAATTTTCCTTTATAGCTCACTTTTGCTAACTCTTTAATTCCACCAACTGGATAAGACACTACCTACATAGTACCTGTCCACTGGATATCTGACTGGCACATTTTCAGAAATGTACTTAGACACAGAGATTATTGTTAATTTCTTCTAATCTAATCTCCCTCCAACGTCCTCGTGATTATATGTGTTTTCTAAAAAGAAGACCCACAGAACAGTAAATAGTTTTTCTTTTTTAAAGATAAGTCATAATAACATCACAATAATTTGGTCATTAGCAAAAAAGCTAATTTTTGTGGTTTCTGTGCAGTAACATCATTAAAAGTTTGTTCTAGTAGATGAAGTAGATGTATTTAATGTTTTCTTTTCCCCATTTGCTTTATGTACTGTGTTTCTTTCCTGGTTTTCATAAGATCACTGGGGACACAGTAAAGCTGCATGAAGTGTCACAGAAGCGTATTTGCAGCACCAATCCCTGTGACGTGTCCTTACTCCTGTGGAGCAGTGGGCACGTGTTCACTGGCCAGTGTGTTCAGTTTTAGCAGATGGCAAGCTACACTCTGTGAAAACACAGTTTTTGTCACTGTTACTGTATCTTCTCCGGTCCCCAGACTGAAAGTGCCACAGGGAAAGAGCAGTCTTCCCCCTGCATGTCCATGAGCAAGATGTGTACTGGGGTTCTGCTCTGAGTTGGTGGCATTTAGGTCCTCTGTAATACCAGTAAAAATGACGAGGGCTGAGAATTGAACTGTTCCATCTGTTATTTTTAGCAGGGTGTAGCTTGGCCTCCCTAAGTGAGCTACACTAGAGAAACGTTGCTTTTCTCAGGTATTGAAAAACAACTTGTTTATGGATATGCATTCCTATGCTTCCCTCCACCAGCAATTGTCACTGCAAGACAGATGCCCAAGGGAATGGAGCTGGAGGGTGAGAGGAATATGTTGGAATCGCTCTTTGAGCTTTAGGCACTGTTTCACAGTGTTTCACATTGGTAAATATGACTGATTCTGAAGAAATAAGTTATTTCTTCATTGAAAACACAATTGTATGGGGGATAGTAGGTTGCCATAAAATCCTCAAGGGTTTAAGTACAGTAAGATATTTTTCCTGTGTTAGATGGCAGAAGGATACCATGAGTCTAAGGCATCTAAATCTGCAGCAGTACTTGTTAAACCTTACCATTTATGGAAAGCAGAACACTTCTTTAAGTTCTTGTTCTGTGCTCTGAGGTATTGTTTTGGGTGTTCAGCCCAAGTAGGCATCAGTGTTAACACAGGTAGAGATAAGAGTATAACCCTGAGGGAACTCGTGAACCACTTTTGTATGGGCAGCTCTATTTTGTGCATGGTTTTTGAGGGACTCCATGGATAAAGCATAAAAACAGAAATAAAACAAAAGCAGCATGTGCCAGGAACGGGTGGATTACTTTCTGGGTGCATAAGATCTTTACCTGTCAAGTACCACCACATGTCAATGGGGACCCAAATGGATGTAGTGCACATATACAGTGCTCCAACAATCAGCCTGTTACAGAGTTCATGAGGTGAATTCCAGGGAGATGTGTAGCAGCAAATGTAGATGCTGGACACCTGTAAACACATGGAATTGGATGGCACAGAAACAGTAATGGTTTTTTGCTCACCTCGCCTCAACCTGCACTGAGGTGGGAAAGGAAGTCAAAATCAGATTATTAGGATCTGCTATGCATTTGTGTGTTTGTGTGTTTGTACTTACAGGCTCTAGTCTTGATGATTCTTAACTAAAAGAAAACCCATTATGGCAGGTTGGTATTAATAAACTTCTAAGTACCCAGCTGGTTTTGAGAGTGATCCCTCTGTGCTCTTCCTGAGCACTTTGTGGGCCCTGTTGAGACTGGTAAGGGTTCACATCAGATTTGGCTGTTACACACTGCTCTGTGAATGCACTATGTGAACATCATTCCTCCTGACCTCTCTCATTTTAGTCTTGTAACCCACACAAGTTTAATTGCTATGCATGGGACTTTGGAGTCTGCAGTATTTCATGTGCTTAGAGCATAGAAAAAGCTCTCTTCTCCCAGGCTCAAATGCCCCCCCCCCATGCACTAGGACTTCATCAGAGTTGCAGCTTTTGATTTAGAGGGTCATTTCTTATTTTGCTAATATGTTTGGCTTTTAATCAGTGGTTTCCTGTGTTTCCCTGCCTGTTACCCAACTGCATAATGGCAAGCATGTCAAAAGGTCTCAACTGCCTTGAGAGCAGTCTCGAAACATGTTCTTTGCCCTGAGTGAGAAGTACAAGCTGAGCAGAAACTATGCAGAACATCTACGTTGGGAGTAGGGTGGCTTCAGAGTGAGAGCTGTGTCCAGAGCACCAGTGACAGACTACAGAGGACTGACAGTGAACTCCCTGGTTGCCCTTGGCTGTGCTGCTGTTTGGGGTAGAGAATTGGGAAGCTCTTACTATTGGTGGTTCTGAGCTTTTTTTTACCCTTGGATGAGGGAGGCCAATACCAGCGGAGTCAGCTGAGATCTGATCCTGTTCTTTTTGAAGTTTCCCAGCCTGATAGGAGAAACAAATATGAAAGGGCCCAGTTTCTTTTTTCCTCTCTTGTATGTGACATCCACCGAGGTGCTGCTGAGCACATGCAGGAGGGAAGAGGATGCGTAGATGGAGCAAAAGCATCCATACTTTTGGAGCAAGCAGCCCACTATAAATGCTCTAAATTTCTCTTGGGTCACAGATATTATTATTAAACACTCTCTAAAACTGCTGTAAAGAAGAGAAGCAAGAAGGTCTGTTGCACTTCAGCCAAACAGCACTTCTATAGCTCTGTGAAACCCACTTCATGATTCAGGGATTAGGTTGACTCCTACCAGCAACTGTGAAGGAAGATGCAGAAGGAACATGTTCCCTGCACATAGGCTGAATCAGGCACCTCTGCTTAAAAATTGTAAGATGTAGCTCAGCGAACACATTTTCAGTTCATAATGAAATACATATGTTCATCTTCATGCAGCATCTCTCAAGGGCTACTGTGCAGAGCACTGGAGGCCACTAACAAGATCTTCTTTTCCTTCCTTCCTTCCTCCTCTTCCAACTGCTTTAAACCAGATGTTTTTTTATAAAGTGGGCTACATTTAGAAGGCTTTGAACCTTGGTATTCTTTTTAATAATCTCATTGCTCCTGTAGAACCCTGAGAGAGTTTTTAGAATTTATTGTATAAGCACCTTGTGCCCTGTGTTCCATTTCTTGATTTAAAAATCCTTGGGGGAGAAGAGGGAGGTGACTGATATCAGGCTACCATATATAACCCGTGTGAGAACTGGGTTGTTAGCCGGTACGTTATCAATACAAACATTTTTTTTGTAAGTTTGCTAACTGCAGAAAAGCCACTTCCTAAACTGGCATGAACTGCTAAAACTTAACTGAATAAAAGGCAAGTTTCTTCATCAGCGGGTGGACTTGGTTCGGCTTGATCAGTCTGTAAGCACGCAGGAATGTTCAGGCTGCTTTTGTGTGTGCTCCTGAGGCAAGAGATGCTTTATGAACACTGGAGCTGCATGAAAAGAAGAGCCTCCACTTCCTGTTTGAATCAATGTTCATATTATTGTGAGGAATTACATTTTGGCTCTAATGTTCGTGCCTGTGAAGAGACTCTTCCTGAAGATGGGAATGTAAGGCTACAGAAGGATATAATCTTTATCTTGTTTGCGGAAACTGCCAGCAAGTCTGGTTGTTGCATTACTGTACTTTGTGAAGTATATTGAGGCTCCCTGAGGGAGCAGGACTCAGTCCAGCGTGATGTTTCACAGGGGTCGGTAGCTCAGAAGTCAAGCCCATTGAGATGAGAGCACTGAAATTCACATTTAGGCATAGACTGTGTGCCAGGAAATTATATAGAGTTCATAGCCTTTGATCCACAGCCTCTTGTATGTGCGTCGTTTGCAGAAAATATGCAAGCTTTTTATTTTTTGTAGCTACTAAATAGACTTGTATTTATTAAGTGAACCTGATTGTCACAGTCACTATCACTCAGTGAGAAACTCTGCTTTCCTTTAGGCAACTTCTGCAGCTATCCTTTGTTTCTGTTACTTTTCTGTCTGCTTTTTTGTATGTCTCATTCCTCCTCCCTTTCTTTTCTCTATGTGCCTCCTTTGTTATTCTGCCTTCATTTCCGTCTCTGTATTAAATCACCTTTCTAACCCCTGAGGGCTTAAATAGCATCATCTTCCCTATTCCATCTGGAAAAAAAGATCTTCAAAGACATGATTAGTAATGACACTGACATGTCATCAGTTTGGGAGTTGCCATTCCAGTGAAAATAGATGTTCACACTTGGTCAAATGTTGTCTGCAGGCTGGGACACAATGCATGGCATTACTTAAGGAAACCTTGTGTTTGTGGCAGTATCTGTAGCTCTAGAGGATGGCAATAGCTGGTGTTTAAAAAAACAACTGTCCCCAAAATATCATCATCTCAGTTGAACCTGGTCCAGGAGAAGTGTTTTTTATCTCATGCCCCAAATGGAAAGCTGTGGAGTGATCTCTTAAACTTACCTGGGGTTATTTGGATTGGGGACATAAAGTGAAATACAATTCTTCTGTGTCAAACTTCCATATGAGTTTAAATAATCATAATTAAAAATGAAAGACTCAAAATTCCACTTCCAGTTCTGTGATCTGCACATGCCATCTAATAGGAATTTGTATACTACCTATCACTGGGATGACTCTGCTGCTCATCTAGGTTTAATTGAAAAATAATCATCATCTATTCAGTTAGATTTAATGTGTAAATGAGGTATTGTGAGCAAAACACAACTTCTGAAATGTCTATTACTGTGAATTTTACTGTCTGGATTAAGTTCAGATATTAGTGCATGTCACTGATATTTGGGTGATGTCATTCTGAGATATGACTTTGCCAAGTGTGCCTCATTATTACTTTTTGCAACTGGTAGACAATGAATTCTTTTTCCTTTAGATGAAATTAAATATTTACAAGCTGTTACTTATTGCAGGGATTTAAATGAATGAAGCTCCTTTTGAAAACAAATGCAAGCTGAGGGAAGCAGAGACAGCAAATGAGTTTGAAGCTGTCATAGGAGGGAAACTGTGATTCTCATATCTGGGCTCTGTGGCTTTAGCTGAGCCCTGAAAACATGGGAGTCAAAAGCAGAAAAGTGTAAGGTCTTGGTTTCTGGCACAGCTTATTTCTCTGATGCAAGTGCACTTGCTGTGTAGTCACTACAGTTCAGGGACTGAAAGAAGATGAACAGATTTAGAGTGCTTTTATCTAACATGAAATTGGTACTGTCTTATGGGAACGACTTCTGAGAAGAACATAAGGATGTCTGTGCTAGGCTAGACCTGTGGATATCTAGGGAAGAGCATCAGACTCGGATAAATATTTTGTGATCCTTCACCACACAGCTTTTCTGGCCAACAGCAATTTGTGGCTCAGGGGTAACTGTAAAAGCTTTTCAGGTACAAGAAACACACCTTGTTTATAAATATGAAAATAAGAGGAAGGATGAGCTTATGTACTTCCAGTACTGGATTTCTATTGATTACATCATCCTTTCCACAAAGCTAAATGAGTTCAAATTTTGGGGTATGTTCTCTGTATGATTTAAATTTTGTGGATCTGTATCTACATTTTGGAATTTCAAAACCATTTCTTACTATATTGATTTAAATAGTATTTAAGTTCAGACAAATTATATAAAGTAACAAGTAGATCTCTCAGTGCATAATTTAATTAGATTTTTTTTTCTACTGTAAGTTTCTTATCAATTTGGGAAGTTTAAAGGGTACTATTTCTCTTGAGTGAATATTGTTTCTGGAAAGAAAGATGCACAGCAAAAGTGGTTTAGATGTCTTTTTGTTTACATGGAATTTATTAAAGCATCTTTTTAGAAGTGTGGATGATGGTATTGTCATATGGAAAAAGCACAAAGTATCCGGAATGTTTTCCTTGGTTATTTAAAATTGAATAAATGTTCATTAACTGGACAATCTTGTCTGAGCAAGGATTAATTTTAAATTCAAGCCATTATTCTTTTGGTGCATAACCAATACAGTATATGTTCTTATCAACAAGTGAGTCTCATTTTTAATTTATGAAAGTTTACCTGGGAGTATTCAAGTGTCTTATCCTTTCCATGTATGAAAAATATGCCTTTGATGTCTTGGCATTTGACTTTAAAACAGCTGATCTTCTGGTGTGCTGTATAATGAAGTTGTTTTGATACATACAAGAAATTCTGCTTGTTTGTTCTAAGTTTGCATGGCATAGTTAAGCTAGGTTTTTTGTTCAGTAAAAATTGGTGATTCTTTTGAAATGAAAATCAATCTGTATCTCTTAAGGTGCTTAAAAGCTTATTAAACAGGCATGATCAAGTTTTTTAGATTTTAAGAAGCACTGAAGATGAATTTTGAAAGTCTAGCTCATTCTTATTTACACATAGTTCATGATCTTTAAATAAAGATTTCTAAGTGCTCTTTTTCAATTTTTAATATTGTATTGAAGGACATCAGTAAAAGCATTCAATTATAGTGGTCTGTCTATGGACTCCAGAGGAACCCAAGCCGTGATTGTATTTCTCACCTAGGGTAAAGCAGCACCATTTCATTGACTTAAATTTCACACATTATGGAAGGATTCTTGGCTTTGATTGGTCTCGTAGTTAGTGGAATGTTAACAGTAATGGAAAAGAAGAGGTGCAGGAGCCTACAAAATGGTGAAAAGACAGGTAATATCACAAGAATTATATTTTAATTGTTGAATTCCACACTGCTGTTTCTTACTGTTCTTCCTGTTCATCTTTTTCTAAACAATTCTGAGTTTATCTAGAAAAACCAAGCTGTTTGCTTGAGCAGAGTTGCTTTTTTGCCTTTGTCTTCTTACTGTCTCTTAATCCTCTACCTTCCTTCCTACGGATAGGTTAATTTAATCTTTCTAGCTGCCGTATTGGTTTGTTCAGCTTCACTGGGGTCAGCATCTTACATATGGAAGGCACATCAGCTGAAGGAAACTAATATCCCAATCAACTTTCCACCACTGCAGATAGAGAGAAACCAGCTGGCATGAGTGAATTGATTTCTGCATCAATCTCCCTGCACAGGCAATCAATTCAACAGAGAGAAACAAGACCTGAGTCCTCATCACTGTCCTGTTGTAGAAGGCTCCCTGTAGTGGAGTCCCATCATCCTGAGTTCACTGCAGCCCCCACTGTCACCGAGCTGTGGCAGCTGGGCTTCTCCACATGCTGTTCCTGGGCCCAAAGCCTGTGAAAGGTGACAGCAGGATTCAGGGTGTGTTGGATCAGATCCTTGGGCTAGGGCTGCGACCACACCAGTCTGTGTTAGTTATGAGATAGTTAACCCCCAAAAGTGTTAGGAGGGATCATTCATCTCATTGCTGACAGCACAAGGCGCATCCTGGCAATGGAAGCAAGACCAATTTTATTTGTAATTTTTTGTAGTTTCTAAGTCACATGCATGCTAATAATTCTGAGGAATAACGTGCACTTTTTAGTAGGCATCACTATTATATCTACATGGGGATATAATAATATGGCATCATTATTTTATCTACACGGGGAAAAAACATGGTTCTCTTGCCTCAGTTTTTTGGTGAAGGAACAGTAGTGCAGCAAACCAAGTCTATTCTATAATAAAAATTTTCAGTGCATTATACTGTGTAAGTTAGGTAATGACTTAAATAGTCAAGTTAAAGAGAAAATAATTAGAGGGCTAATTTGGATTCATCCTTCCCTATTACCACTTAAAGATTTTGACTGTAGAGTTCTATTGCTGCTTCATTTACCTTGACTGCTGCAAGGACCTCCCTCCTTGCATGTCAGACTGTTCTAGTTTGGATATGAGGAGGAGGGTTTGTGTCACTGGATCAGAGCATGTAACACTTGTGGCTTTTCTCGTACTATAGAATTAGGAGCAAATAAGCTGACATTGGCTTACACAAGGGAACAGACTTGCTCTGCTTTGTTCCCAGAGGTGTCATTTATTCTATTTACATTACATGGTCAAATATTTGTCTATGGTTTCAGTGAGGTTGTCATAGGGCAGTGTTTATGTCACAAATAGTGACATTTACTTGTTGATAGGATAGTATAATGTCAGCATGTCGTGGTGGAAATGTCATCAATTTGTGATGTGACAGATTTTCCCTAAGGACAGACTTTTTACGAGTTCTTAACAGATGTTGGAAAAATGAGTAATTTTAGATTGATTTTATTTGTGTCATATTTAGGAACAATCAGAAGTTTAGAAAGCAAAGCTTACAGCAATTTGTATCACTTTTCATTCTTGAAGGGTCTTTGCTAATGTCACAAACTTTAGTCATTATATGCATGATGCTTCCTTAGCAGGCAAATTTGTTGATGCATGGTGCTACACGGCAGCTCCAGAGATGACAGTTTTTCAGTAGTAAATGTGTTTAATTGGACCATTTTCCTTTTGTAGCAGACGGGATTTTCCTATTTTAGCCACAAAATAGTAGGAGAATTTGGACAGTTTCCAGTCTGTCAAAATTTCAGTGCAAAAGGAAGTTAATTTTGTTTGTATTTGTTCTGTCCTTCATCCAAACCTTGTTAGAGGCAACTGTGAAGCATAGTAAGCAGTGCTGCTTATACCTTATCTACAAGGCAAATTCAGTTGGGATGGCTGTGCTGTGTGAACAGACCTGTATGTGGTATTGCCGTGTGTTGCTGGGTGGTTCCCATGTGTGCCTGAGACATGCTGTAAGATATTGATGGAGGGGATGTTCCGTAGTTTCCAGAAGACATTTTCAATAAAATTAAGACATGTAACTTGCACTGAAATCAGAACCTTTGAGAATGGTGATCGTGTTTCTTCAGTATGAAGGGGATATTCTGGCGAGAACCGAAGGCTGCTGCTTTTTCTGTGGAAATAGCAGATTTTCTGTTCTGTAGAAATAGACTAAATGGAAAATTCATTTGTCCAAGCACAGAATAACTGAATCATAGATTTGCTCTTCAGGTGAGGTGTTTCTGGATTTAGTGATGTAGGCCTAGTCATTCTCAGGGTGGTGGCAGCATGCAGGCTGAACCTGTCAAACGTGGGTCAGAACAGCAACATGTACCAGCGCTAGTGGGCTGTGTCCTGGCCCCTTTGCCTGAAGAGCTCTGTGCTCTTTCTAAGCTGGACTTCAAATGAGTGATCTTGTATGAAGCTACTTTCCACCAGACATGGAAAAACTTCTGTTGAAATTTGTGCTTTCCAAGGCTGTATGTTCTCAACTTCGCTTTCACACAGGAATCTGGTTTTGTGCATGAGCTGTATGTGGAGCTACATATGCAGGTAGTTTCAGGCACTTACTCTGCCTATAAAGTTTGTAGATTTAAAGTTTGAGCTGCTGGTCTTTGAAAACACAGGTAAATATAAATAAAATATACTATGTTCTCTTGTAAAATTTTCAAAGAGAGACCGAGATGGGCAGCCCCT
Organism: Manacus vitellinus; assembly: GCF_001715985.3. NCBI lineage: Eukaryota > Metazoa > Chordata > Aves > Passeriformes > Pipridae > Manacus > Manacus vitellinus. The sequence goes on along the minus strand of NW_021938789.1, from coordinate 5,781,678 downwards.
GGACAACTCCTCTCTAGGAGCTGGGAAAGCCTGTCCACTCATGCCAGCTGTAACTGTGGTGCTACTGTCAGAGAACAGCGCTCCTACAAACTTTTCTTGCTGTACTTGGCCAATATTGAGCTAATGCTCTGTGATTATATCAGGCTGTAACTTTCTGCTAAGGAACAGAAATCGAATAAAGAAAAAACATACTGTTTGATGGAACAGAACAACGTTGAACAAACCTTGAACAGCTTTCTAATCAAGATATTTAGACATTGGATACTTTTTTCAAACCATTCGGTCCAGAGCTAATCCACAGCCAGTTTTTCTCTTGAGTAAATTCCTAAAGTAGGAATTTTTTGCCAACAGCATAAAGTCTCCATTTCCATATTTTCTGTCTCAGTTCAGAGGCAGATGTCAGGTGAGTTGTGATTTCTCTACAGAGGACTGTCAGCAGTTGCAAAATGAAGCGTTCCTGCAGAAATGGCAAACAAGGTGTGTCCAGTTGTTTTTGAATCTCTTGGACTTCAGGAGAACCACCTTTGGTTTGCAGGGCTGCCAGAGGCTTTGTGTTCTACCTTGAGTAGGTAACTCGAGTCTTTCTGTGTCTAAATGTCCCCTACGGAAGTCTTGTTCCACCTCCTTGGTTATAAGGGCAACATCAAAGATCATGTAGTGTTTGGATACCTTGGAAATTTGTGTGATCATGTAACCATACGTAAACAGAAGGGAAAGAGTGGCAATCTACACAGGAAAGATATTTTTCTGATGTCAGTCTCACATAAGGGAATCTCATTTCACAGTCCCATATCCCGAGCTTTCATGTGGCTTTACATCCTACATGCTGTACTGTACAAGCAGTACAGCATTATGAATGTTTTTTCATTTTCATGTATTTTTAATGCCTTATACTTTCATTAGCGAAAAATACTTCTTACCAAACCACTTTTAATTTTCATATATATTATTTTCTTTCACAATAAAATCTATTTTAAAAATAATTGGGAAATTTTACCTTCCTTAAAGAATGTTTGGTAATTTAAGATTCTTTTTCTCAACTACATGTTTTTTTTAAATTTTAGTTTGGTAAGAGTTATAAATTTCTTAAAATCATTGCATGCATAATAATTTGAAATGTGTCTGGCATTAGTTCTGTAAAAACAATCTGGATGTTCTCTGATCTGGATCTACAGAGCCATAAAATATATACGGCACTGTATTAAGTTTTATAATGCTCATTACTTCAATGTTGTACCTGTTGGGTAGAAAATCACTGAAGCGGATGAAGAGTATTGCTCTTTGAGCAGCAGAAATATTGGAAGCACTTTTACATGGCCCCTTCTAGAGATGAGTTTCAATGCAGGGTTCAGCAAAGAAATAATTAGTATTTAAACTGTTTGCGAAGGAATATGACTTCTTCCTCAGACAAGAAGAACTGCAAATCAGTGAAGCACTGCAGAAGTTTTATTTGGGCTAAAATAATTGCCACATGAGGTCTTCAAGTTATAATGAGGGATATCTGTGGTCTAGCAAAGTGAACTTATAGTTCAATGTAGTAGAACCTTGTTTTGATTCCTGAATCTTTCACATGGCTGTCATTGTAATTTGGGGCAGTGCTCTTTGTTCTGTTCCATTTGTTAGAGCTGTATTAGCAACATAATCTGTGTGTCTTTAATATTAACTGTGCCTTCATATTTAGTCACTCCAAAGGTCAATTGCTAAGCTACTTAGACCACGAATTTAACCACCTGCTTTGGAATCACTGTAACCAATGTTCTGGAAGGCCTGAGGGAACTACGTGCATGTTGTACAACACTGACCATTGTACTCCAGCAATGAGCTCCAAAAGGTTAAATATTTAGATAGGGTTAGCTAACCTTCTGCATATAACTATAGCCCTATCAAACCTCAGTATTTGTCTTGATATCTTCCTATTTTTGAAAGGGATTTTTATTTATGTGTTGATGTAGATGTATTTATGTAATGGGTGTTACATTAGCATTGCTAATGGTCATAATGTGTTTAGTTTCAAAGGGTACTTGCCTTGAAATTTGATGCAAAATTGGAAGTGCCCAACCATTCACTTGGGAGTGTTTGGGAGAAAGACACGTTAATATTTTAATTTTAGAATACGTCATCGTAGTGTTCCGCTTTCATTGCTGAATTGCCTGTTATTTTTTCTCAGTAGAGTTCTCCAGGGCATGAAACAGTCCTGTAAGCATGGTGGTACAAAGCCATAAGAAAACTTGGAAGTCTGTGGTGGGTGTATAATCCCAGCCCAGTTTTGTGTGATGAGAGCTTGTTGTGTAGATTTTGGATGTAAGCAACTCCTGAGTGTAAATCATGGTATGCATGCCCTATTTTTGTGAGTGACTGAGGTTCACCTGTCTATTGTATGGGTTTAGATGCTTTGCAGTATGCTGGGTTTGCATTCTCACAGGTTATAGCCCTCTTAAAACAAACCCAAGCCCATGGGTGTTTTTAAGTTGCCTCATTTCAGTGTACTGGCACTTGGTGCAGCTCTGCAACCATTGCACTGACACAGCTGAGATAGATGGGACAAGGGCAAGGGGCTGAGAACAAGTGGCCAGAGCAGTAAGGAAACGTGAACTTTGGGAAGGAGCTTCTCTGCTGAATCAGTGTGTTGTGAAACAGAATCCTTAATGTGCTGTTTGCTACCTATTTCCCTGGGTACCAGTGCTACCTTAGGCAGCTACAGGGTATTTCCAGACCCATAGAAACCCTCTCAGCTGGTTTCACTGTGGTTTTTGGAAACTGGAGAGAATTTATTGCAATAAGAAGAACCTGAACATCTGGGTTAGACTATTTTATTTAAAGTCTGATTTAAATCTGCTTTGCTTCAGTTTACTTCTTTCCCTATCCACTAGGGATATGCAGAAAAGTTTATTCCCTGTCTGTTTGCATCAAGCTTTAATATCTCTGAAAACCTTTATTATGCTTCTCCTATGTCTTGCGTTCTTTAGATTTAATAACCTCAGCTTTATCATCCTTTTCTTGTTGCTCACTTGCTGCTGCTTTTCTAGACTGCTTATCACTTCCACTGCGTTCTTCCAGGCTCTTTCCAATTAATCAGCATTAGTTCTGTGATGCTCTGGCTTGAACACACTCTTCCAACTGTGGTCTGCAGGCTGGCATAGAAGTTTCCTTTCTGAGACTCACAGGATGTATATGTCTTGCAGCATCTTTATCCATTCCCTTATGGTGCCATGCTGCTACAAAAAAAGCAGGAGACATTAGTGTCTCATGATTCATTAACACTGCCAGCTCTTCTTTTGCTGAGAGTACTTTGCTCTTGTCTATTCTGATTATGTGCACTTCAGTATTTATGCTCATTGACTGCCATCATTCATTATTGGTAATTTTTCAAGTTGTGAATATCACTATGAGTTCCCATCCCATACCTCAGCCTGTTCCAGCTTGGTGTCATCCTTGGAGTTAATAAGCACAGCCACTTCACCCAGGTGTTAAACAATACCAGACAAAGGACATGATCCCTTGCAAACCCACTTGATAGAGAGGTATCTGTTGCCTTTCTATTATCCTTAGGGCCTGTTACTCTGCTATATAAGGCAATTAGATAATTTTGTTAGTATTTGCCTTTAAGTATTTCAAATTGGCCTTCATCATTTCTTTCACACAGTTTATTTAGTGATAACTTGCAGGATTTTTCTGAGAATTGAAGCTACACTGACTAATTGGTGCTTTCCAGAATCCTCCTACTCCTTGTCCTCTTTATACAAAAATAAGTTCAATGCCCATCCTTTTCTGGCCATCCGCTGTCCACCTTGAATTCCCTTACTTCTTTTAGAGGTGAGTGACACAATCTCAGAAGTTATGGCAATGTTTGAGAATCTGAGGATGATGCTGATTGCCATGTCACCTACTAGAATGCTTCTGTTACCTTCTTCTTTGTTAAAATACCACCTGAATTCTTTTCTCACCTTTCTCCATCTCCAGGCACCTGTTGCTTTTCAATGCATTTTACTTGGTCTTGCCACCATAGCTCTTTGTGAGACCTTGTGGTAAAGCAGATGCATGAACTGATTTAGGTAAGAGTGGCTTTGCAGTCATTCTCCACAATGTCTTTGCTTCTCATGCTCTGCAGGACATCTCCCCCCGGCCCAATCCCTTAACTGTCACCCCCCCCATTGGGGGAGTACTGTGAAATCTGTATCCAAAGCAACTAATGGAAAGTTCTGGGAGAGGCTGTGTCCTGCTGCATTCCTTTTCCTAAATATGTCTTCTTGTAGCGTTATTCATTTTATTGGTAAGCTCCATGAATTGAATTATTTTTCTTGCTGACTAAAATAATGTACAAGTACATTAGTCTTTTAGAAAAACATGAATTTTTGTGTTTCTGTGGCTTTTACTTCACATGGCAAACTCTGATTTAGTGCCTCTACCTCAAGGCTTATATAGTGTCCTTGGGTTTTGCATGCCATTGCCTGGATGTTGTTCCACACTGGCATATGGGCACACAGCACATGTCCTCCCACGCCTCCCTCCTCCTCTGCCTCACTGCATTCCCACTGCTGGGCAGTCTCCTGGTCTTCCATAATCTCCTTTTTTCTTTATTTCTTCTGTCTGTTCTCCTCACACTGCTGCCATTTTCCTTCTGTCTTCCTCTGCATCCTTAATTCTTCAACCTGCATGAGCTTCATAATACATTTCTGGATTATAGACATTTATAGGTAAATGCTGTATAAGCAAAATATACAGCTGGTAAAAACAAGTTCTGTTAAAATCAGAAGCTCTGTGTGCATGTTTATATACTTATGTCTCACTTGAAATACTTTGTAGGTTAACCTCTCCTTTATTTTCTCCCCAGAAAATTATTGTAATGTTTACGAATAAGGACCTCTGTTGCCTTGGTCGAATGTTTACTTTTCCCTGTCGCTTTTCCCATGTGGCCAGTGTGAAACCTGTGCTTCTGAAACAGTACCTTATATGTCCCTAAGTACAATTTTGATTTTACTCTTGGAGTAGGGCTTATAGATGCTACAGTATAGCAGTTAATAATATTCAGCAGATGTTAATGCATTAAACATAGGAGTTCAGAGGCAGGCTTCTCACTTTTATTATTATTACTGCACAGCTTTTAAGTGTCCCTGTGTCTTCCTAGGCAGATATCTGGAATTTATTGAGTGAAGTAAATTCCTTCTGGGTGTTTACAGGAAAAAGTGACAAATGTGATTTGATAACACTGATGATTACATGATTCCCCTTCCACTGGTGAATCCAAAACATCTTCTGAGAGCAAAATGAAATTAAGTGTTACCAAGACTAGACACTGAGTTAAAGTAAAACTGAGCATTGGTTTAACTCTCGGAATTTCTTATAGAGACATTTGGAGAATAGAAGAAAAAAATAACAGAATGTTAATGAGCTTTATGTCTACAAGAATTAAACTGATTTTTCAGATAAATAGAAGTGCATAGCTTGCTGAAAAGAACAGAGGAGAACCATTGCTGGTGCTCATACCAAGCCATCACTACTGAGTGTGATGAAATTGTTGAGTAAAGGCTGTTGAAGAGTAACCACTGAATCACAGAACATGCTGAGTTGGAAAGGACCTACAAGGGTTATCAGATCCAGCCCTTCACCCTGCACAGGACCATCCCCAGGAGTCACAGCATGTGCCTGAGAGTATCATCCAAACACTTCTTGAACTCTGTCAGGCTCTGTGCTGTGACCACTTCCCTGGGGAGCCTGTTCCAGTGCCCAACCACCCTCTGGGTGAAGAACCTTTTTCTAATATCCAACCTAAACCTCCTCTGGCACTTGAGATCATTCCCTCGGGTCTTGTTTCTGGTCACCACAGAGAAGAACAGATCAGTGCCTGCCCCTCCTCTTCCCCTCACAAGGAAGTTGTAACTGCAGTGAGGTCTCCCCTCGGTCTCCTCCAGGCTGAACAGACCAAGTGACCTCAGCCGCTCCTCAAGGCCCTTCACCATCTTTGTTGCCCTCCTTTGGATGCTTTCTAATGGCTTAATATCTTTCTTATATTGTGGCACCCAAAACTGCCACAATATTCAAGGTGAGGCTGCCCCAGTGCAGAGCAGAGCAGGACAATCCCCTCTCTTGACTGGCTGGCGATGCTTTGCCTGATGCCCCCCAGGACATGGTTGGCCCTCCTGGCTGCCAGGCCACTGCTGACTCATGTTCACCTTGCCATCAACCAGGACCCTCGGGTCCCTTTCCTGGCACTGCTTTCCATCATCTCATTACCATGTCTGTACAAACATCCAGGGTTGCCCCATCCCAGGTGCAGTATCTGGCACCTCCCTGTGTTGAACTTCCTATGGTTGGTGATTGCCCAGTCCTCTCATTTGTTGAGGTCTCTCTGTGGGGCCTCTCTGCCTTCAAGGAAGTCAACAGCTCCTCCCAGTTTTGTGTCATCTGCAAACTTGCATTGTATCCCTACCAGTCCTGTATCCAAGTCATTTATGAAGATGTTGAAGAGCACAGGGCCCAAGCTGGAACCCTGTGGAACCCCACTAGTGAGAGATCACCAGTCTGATGTTACCCTGTTCCCTATTACCCTCTGTGCTTGACCTGTGAGCAAATTGCTCACCCACCATATGATGTGTTTATCCAGCTGTGGGCTGGACAGTTTGTCCAGAAGGATCCTGTGAGGGACAGTGGTACAGGGGACACCAGTGAGCAAAGTGTGTCTGCTCAGCACACAGGAATGTACGTTCACACAACATTAGGTGACTGTTTCTGGTGCAGTTCATGTGCAGCAGAATGCCTCTTGCGTGATGCTCTACACTGCAAGTTGAGTAGGTTTGATAGACTGCTATTGGCATCTGTTTAGGTAGGAGAAAACCGAAAACCTACAGGGCTTGCCATGAAGTGTGAGGAAACTGAACTGCTGAGGGCATGGAACTGTGTATTTCCCATGTATTTCTGCAGAGGTCAGTGAAGCTTTATCAGCAGTTGTGTACACTGTCCTAGGGACCTGTGTTGTAAAGAAGCACTTTGAGCTGTAATACGAGAATTACCACTGGTGGGGTCCAAGACTTCATTAGCTGAGGGCTGTGCAAAACCACTGTTTTTGAGGAGAGTGCTGAAGGAAGGCTTAGAAGCAAAAGGTCTTGGATCTTCAAAAGACATCATAAAATACTTTACATTTAGGTAGTTTCACTGAATATTAAAGAATGCTCTGGATTTGACATTTTTACTGCTTGGACTGTTTTTTAATACAGTCAGAAAGTTTTTGGAGCTTATGGTGTTCTTGTAGGAAGAAACAAAGGTGAAATTTATAAATATGTAACAAAGGCTTTGAAAATAATTTGGGAAACTTTGGAAGCAAGGAACAGGGGAGATTGTGCCAGTAGGAGTTGCTGTTGTGATTTTAAGTCTGCCACCTCTCTTGAGAGTCAGGAAGTTTAGGGCTGAGATAGTGTGGGATCATGTTGAATGTGGGCAATATGTTTAGAGATGCGGGAGTTTTATGATGGGGAAAGGTGAAACTGTGGCCATCAGGCTCCATTTTTTGCTTTGGCTTTACTACAGCCAGATTTGATTTTTGAACAAGTCCTGAAATCAGTATCTTGATAATCTACCTTTTATTTTCATTTTGATTATTTTAATCTATTCAGATAAAACTTCAGGAAAAAGGCAGTTTCTTGTCATGCATTTATGTGGCACAAAGTGGAGAGGAATCACAAATTTAAACAGAGTTATGAAGTTCTACAATGTGGAAAGGGGAGTTCACATATGTGATCCCACATATGTTCTGCTTCAGGCTGGATAATTAGTGTTGCCAGAAAGCATTCTGTGTAATAACTCATATCTGTCCTGACTGGAGGATAAGCTTTTGTTGCATCTAAAAGTTGCTGTACATCCTCATGCTACTATATATATATAGTACTCAAACTGCAATAATCTGTCTGGATTTTCTTGCTCTTGCTTTTCTGTCCAGTGAGCATCTTTCAAGGTTTGAGAGAGAGAGTGAGTGGGTGATACACTTCACTGGGGAATGAGAACTATTAAGAGGAGGTCATGCTGTACCAGGCTACGGTATTTCTTTAACTTGGGCAGGCAAACCTTCCTGTCCCCTAGGGACCATGTTTTAAACTTCCAAGATGAGAAAAAATGCCTGTGACTTTTCTTCCTGAGTTAGGGACACGTCATACAGGGCCACACAGCTGTAGAGCTTAGCAGGAATATTCAGCCATTGGTCCGTCTCAGCACACAGCACATCAGCCTGCAAGAGTTTCTGGTAGTGATGGCAGCTTGCAGGGACCTTGTTTGAAGATGATTTCTCTGTGTTTGGACAGCACCAGTGGCTTGGAGTGGGCACAGGCTTGGCTCCATGCTCCCAGTTTTCTTGGGAGAAATGTTTACTCTCACAGCATCCAGCTGTGATTAAGGAGTGGAGGAAAGAAGTGGAGAACAGGAGACAATTACCACACTTTCTAATTGTAAATACTCCTTCAGTTAGTCTTTGTTCTGAGTTATGAGTAAGATGTACAGTGTAACTGAGCCCCAAATGTTTACAAGATCACACTTTGATTTTTAAACAATTGCTTAAACAGATAGTTTATTGATAGAAGGACATTTCTTGCGTTTTAAAATGATTTACGGTTTATACAGTAATTGAAGTGGCAGTCACTTCATCACACTTAAGTTTATTGATTCCATTAGTACATTGACCTTCTTTCTGCTGAACCACCAGTTTGAATGTCTGTGCTGTGTGTGATAAATTAAAAGGAAAAGATGCCATTTTCCCCAACTATGTAGGACACAGTTTTCTGCAATAAATAAAGAAATGAAAATTCAGCAAGCTAGTGGAAAATTAAAAATTGGAAGAGAAATTATGTTTTGAATCTCTCTAAATTTGATGGATTTTTCAAAGTAACTTTGTGTCTATCACAGGGTGTCTTTTCTGCAGGTCAGTCATGGATGCTGAGTTAGCTTGCTCTGTTAAAGTGGCCAGCGTCCATATTCCAGCAGTTTGAATACACAGAACTCCAGAAGAATATGAAAACTATCCCATGAATAAACAGAACTCCAGAAGAATATGAAAACTATCATATGAATGGGAGAACAAGGCCAGCTGGAAAGTAATTTCTGTATGATTCCACTTTGTATATCGTACATGTTAAATAACAGTTTCCACACTTTTATTTCCCCCCAGAAAAATTGCTCATAGTTGGGTGGTGCTCAAAGCTGCAAAAATAAAAATGGAGAGTATTGGCACATGAATTCCATGGGAACAGGAAGACAGAAATCACAGAAAGACAGAAATCAAAGAAGGTCAGAAATCCCTCTTTGCTTACATTCTGCTGGGACAGCAGCTCCCTCCTCCTCTGGCCTCTTTGGAGTGAGCTGCCTTGTGCACTCTTGCTTAATCTTATCTCTCCTTTGGGAAGATAGTGGCTTTCTGCACCAAACTGCCTGTAAGAGCAGGAGCTGCTGCCTTGCCAGGAGCAGGGGATTCTCCATGTCTGCCTGCTCTCCCTGAGTTCCTGGACTTGTTCAGCTTGTGGCAGTTCCCCTGGACAGTGTGCTGTGAGAGCTGGTGGTCTGCCATGGCACTGAGGGCTCATCCAGCCTGAGCATGGCACTAAGGAGGGAACATTTTGGCTTTTGCTGCATGTCCCTTAGGTTTGATAGGTTTTCTGCTTTCTCCCCTTAATCGCTGATGAAAGTCAGCCAGACTGAAAAGACGTGTTTTGCTCTTTGTAGCTCGGAAACAGAACAAAACAAAGTAAAGATTTGGCCCTTGGGATAATTGAAATGAGAATAACCCATCATTCTGTGTCTGGTGGAAGGATAGGTAATATTTTTACCATTGATAGTATATGCTGGGCTAATGGATGTAGAGCTTCAAAAGCTCCTACAGGATATTCTGGCCATTTAATAATGCAGTTCTGAAAAATAAAAGGCTTTGATTACAACCAAGGCTCCATATAACACTATCAAACCAACGTTCAAGGTCTCTAAGCAGTACTTACTTACTGGTAGAAGAGGTATTTAGCAAAGCCATCTTAGGAGCACCGTATTTTTAACAGCATGATTTGTGCCTGGCTTACCACAAATTGAGTTTTGACATGATTCCAGGAGCACCTTTTCATTGGATTTGGCCCAGGCATGCTGTGCTTTCACTGGAATAAGCCTGGAAAAGCTGAATGGGAGAAAAAGAAATTGGGATCTGTCATGCTCTTTCCAAAAGTTCTTTCAAGCAGATTTGTTTTCATCCTATTGCAAGAGGGAAACTTTTGGATGCAGAGTCTGATTCAGAGACCAAAGGATCACATAGTCTCACATTTATTAAATTGGGATGTGAGTTGGGCCATATGGCACAGCAGTGGAACAGGGAGACTGTGAAGGGTTTTCTCCAGGGGTCCCACTCTTTTTCTGTGACTACAGTGGAGTTATTGCTGTTTTATGGTGCAGACATGCTCAGATGCTGTGCTGACAAGGGCAGTACAGTCATCTGAACTGGACTGAATTAATTTCTTCTATATAACAACAAAGTCTCTGGCCACGTTATGAGGTTGGACCATCTGTGTGGGTTTATATAAGTGTTGTTGCTCAGAAGTTTACAAGCTTTCTAACAGCCAAGTGGAAAGGGCATTTCTCATTATTGTACCAATGGCTGAGACATTAAATGCCTGATGTTATGTTCACAAATGAGTGTACAGATTTCTGGCAAAACCAAGGAGTCAGATGCACTCATGCAGATTAAGGTCATGTTACAGTATATCGAAGGGGGTTATACACACCCAGGTTGAACCACGGGGGCTTCCATGTGAAACGAGGAGTAGGTTTTAGATAAATGATAGAATTGGCATAGTATTTTATCAGTGCTTTCTTTTCTTTTTCTTTTTTCTTTTTTTTTTAATCAGTTGGATTAAAGAAGAAAACAGGATCTAATTTAATTTCTCTTCCTCCTCCGTGTAAAAATCTGTTTTACTGGCAAATTAGAATTTCTGAAAATTTTATCAAGCAAATACTTTCCATCTGACAAGGCTGAAACTCCAGAGTTGCCAGGAAACCAGAAATCTAGTGAGACGTTAATTAGAGGAGATGGTCTGGCTCTTGCTTTTGCCATCTAACTCCATTTTTCTATCCTTGCATCATTTCACAAAGACCAATAACTATTTTAGGTTCAGTAGCCAGCTGATTGTCTTGTCTCTTGTACTGCATATCATGAATAAAAAAAGAGTTTATTTGCAGAAGTATCATGAAATATTTGTCTGTGCTACTTATGAAAATGCAGTAAATTTTTCTGATTTTATGTGGCCTGAGCTTAAATGAGAAAAGGTGGAATGGTGACCAAAAGAATGGCTGAGCACATATAAACTGAAAGAAATGCCTTCCACAAGCTCACTGTTAATATTTTATTTAGAATGATGGTCAGGAACTGGTAGGAATACTTGGAACACAGAAAAGGTTGTGCTTCTCACCTCCTGGTTTAAGGAGATGCATAAGGATTAAATTAAAGTAAATATGCCTGTAATTTACTGTATTGTGTGCATTCAGCATACTTGCTCCTTGACAAGTATCCAGCTCTGTTCAGTGCCAGCTACTTCCTAATCAAGTAATAGATGAGGTTGGAAGGAGGCTGCTCAGCGCATTTTGGTTGAGCTTTTGCTGCTGGGGCCAGGTGCAGAATAAGCAAGATGAGGAGGCAGGATGGCTATAGGATGCTGAATGGGTGGAGGGTGCTTCAGCTGCTTGTTGTAGGCACTATTTATATTTGTTTTTCCTTAAAGGATCATTGGTTAAAGTGCAGAAATGATGATTAAAGCAGAGGATTTAACGTTTACAGTTGTGATGTTGATACTTGTGTCAAACGAAGCGATCGAGGATATCCCTGACTAAGGATTGCAGGACTTTCTAGAAGAGGTGGTTTTGGATAGATCCATGTTGACTTTGTTGCTACCTGAATCTTAGTTACCTTTTTTGACATTTAGCAGTGGCTTCCCACCTTGTGAGGTTTATAAACACCTGCAGTCAAAAATCCCAAACAGCAAATTAAGAAGTAAGTATGAATTTAAGCTGAAGCTTCTTTAGTCCTGAGGTCACAGGGACTGACCACAAACATTGATCCACAGTGTGGATGTATTAGGACAGTGTCTTCAAGGACAATCAAACCAGATATAAGGGATGAATTTTACCATCCAGTGGAAATACGGCAGAATTGTGTGAGTTTAGACTGTGCCAAAAAGTGTATCCATTTTTCCTGAAATAATTTATATGTAATTTTTTGAGAATTTTGGTTAGAAGCTTGACTTACATGGAACCCTTTAAGTCAAAGTAATAGCAATCCTTTGTGTTTGATGATGGATGTCATAGTTTTACATCAACAGAAGCCAGATCAAAGTGGGCAGGCTCTGAGATCTTGAGCTTCTGCTTTGAATCTGTAAAACGGGAATAACAATGGTTCCTCATGCTCATATAGTTATCCTGAGAATTAATTTATTAACATCCAGTTGCTGGTGGTGGTAGTGTTTGTATTGAATATGGTTACATACACACTATATCCAGTTGAATTCCATGGAACACAAAGTGATATTGTTGAGGTTTTCTAAAGTTACTACACTGAGATGAGGGCAAAAGTGGAATCTGTTCTTGTTTTTCTTGAAGGTTCCTCATGCGACTCTTCCTTTGGAACCTGAGACTTTGTTCTTTCCAACCATGGTCCAAGTTAAAACAAAAATGAAATAATATTTTGCATTGTCTTCCAATAGGCATTGGACGTGCATTGGACACGTGCCTTGATTGTGTTATAAAATCTTGTGATAGCAATAACTCTGGTTTGTGTTAGAGAGCTCAGTCCTGCAGTGTGCTGGACACTCCTGACAGTCCTCAGTGCCCTTGCCATGGCTTGGAGTGTTCCATGTGGCCCTTACGACTGTGTAACCAAGTGGGAATACCCTGCATCACACAGTATTTATATTTTCATTGTACTGCTTTTCCTTTTTTCTTTCTCGTCTTTGTTAACTGTTCTCTTTGTTTGGCTTTGGGCCCTGAATATTCTCAGGTTCATAGATTGTGAACAAAGTTTTCCACTACCTGTCTACTTCATATTCCCTAATGGGAACCCTTCTATGTAGGAGTAGAAACTTTCAATCTCTTAAGATCTGGTGAGCCAAAAAGACTTTTTGCAGCCAAATTAATTTTTAAAGGTGTATTGATTCAGTGTCTAGCAGCTGACATGTCAGAATGTATGAAACTCGCCCTTTTCCCCATCCCTAATGCATTTCCTTCGAGCAGTCACTTTTTGTGCATCCTTTTGGTTTTCATGGTTTTTTATTCAGGACCTTGAACTGCACTGGTGCTGCTTTGTTACCTTTGCCTTGGTGAGGGTGGATCCCACTGGTGATGAGCGAAGTCTGTGAGCGCTGACAGAGCAGTGAGACCACACACATCCCCTCGTGTGCTGCCATGGGCCCGGTGCTGCTGCTCTCCCTGATGACAGACTCCAAAGCAGAGGCAGTTTTAAGAAAGTGCCATACCTAACTTAACTTTCACATTCAGTGTGGGACAATCTAAAGCTCTGTCATGGAGCAGGAGCTGGCACTCCGTGGCTCAGCAGGTCTGTGAGACACTGGGAGCACAGACTTGGGGGTGCTGGTGCTGGCTGTCCAGCTGATCTGATGTTGCTGTTCCTCACCAGAGTGTTTAATCATTCCATCCATCCCAGAACATCTTTGTTCTATGTGCTCTGGACACACAGCACAAAATGGGATTTGGAGAACACTTTACAAACGTGGATGAATAAAATGAATTCTCTAAAATTTGTGCGCTAAGTATTTAGATGAACTTGACTGTTGTTTTGTTTTCCAGAAGGGATATGCTGCTTTTTCACTCTTACAAAGGCAAACAAATTAAGGTAGTGAAACCAAGTGTTATAGAAGTCGTTAATTATAATAATATATTTAATGATTCGAAATATTTACGATTTTTGGATACTCATTTTTTTAAAAGGATCATTTGAAAGGACTGGGAACATGGTACTTTCTGAAAATCAGGTCTAGTTAATGTTGCCTAAAATGAAGATGAGTGCGAATCAGCTCACCAGTCATTTTTGAAAATCTACATCTATCTAATGTTGAGGAGCCCAATTTCAGGTCCCTATTTGGAAACACAATGCCTTTTTTTTTTTAGCTTCATTTAATCCCTCTCTACAAGGGTCTCTGCAAAACAGATACTTCTCATCATGCTTCTGTCAGAGTTAATACTTTTGAAAGACTCCGAATGTTTCACAAATTACACCTCTAAAGTATTAATTTATTTATTATTGCAGCCCTGGTGGAGACATACTTTGCATTTCTGTATCTATATCTTCCTAAAATGAGCACAATGGGATTATTTGGTATTAATATATTTTTCCCTATGGAGAATGGAAACCAGTCAATGGAGGTAGGAAATTCTGATGAGCTCCCCCTTTGCAGGTTTTGAAGCTTAAGTGTTCCCTCTGTCTCACTGCTGGCCCCTTAAGCTGAAATTTTAAGCTATTTCCCACTCTTGTTTTATTTCCTACTTTGTAAAATATTCCTATTAACATCACATTGGTGTCCTGCATTATATCTGGTGCTGCTGTGTAGCTGAGAGGTGCAGGCATTTCAACCCACAGTGAGTCTGTGGCTTGTATTCATATTCAAATCTTCGTATCATCTATCTATGAAATTATTCATCAGATTCCTGTGTGAATGCTTTTAATGGTTTAATGTGTTCAGCTGATAACAAACTGCATGCTCAAATGTAATGTTGCTCTTTTTAGACTTGATTAGACTCTATCCTTGATTGTGATTTAATGGCTGCTCACAAGCTTGTTCGCTCTTGCTGTTGCATATTAAGTACCAAAGTATCCAGCCAGGTCTGCCAAAGTCTTTCAGGAGACTGTGGTTTCTCAAGGAGATGAAAAGCCCTAAGTAGGCTAATGTTTTGATCCAGGACTTGGATTGTTCTCGATCACCAAAGATTTTGTCTATAAATCCCTCTGGAAATGTTTGAGTGCTCAAAGACCTGTCTCAGTGCTTATTTTTACTCTCCTAAAACGCTATCTAAATAATCAAACAAAATCCTTTTTAAAGCAATTAGTACAAGCAATAGCAGTCAAAACAATTCCAAATATAAGTTTTACTCACCTCTTTTTCATTTTCCAAATGCCTGTCTGAGCTACTGTGCCAGAAAAAGCATTGTATGATAGAGGTCAGCTACTTCTCATACGCTCTGTGCCTCATCTCCAACATCTCGTGTTTGTGTACCTCGGGTACCTGCATGGCCCTGGTTACTGTAATCTCCTTTTAGCATACATTATTTTTCAGTGTGCCCTTAAAGAAGTATTGATAGACCTGTCAAACAGGAAGATATGGGGATTTCCACAAGAAGTCTACAGAGGAAGGGTTTGATTTGAAGTCCTATGCTAATGCCATTACTAGTCACTTTTCCCATAACTATCTAGTCTTTTTTTAATGTAGGAGAGGATTAATAAAAATGTGATAGTGCTACACTAGTCAGGAGATTATTTAAGCTAGGCTTGAAGTTATACCATGTGCTTGAACAGCACAGCAAGAGATGAAACGTCTCTATCAGTTTTCTGGACAAAGGGTGAGATGAGGGAAGATGCCCACTGGGCACTGGGAATGTAAGACCACTGAGGTGTCTTGATGTGTTTAGTGATGTGCTCCACACCTTTGGCTAATATGTTCCTTATGAGTCCTAGTGAACTCATGGTCTCTAAACAAAATAACTGTAAGAATAAATTAGCTTTAAAGGGTAGGCTGATGACGTGACCCTCAGGTGATGTGAGAGTAGCCTGTAAGGTAATGACATGTTTTAAACCAGAGCTGATTTACACAGCCTGCATTAACTGTTGCTTTTCTAAAGAAATAAATAGCCCAAGGATTTGCCAGTGCAGCTTTATTGCAGTGAGTCTGTGTTGACTTTGGTCAGTACAGCCCTGCCTGGGGCCATGGTCACATCACAGCCCCCTGTCACTCCCAGCCCACCCACCTTTCCTTGGCCTCCTCCTCACTGTCAGGGCCATGGCAGGGGCAGGTGGAGTTCAGCGTGAGGGTGCAGACAAACAACTGAGGAGCAACTCAGGTGTTTAACATGCTGGTTTAACGTACTGGTGCCACTTTGGCTGTCTGAAAGCACAATATCCTATGCACATACGTGGAATTGGCATAATATTGGACCTGGGAAAAATAAATGCCTTTTAGATCAGTCAGGCGTCGTACACTAAGGCATCTGAAATTGCACTAAATACTTATTTTAATTCCAATTTTAATGCCTGGAACTCCACTGGCTCCATCTATGGATGCAGCTCACAGCTGGCTGCACACCTGTGCCTGGGAAAGATACCAGGATAGTAGCCTTTCATTAAGCAC
Source organism: Manacus vitellinus (assembly GCF_001715985.3). Lineage (NCBI taxonomy): Eukaryota > Metazoa > Chordata > Aves > Passeriformes > Pipridae > Manacus > Manacus vitellinus. The sequence continues at coordinate 5,765,317 of NW_021938789.1, read as the reverse complement.
ACTTAGAGATTAAATGAAAAAAGTTGTACATAAAGGAAGGATTTTGCAATAATAAGTAATGTGGTAAATACCAGTTATCAGGGGAAAGCCATAGGAAAGATGCAATTTCAACCCCTGGTGAGGTGCTATTGACTTTTGAGAGCAGTCTTACAAGGAGGCAGGTTCTTGTAGCCTGCTTTAAAACACTTGCAAAGATTAAAACCTCCAGCATGCCTGTTCCCCTCCAAGTGGCTCTTTTGTACTTGTATTCAACCCCATGCCTTCATCACTGCCTACTAAAAGTCCTTCATTTTTCCATGGGGAAATAATCACCAGCTGAAGTGGATCAAGAATTACTTTTACGTGGATCATACTCAGCAACAAGTTTAATTACAGTTGAAGTGGCAGATATTCCCCTTGTGGCACATCCTCCCTTTATTGGCACCAGAAAAAACATTTAGCAGTGGGGAAACTCCTAACTTCCAGAATATTGTGCATTTCTGCTGCTCTGACCATGTAGCCCTTACATTAGCCCAGCTGTCCCTTTCATCTTCCTTTCAGGAGAGAAGAAATATATATCTTGTGATTTAATGTATAAAGGGCTGGATATGGAATTTAAAAATCAGCAAAATATTCTGCATGCTTAAATTGCATAATAGCATTTTATTAAGGCAGCAACTCTGAATTTTGTTAAGATGTAGTGCAGACATTTTTATTTCATATTAATCAAATCCCAGATATGTCAGGATCATGATTTATTTCCTACTTAATAATCTACTAAATGCAAATATTGGAACTCTTTAAGCAAGCTAAATTTTTTTTTTCACTTGAGCTTGATGAAGCTGATTAAGAAATATCTGCAATAAGTTGTTTTAGTTCCAGTGTAAACTATTTGTTTAATAAAATAAATTACCACCTCAGGGGAGTGTAAAGAGAAACACTGGAACATACTAAGGGCAAAATTTTCAGAAGTATTTTGTAGTGGCTTAACACTGCTCTGTGAATTTTATCCTTCCCTTCAAAAGAGGAAGGTGAGAGAAGAAGCACCCAGTGTTCCTCTCAAATAAACAGTGAACAGAGTTTGCAGAACATTTTCTCTCTGTGTTCTCTATAACATGTTTGTTCAGCATTGCTATGAAATCCTAGTTGTCTTGCTAAAATCAAAAGTCTTCTGCCAAAGGCAAGGACAGGTTAAACTAAGTGAGCTGAAAAACATCTGTTAAACTCACTGGCAGTACTTTATTGTCTGTGTCTTGTTAGCCTTTTGTTGGATTTGGCTCAGTTCCTTGAGAAACAATCCCATCTCTTGAAGAAATAAACCTTATGTTACCACCTTAAAATAATACGAAAAGTACTTGATTCTTCTTACTGCATTCCCCGCATCTTCTCTTTTTAAGCTGTGTTGTTTGGCTGTTTTAGTGTTGGCCCTTTTCAGTACTGAATCCGATACCTGTAATATTTTTCATTGCCTTATCCCCTAAAAACTCTAGCATTTCACAGAACTTGCCAGAAGCCATTCAAGCAAAACATTAACAGATTATGAAATATTTTTAATTAACATGCACATACTTATGAGAAATAGGCGGTATTAAAGACCGTTCAGCCAAACTAAGCACTGTGCTGGGTTTTTTTATCCACAGATCTCCCCTCCTTGGTTTGCCTGAATCTCTGTTGAATGATAGAATTAAGCTGCAGGTTCTTCAGAGGGTGGTGAATTCGCATCCTTTGCCAGGGGCCTGGGCCCCACCCTACCTTCTGGAGCCTGGGAAATATTAGGCCATGCTAGGGAAACAATGTGGATCCAATTTGAAGTCTGAGAAGCGAGGATTCTGTGGCACATCAGAAATGCATGGCTTTTAACCCACTTTCTCAGGCCTGGCTCTTGCCCATGTCCTTGAGAGCACAGTGATCCAACATGACACACAACATGCACTACCTCAGCTCAGCACAGTGGAGCGGGGGCGGGCAGAGTTGCGGCCTTAAGTTTGAATTTTCCATGGTTTTGCAATAGATGGAGCACAGCTCGGGGTGGGTGCTGATTCACATGGGCGTATTAGGTGTTCTGACGGGGAAGGCACCAGGGCTTCCCTGGTGCTCCAGGTGGCTCCAGTCTCTTGGAGAGCAGGGAAGGGCAGGCAGGCAGCAGCACTTTGCAAGCTCATGAACCAGCAGCTGTTTGTGGCCACCTCTTCTGCAGAGCGCCCAGACTGCAGGTTTATTAGTTGTTGTTAATTGTCCTTCTGGATGTCGATGAAGTACAGAGTGAAAAACACAGTAACTGTGGTTTCTTTTCATTTGGGTGCTGGAGTTGGATGCATCTGGTAATGGAAGTTGCATACTGTAAGAGTGTATAATGAGTAAAGTGTCCACTAGAAGTTCATTGCTGGAGAAACTGGATGTAATTGTCTTTGAGAAGTGGATGCATTCATTTCAGGACCCTGCTTACTAAGCTTCCATAGAAAAGGGAAGAGAGCTTTCCATGCGTGATTCTTTTCACACAGATTGTGAACACCTTGCTACAGCTGTTCGTCTTTTCTAACTCATAGTTCTGTGCTAGAAGCTCACAGACAACTGCATTTGCACACTGAGAAGGCTTTGGTTAGGCAGAGGCACCATAAGTGAGGTCATCTGGTTTCATGTCCAGTCCTTAAGCCTGACTGTCTTTGCAGCCTTAAATAAATCACCTAGGCCAATGATTTTTGAATGTTGATGTCTGAAGTTGAACATTCAAATTTGTAGTTAAGCATGTAAATAGGACTGCTCTGATTTTTATAGACACTGACTCCCATGATGTCTTTATGTGTTATATTGTGTGGGGGTTTGCGGCATTACTGAAAAATGAAATGAAGATTTAGGAGCATAACGTAAGTCAGCCAAATTTGAGAATGTCAGCCTTGACCTACATGAGCTTAATTTTTTGCCCCAGCTAATGTGACAAGGCTTACCTGGCTGAAGAGGATGCCAGAAGGACTGGTGGACTGTGTTTTGATCAACCAGTAACTGATATTTTCTGGTTTATGAATAAAAACCGTTACTATTACAGTATAAGGTGGGACATTTCTTCAGACCCATTGTCTAAACATAGTGCAGTTGTCACCTGCAAATGTAGCAATCTAATACATTTCTGAATATCAAAACTATGCTGTTAAGCACAGCCTGGTTTTATTTACCCTCTACCAAAACAGATGAACTGCAGTTTCTTAATGAGCTTTTTAGAGATGTGCAATATCATACTGATGAGATAAGAGCTCCTTTGTGGTACTTTGGATTCATAACTATGCTCGCTTCATGGGCTGGAGTAGAGTGTTTGAGCATTTTATTAAAAAAATGATTTTTACTGTTTTGGTAAAGTTTCAGGGCCACATTCCAATGTCATTTTCATGATGTATCTCTGGCATAGAGAACAGAGGTGCTTACAGCTACTCTGTGGGCTAACTTCCTTTTCATCAAGTGGGGACAGAAGTGTAGAGCTCTTCTCTGCTCAGGGTTTACAGTGGCAAGAACACATTAATTTGCTTCATAATATAAAGGAAGTGAGTTCCATGCCACGCTTTAAAAGACTAGATTGGAGGGTAGCAGGTACAGTTGCAGCTTTCAGCTTGTTACAGAGTTAAGCTTCAGAGCGTGCATGTTAAAAAAGAAGTTCTCAGTGAATATAGTATTGTTTGCAGGCAGAAGTGTCTTCAATTCTAGTATCCCTCTCCCTTCCGTTTTGTGAGGGCTGTCACAACTCTGCCCCTTTTGGGGACAGACCAGAGTATGCTGCAAGTTTGTGTGGAACATGTATCAAAGCCTACTTTTGTCTTGCTGAATTCAATGGGAATTTTGTCTTTAAATGTAGTGGCAGCCCTGCTGGATTTCTTCTGTTATAATTTATTCTTTAGGGAGTTTATGTCCGAAAGCACTGACTGCCTCTTGCTTCCAACGACTTAAACATGAGCTGACTGCTTATCACTCTTGGAAGGTGGTGTTCTTTGCAGCAGAAGTTCCCAGTTTAAACAAACAGACATAATTGCTCAGAATCAAATTTTCCCTTGGCTCCTGATAAGTGTGTCTGAAGTCAGGCTTGGTTTGGTGTGCTTTGATGCAGAGGTATGACAGTGCTTTTCACGTAGTTGGGTTAACACTGAAAGTGTTGTCTATTTTGATTAACATGGTGTGGTTTTTCTTTTAACGGGTAGAGAACCAGTACAGACACAGTATCATTTTGGTTGCCAGAAAAACATTCTTCAAGTAAATGGGTTTATCACATACTTGATCAATTTTTCAAAATCCAGCTGTTGAGCAGAATCAGCACAGACAATTGTGTTTTCTGTGGTTTTAAATAATGTATCAGAAAGGACCTTGACTTTTAAGAAATGGTCCGTGGTGTTTTTTCCCTCTGAAGCCACAAAGCTTCTTTGCTCCAATTTGGATTCAAGTGTCTTGTGCAGCACAGAGCTGTGTGTGGTACACAACTGCTGGAATTGTTTCTTTTTTTAACCAAGAGATTGGCAGCCACTTGGATGAGTCACAATCATGAGCCTAATTTTAGCTGGTATGTATGTATTGGGAGAATCTACCGGAGACAGTTGCATCTGAAGGGTTGAGAGAGGTGAAGTCAATTTAGTTCGGGGGGTTCTTAGAAATCATCTCTTGCGTCTGAATTCTGTTTCTTCTCTCATGGTTTTGTACAGTCATATTATATGACCTTTCTGATGGAATTCACCTAATTGCTTCACCTTCAAAGAGTTTATCAGAAGGAGACAATCTGGAGTGACAACATCAATACTTTGACTGATGCTTGTTTGGTATCTCTTTGACTTGTGAAGTGCAGGTTTTAAGCTGCCTGCAGTGTCCCAGTTCATTTGTTAATTTTTCCATATACAGTCTCTGCTGGTTTCCTCTATCTCCCCTGGGAAATAGTATCCAGGAAGGTGTCTTGGAGTTTGAGTTCAGTGTATGCAGTCAGAACCCTGCAGTCATTCAGGCTGCAGTCTGGCTGCCAGCACTCATGGCACTGTTTAGAGGCTGCTGCTGTTAGTTTAGGGCAATGAAGGTGTTTTGTTGAATTCTGCGTTTTGCTCTGTTGGTCCACTGGTATCAAAGTAACCCAAGCACTGGCAGGAACTGGTTCCTATTGTGGCAGCCCATGAGGAAAGCAACGTGCACAGTGGTGCCTGCCTTTAAATGCTGCGTATGTGAGAAAGAAAAGGTGTGTGTTTTTCATGGCATCTTGCTGCTCCCTAATGCATTATTTCTGTTTTCTGTGAGGCAAAGGTGTCAGACTGGATTGTGCAAGGAGATTGAAACCAAGTTGTCATTTACTGCCCATGTTGGGAAAGCAACCATTAGTAATACCCAAGTCCCTCCTCTGCTTTGTGTTCTGCTCAACCTCCATGTGTGCCTAGGTAGTAAACTACCATATGTTGTTTATAGAGAATGCAAAGGCACTGTATCATTTTCCACTTAATCAGAGTGTTCCTAATCAGGAAATTGCCCAGAGAACTAATAAAGCCAAATGCACTCAATAACTACTGTTTAAGAGACACAATAATTCTGCCTAGCAGGAACATCCTCAGGTGATTTACAGGTACCTGGGCCACATCCCATTTTTAAACTGAACAGGTTTCTGATTTCTCCTAGGAGAGCCCTCAATGTTTGTCTGAGTTACGATGCAGGGAATGTCTATACAAACAACTTCTCTCACTGTCTGCTTGGTGTGGTATCTCTATCATCTCTAGACCAAGTAGGCAGAGTCCTCCCAGTTGGTGCTGTGGCTGGGCAGCAAGCCCTGCTCCTGCTCCTGCTCCGGGCAGAGCCACTTCTGTTATCCCAAGGAGTCGCAGGCTATAGGCTGGTGGTGATGGTGATGGTCCTGCTTAAGCTTTGCTTATGCTGAGCATAAACATGTCCTGGCCCTGGACATGTGTTCCTGATTTGTGCTGCTTCTTGTGTAGTCGTGGCAAAACTATTTGTTCAGCTGTGCAGCCGCTAAATCTGCAGCACAGCTAAATCTGCATACTGATCTGGCTGAAAAATGGCTTACAGAACAGGAGAGGGGGAAAGAAGAGAGGTGTCTCATCCAAATGGTTTTCTAGCCTGGTTCACGGTGTGGCTACACAAACAGCTGTACAAGCACAAAGAAGGGAGTGGTGGGAATAAGTGGGTGAGGTCAGGGAGAAGAGAGGCTATTTAAGCCAGTACTGCTGCCAAAGCATTACTTGCCAAATTACTTCTCAGCTCCTCTGTTTTCTTGAACATTTCCTCACATCTGCTCTGTCATAGTAAACTCTTATGGATGTTACTGCTTCTACATAATAACATAACAGCTGTACTGGTTCAAACAAAGGCTTCATCTAACCCAATATCCTGTCTCCAGCAGTGGCCACGGTAAGCAGACCCATGGGGCAGGAAGGGGACAAGCATGTCTGATGCTTCCATGAATGTTCTCTCAGCCTCAGACAGTGTTAGCTCAGGGAATTTCTTGAACCTGAAATGGTTCATTTAAACAGTAACTTAATCTCTTAAATACCTGTCCAACTCAAGTTGAAGACCATGAAAATCATGATGTTCATGGCATCTTTTACCAAGGAGTCCCACAGTTTTCCTACTTGCTATAATCATAAAGTCCATAGGCAGGACAGACTTCTGTACCAACATGAATGGGCCTGAGACCGCACTGTCCAGGAGAGTGACAGTCATGGGTACAGCCCAGGACTGTCACACCTCTGCTCAAAGAGTGTGCCCTCCAAACAAGGGCTACTCCAACTGTTCCTCCTGTTGGGACTGGTCTCTGGCTCCCCACGGCTCTCTGGCTATGCTTGGGGATTGTTGACTGTGTTGGCATGTCCCCTCAACAGCTCCCAGCAGGGACAGGTGAGTCCCAGTGCTCAAGGGTGTTGCCTGATGCTCTTTAATTTACAGAAGGAGGTGCAGCCATGATGCCTTCCATGAAACAAGTGTGGACTAATATCATCAGGATATTCCTAAATCAGCATTTTTAACCCCTGAGGGTTTAAAGAAGAGGATAATTTCCTAGAAGAGATGGCAGTGTTTATTTAGTGTACTTACATGAATAATTCCACTGAGTCAGGTTGAATGCCCAGTCCAGTAATCTGTGATTTACTGCCCTTTTTATTATTATATCTTATACAAATGTTGACTCACCTATGCAATAGATAGAAATATTGGAGAAGAGGCTTCTCTGAAAACATGAAAGTATAATGGAGTTGGTAACACCTGCTAACTGTTGCTCAGTGAAGATGAAGTGTTTTGGTTGTCTCAGTCCAGTATGTGAAAGAAAGATGTGAAAGGACATTTTCCATAAACCAGTGAAGGGTAATTAAGTTCTCAGTAGGTGTGTTAAGCCAAAAGGACCAGGAAGGAGCATCAGGAGGCACATTATGTATTCTCCTCTGAGGTGTATGGGTTGAATTTATGTCTGAAAGCACATCAGCCAGTGGGAAAACTTCCAGCCTGCATCAATTCTGTGGGCAAATGAAAGTTTTTTACATCCTGATGTTTGTCTAATTCCATTGGGATTCATGATAGATTACAAACTGGATAACTGTGGATACCATCATTTTCTGTGCACATCTGTGCTTTGTGACTAAGTCAGTGAATTGCAGTGCTGCTTGGGAAGGGTGGAACCACGGAGAGAAACTATGGTGAATTTTAGATGTTTGTTTAGTGGTGTGTTTGATGCAGATTATAATTGTTGCTAGAACATACATACCCATTTACTGGGATGAGAGAGAAAACTCTCCTCTTTTCATCTATGTTCATCACATTTCTCACAATAATCAGTGCTTAGGTCAGGGATGCAGTCCTGGTCTCTGCCTGAGCCACCTGAGTTGCTTTGTCAATAAGGAACACACTGGCCGAGAATTAAATCACCTGGTAACTATTTGCACAATAAAATCTTTTTATGAATGGACTGTACATTCCTTTCTTGTGCCCCCTTGGGATGTGATCCCCCCTGTGTAAAATATTCACCATTTATGTAGATGATTGTGATTGCCAAACTAATCAAACCAAGGACAAAAGCAATCACAGGCACTCATCTATCATCCAACCCCCAGATAAGCTTCTACTTCATTAAAATATATATGACCCAATTCAAGAGCTAATTTGGACAAAACCATTAGGCTTCTGTCCTCATCACTGGTAGAAGTCTGAGGTTCATTTTCACACATGAGTGAGCAGTTGCAGCTTTAAGATGCATGAAGGTTATTGCTGTGTATATACATATGAAAGGGAGAGGGAAAGTGGCAGACAGTGGATGTACTCTTTACTCCTGTGACTGCATCATTTTATAAGGTCTTATTGTGCTCCACCAGTGGAATGCTAGACAGGATATAAAAATATATGGACAACTTAAACAGAAGAAAGGCAGATTGAGCCTCGGAGAAGGGAGAGTGACAGGATGTTCATATGGCATCATAACTGTTGGCTGGCTGATACCAAAACTGGTGGTGGTCTCAGTGGAGTCCCTGGTAGAAGATGACTAATCAGATCTCCAGAGGTGATTGGACTATGCACAGGGAATCTCTACACACTCTAAAAAGTTGTTTGGTTTAGTGTTTTGCATGGGCGTGTGGGGTGGTTTGTTAGTTGGTTGGATTGTTTTTTTCATATTAGGTGTCTGTTTTAAATGCTTTCACTTAAAAGAAATCCTTAGCAAACAGAGTTTGCAAAAATCCTTAGAAGACTATCTACAGGCTCAGAATCTCATGATATTTTTTAATCCAGCAAATCCAAGTAATTTATCCCAGTAATACCCCAGTCTTGGGAAGGGTGCCATGCCTCGATTGCATCACTGATACCTACTGGCATGTGCTGCTGGCAGGGGTTTGTTTCCTGGAGCCACTATCTGGGGTATGGAGTTGCTCTCCAGACTGATGGATGAGTCACCAGAATCTCTGTTTTGTTTGTGGCTTTATCAGAGCTCATCAGGTAGCCGTCAGTGTGATTGACTCACTCCGTGCCAAGTGTCAGGCAGAAGGAGCTGAAGTGAAGTAACACAAGTGACAGCTAAAGAATAAGCAACAATCTGTCTTTTCAAATGAGTTGTTCTGTTGGCAATTTGACAAATTGTACGGTGTAACTGAAAGTTCTGGTTAATGTGTTGCATTACTTTATTTCAAAATATTCTGTTATGAATTGCTTACATTTAAATTCTGGCAGATAGAATGCTTAATGATTTCAGTGCAAATACGGTAAAATTGACATAAAAATGCTGAGACAGTGCAAGTCTTCTGAGATTTATTCCTAAATATACTTGCAAAGCCCTGCTTCAGCATTTTTAAAAATAATTTGACATTTCTGTTTTCTACAAAATAAAATGTAATAGGATTGTTCTTAATATAAATGGACAAGAAGGAGAAAGGGTGGGACTGGAAACAATGTGTTCCCCTCTAGAAAACCTCTTGCAAACTTTTGTTCAGCAGATTTATTTGGGTGCCACACCAACTGTTTGATTTACTCTGTCTGTCTTGCATGGGTAATTTAATATTTTTCCTGTTCTAAAAAAATCTAACTCCTTTTTTTCTTTGAGTTTAATCAAAATTACTCTCTTGCATAATATTAGATGAAATTTTAATGGGATATGTATATAAGGAGTATCTTTGTGAACTCTGATTTTGTTGCATAAATATATGCCAAGAATGTTAGAAGAACTTTCTTACAAACCTTTGTTTTTCCTGGCTGGTTTATGTCTTGGGAATGCTCACAGCTCTTGTAAATGTTGGTGTTTATCCATGTTTTTAGAAATTACCCTCATTCTATAAGAAAATGTGAATCATGGTGGATTGAGCATTGGCTATATTAATTTGTTATGATCATGTTTCAAGGTCTTATAATTTGTTTCTCACAGTGTGTCCAGTCAGTGTCTTGTTACATGGCTAGCTTGTAAAAAACTTTACTGGAAAAATTAAAGTGTAATTTTAAACAATTGCAGATTTACTCGTATATGTCCCTTTGGGGATATCTGTAGTCTATCTAGTGATCTTTTTTTTACTTCCTTTTTTTCTAGAATGACAAATCAAATTTGCGACTAAATTGAAATATTCCCCTATGATTCCAGAGTAAGCATCCCCACATGAAGAACTATTTCCAAGCAATCAAGTGGTTGTATTTAAAAAACTTTCCGTGAAGGTACTTTAAATGTCTTTTTTTTTTTTTTTTTTTTTTTTGTATTGCAAAGGACTAGGAGTGTACAGTCAGCCACCATGCTCACCTGAGAGTGCTGAGCCAATCCCATGGGATCATTAAAAATGTCCACTGTCCATTAAATCACTAATACTCTGTTTTGGGCTAAGACTGTTGGGAGGTTTGCAGCAGCTTACAGTATCTGGGTGCTTTAGGTTTCCTGTCATGCTTGTTAGTCTGATGCAGTGTGAAAACACTGTTTCTGCTGGCAAGGGCAGGTTGTGGCTTAAGCACCACCTGTATTGCAGCACATCTTCTGTTTGACTTCGTCACTGCCACCTGCTTGCGTTGTGGTGAAGACTCCATGAGAACAAGAGTAGACAGCAGCAACAGATTTTGATAATTGTCACTTCTTATATGAGACCTTGCAAACAGCAAAGGTATTTTTTTGCACATGGCATTGCTCAAGTTTTAATCTCATCCCTCCTGATAACTGTGTGGTTGTCGGCAAGAAGCAGAGACTGCAGTTACCATTCTTATGTTGAGGTTTGGGGCTAACAGGGAAAGCTACTTGAAAGTTGCTCTGCTGAAAGCAAGGCAGCATCTTCTTGGTGTCACTCTGGTGGGGCTGGTTCTCCCCCTGCTGATGCAAAGGCTCTCTCTCTTGGTGTAATTTAAGCACCATTGGCATCAAAATATGTGACTCTTCTAGTGTAGCTGATGTGACAAGTTTCTCCCTCAAAGGGGGTGACACTGGAGTTTAGATAGTGGCTAAGTGGTCAAGGCCTAACATAGATGAGAAGGAGCAGAGACCCTTTAAATAGAAGATTACCAGCAAGTTATTGTAGGGAATATAACCACTGCTTGCCCTGGAGATATTTATCTGTTCTCTAATAACTGAATTTGCAATGACATTTTAGTGCTTGTGGCAATGAGCACCATAAGAACTTTTTCTTTCAGATACTGGCTTTGTAAGTAAACCTTTAAAAGGGAGAGGCTGGTGTGTGTGTGTGCTGGAAGCAGGGAGCTGTGCTCACTTGTGTAGACCCGTGCCACATCTGCAGTGAGGTTGTTTGTCCCCTGACTGTGTCCTCTGGCCTGAGACTACCTGCTCTGCAGCTGGGGAGGCCATTTCAGAGAGGAGCGGAAGGGAAGGGAGGGCTCTAAAACTCTTCCCTCTTCCCTACCCCCCAGTCAGCCCATTTCCATGCAGGGCTCTCCATCGATGAGAAGGTGGTGGTTTTTTGGAGGACATATCCCTGCTGGCATCATTCCAGAAAGTGCTTTTGAGATCTGTCATGGAGAGCTGTAGGTGGAATCTCTTGGCAAGAGTTCATGAAAGACAAAAAGACAATTGTACTAACCTCGCTTCTCCACCCCAGTTTAAAAGAATTTGCATGTTGGCATTTTCTCCTCCATTTTCAGAAGGATGAACACTAACCCAGAGGTGATGATGATAATGGTTGATGGGTTTACTTCTGTTATGTAGTGAGTGTTGTATTATTCTTTTGTTCTGTGACTTATGATTAAATGTAAAACCACTGACAGTTCTAAGAATGCAGGGGAGGCTTGGCTAACATATATATTAAAGTAAAAAAAAGATTAGTCTGAAAGAAAATGACATTCTTTATTAGTAAGTATATTTCTTTCAGCCTAATTTTTCCAAGGCAGATAATAAAATTGTGTTATCTAAATTCAAATGGCTATATTTAAAACATTTTATTACTTTGTTGGCTGCCTTTTTTACTATATATCCCCAGACTTTTGAGACACAGAGGTCATCTTCTTAAAGAATCCCACCATTGCCTTAGTTTGCAAATTAGCTCCTTGAAATATCAGCTGTATTTTGCATTTAATAAATTAATTTATTAAAGAAGCAAGTAATTGATTATTCAATTACTATGAATCAGGCACGAAACATCCTAGTATGTTAGATGAAGCATCAATAAAAATCTATTTCATCAGCATTTCTTAGCAGTGAACTAGCTCCTTGGGATCCAGTGAAACCACACACATGCAAACCCCTCTCTCCTCCAAATGTTTTCAGATGATGTGACTGAAACACAAATGTCTTGTGCAATAAATCTGTGTGAAATGCAATTTGCATTTGCATTTCACTCCTGGAAAAAAGTTATTTACATATTTCTGTTATGTATGTCTGACTGAGAGATATGAATCCCACAAATAAGAAACAAGTTTTAAAATCCACGTGCAGAAAAAAATGGTGTATCTTAACATAAAAACTGTGCTGAGCACTGGCTAGAGTCCAGAATCAAAACTGTCGGGGTTTGGATGTGTCTGCTTGTTTCCTTCTTCTTAAAGATCCTTAAATCTTTACTTGAGAGAGTCTCATCCAGGTAGTTTATAGAGGGTGCTGCCAAACACTGCTCACATTAGAGGCCACACAAAGGAAAACAAGTCTTTTCACTCAGAATTCATGTGCAGGGGATTGCTGAACGCTTTGCTTACCTTTTTTTGGGGGGTGTATGTAAAAAATATTCCTGTTGCAGTTGATTGAATGGATCATGTCTTACTATGTACTGCATAAGAATGACAACATATATCTATTTTGAGCTGTGGACAATAGAATATAATGATCTTGTTACCTTAACATAAGCTTTCTTATTGTTGCTCCATTTGGATTCTAAGCATGCAAGAGCCAGGCCATAGCTTGCCATTGTATCTGCCTACAAAATAATGATTCTGCTGGGCAGTAGTGTAATTATTGCACTTCTGTTTGCATGTTTGTTTAATAATCTGCAATTTGGATTCTCCAGGCCAACTCCTGCACTCTTCTTTGATTTTGACAAATGTTGAATGTGGCTTGCATAGTGTACTGAGATTAAGGTGATGACAGTACTCTTATTCTGGTGGTTTCAGTGGAGTTCCTTTCCATTTACACCTGAATAACTAAGATCAGAGTCAGGTCATTGGTGTTTGGAGCTCTATTTTTTCTTCTTTCTTTACTAAAATCCATCTAACGATACTCAGCTGCTTGAAAAATTTGTGGAAATCAAAGTAAGTGTTGTCTGGTGGTATGGGAATCTTTCCTATCTTTGAGCAGTTTTATTTTGAAAATAAAATCATGCATGCTTATTTTAATGCATTTTGCAAAACACTCCTTATGATCTCTGGTTTGTGTTACTGGTATCCTCTCTTCTGGCCGGAGATCTCCCAGATAGTCCTGGGAGATGTTATAAAAGCAGAAGAATCTTTATCCCTCTTTCTGTGAACCTGTAAAAACTACTGCAAAATCCAGTACCACCTCAAATCTGTGCAAATGAAGGAAGCAAAGTCAATTAAGCTCAAGGTAGACTTGTGTCCCTCTTCAGCCAAATATTCCAGTGTGCCTTTGACTACAGACAGGGGTTTAATCCATTTTTTAGTCAACAAGTCACTTCAGCGCATGACTAAGCCCCACTGCATTACCGTGAGAGGTGAGTGTGGGTGTACATTCCTTGCTGACTTGGAGTCTATTCCACGTGGAACTGCTAGAGTCTGATAGTGTGGGGTGTGTCTGATGGTTCTGCCATGGTAGGTAAGGATAAGGCCACAGACTGAGGGTGAATCACTGACATCACCACAGCAACAAATTTCTTAATACTCTAAACCTTTCTCTCTTGTGAGACACAATCTCTTGTTACACGACCTTAGTGGAGTGGTGAGGAGGTTTTTATTGGAACAAACTGAGCAGGAGGCTTGCATGTGTTGAAGTTGAACCAGCAACCCTGCTTTTGCTTTGCACAGGAGATCACAGTCTGAACTTCAAGTCCTGTTGTTGCCTTCTGGATGCTGCCCCAGTGCTCTGATGGACTTGTGGAAAGCTGGGGTTGTCCCTGTGATTATGGATGGCCCAGAAGAAGGGCTCCCTGCATTGCTCCTGCCTGCAATCCAAGAAGGATCAGACTTTGTTAAACTCGCAAACATTTGTGTATCAGCAGCAGCTACATCTAACTGAGCCATGTAGGGCCATCCATGAAATTGAATTATTTGATACACCAGATTCTCAACTGGTGAGATTCAGTGCCTGAATTAATTACAACGATGTAAACCTGCCAGGAGGAGGACCCATCCTCCTGTGTGTGTCTTCCATTCGGAGAGTTTGCTCACTGAAGCAGACATCTGAAATGACTTTTTTTTTTTGCCTTTTTTTTTCTTTTAATAGAAACATAAATTGATTATTTTGAGAGAATACAAATGTTCAGAATGAATAATGTTTTACCTATTTTGGGATTTGAATGATTGTACCAGAAACTGAGGTTGGTATCTCTTCCAGTTTCCAGTAGAATGAGGAACTTTGTACAATGAATTTGGTGTTGCCCTGTTCTCCTGACAGCACATTTACAAATGTTTCTGTGAGGACTCAAAAAGAAAAGATACTTTTTGAATCTCTGCATTGTGATCTGTAGTCAGTCTGAGCTTCCTTATGGGATGTAGTTTGTAAAACACCTGTCAGTCATGTAATATTCTCCATTTTGTTGAATTCTCAAAAAAGGCATAGGATTCTTTTTTTTAACTTGATGCTTTAAAATGATTTCATAACCATGATGAGTCAAATATTTTATGGGTTTTTTTGGCTTCAGTATGTTTTCCTTGGTGTAGATGAGGGCATTGAAACTGAACTCAGATCGAGAGTCAGAAGAGCAGTTACCATGAGGTGACCATGATGGGAGTCCTTTTTTGCCCCCATAGTATTTACTTTGATAAAAGAGCCTTTGATGGTGCCAGAGAAGAGATTCATGACTGCTTGTGAGCAGGAAGACATTGCAGGCGTAGCAGTGTTGGGCACCCATATGAAGAATTGGCCAATATTTCATTTGTTGTGATAATTTATTGCGATGGTTTGAAGGTTTTTTCTATTCCTGAAAAACAGCAAGAGGGAGACAATATTAAAATCTACACTGAGAATCATAGAACCGTAGAATTTGGTTTGGTTTAGAAGGGATCTTAGAGACCATCTCTTGTTCCAATCCCCCTGCCATGTGCAGGGACACCTTTCACTAGACCAGGTTGCTCAAAGCCCCATCCAACCTGGCCTTCAGCACTTCCAGGGATGGGGCATCCACAGCTCTGAGCAACCTGTGCCAGCATCTCACCACCCTCACAGTAGAGAATTTCTCTTTAAAGTCATTCCCCCTTGTCCTATCACTCAATGCCCTTGTCAAAAGTCCCTCGGCAGCTCTTCTGTAGGCCCCCTTTAAGTGACTATTCCCCTGTTGCAGCTGTGCCTTTTGCTGTTCTCTACCTTAGAAGGTTTATTTGGAGGTAGAAGAGACACTTCTAAATTAAAAACAAAGCAAAACAAAACCTTGAAAAATTTATTGTTAAATGGGGAAGAGAGGAGACAAATGTCAGACCAGCTCATATCTGTCTTTGCTTAATGACAGTCCTTGTCCTGGTGGTTATCTGGTGGATCTGACTATGCTCATTTCCCAAAATTTATATCCATCTCTAATCGGAAGTTAATGTGGTAAAGTAATTCCAGTCCTGCTTCTGTGCTCTGTCTCTGAATTAAATTATTTGCGACAGTTTGAGGTGAATAGGGGAAGTGCTATCCAGAAGTTGGAACCTTCTGTCCATCTTGCAGGAAATAAGAGCTATTTCGTGGGTGTCCCCATCAAGAATAAGAAGCTTCCTTCCCAGATGAATATCGTTCAGTTTAATGATTTATGTTTACATCAGTATCTTTTAAACTAAGGTTCTGTGCCAGAAGAGTGCTAGCTAGGGCTGAGAAGCCTTTCCAAGTGTACTGCCCAACTCTTCCAAACATACACTGTTTTTAATATGATACAATCTGTGGAATTCACTGACTTAAAGGTGTCGTCTGACTTTGATCTAGCACTGCTTTTACAGTGTAAGTATTGAACACATGTCAGCTCTGCATTTTAGTTCCGGGAATTCTTAGGGTTTGTTTACTGACTGTATTTATGGTTGATATTTTGAATTTTTAAGTGCTGGATGTTTTCTACCACGTGGTTCTCATTATGCCCAAATATTTGTAAAATTTACTATCTATCATATCTATTTTTTGATCAGTTAAAAAAAAAAAAAGAACATTTTCATTCCTGAGAACACTCTCTTCTGTGTTAATGGATGTGAAATAAAGGGTGGAAAAGGCTGTATGGTGCAAATCTGTTAATACAAAAATGCACAGGAGATTTAGAGAACATGTAAGAGGACATTTTCCCCAGGTAATGTAGCCTGTAGCTTGTTGCTCTGAAAAGCAGATGATGTGTTAACTGTACACTCAAGAGACACACTTCCAGTGTAGTTTTTGATCATTTGAACTAGTCAAGACCCTTATGACTGCTCAGTCTTGAAGAAATAGATTACTTTTTTGTCTTGAATTAACCATTACATTTGGAGTTCAGCAATATTTAAATACTGCATAAACTCTCAGAGCTTTCATTCCTCTTTTGATGTACACATTGTAGTCATTTTTGGAGGCAGAGTAGTCCTTTCCAATCACATTTTAAGAGTTGCTGATGAGTTCACGTTTAATTCCTGGTAAGTACATTTCTAAATATATTCCTGGAGAGGAGGCAAATGTAATATAACATTATGGGGTTTTTTTCAGTCCACATGATTAATTTTTTTTCTCATGATATGGATACCACCTAAGATTTATCAGTTTCAATTTATCAGTTCATAATGGCCTTCTCTCCAGATGTAATATATTAAGCTCAACAGACAGGGGCCTTTTAACATTTCTGTCTTTTAAATTGCTATTTATGTGGAGAAGACGAGGCAGTAGAATCAGCTGGATTCACATTTTCCCAGGTCTTCAGAATGGAAGACACTGGAGAAAAATAAACTTCTGAGTGCCTTCTGGGTCTAACTGGCAGAGGTGGATTATTCTCTGCCTACACTAATATATCATAAGATATTATTTTCTGTCCACAAGCTAATAAATAGTACTGTGTGCTAGCAGGGAGTGTAAAATATGACCTCGAGAATTTGATATCCTTTTATATTGAGGGCTAGATAAGACATGGTTTCTTTATTTACCATGAAGATTCAGAAATAGTTTCATATTTAATGGCAGCTATTGATTTACTAGCCCTCCTGAGGGGTTGGAAAGAGGAGTGGTTTTGCTCATGCATGAAGTAACAGCAAACAAAATTTTCAAGTCCCAGACACATCTAAAGGTATATCCCTAAAACAGCATAAATTGTTAGTCATTGGACTACTTCTGTTGCTTTCTGTTTCCCTGAGAGGAATCAGGGATGGGGATTAGCTCCTCCTGTACATGGAAAGGTGCTCAGATGTGTCACTCCTGCATCAGTCTAGCCCATGAGAAGACCCCCAACCCCCAATCTGGGACATGTAGCCCTTGTTATGTATGAGATTCTATCACTTCCTCTTAGGTAACTAAGTGACCTGATCTGTATCACTGCTGAGCACTCGTAGCCTCTAATAACTTTCATAAGTTTCATGGTGTTCATTGTTTCTAACCAAGTTATTTCAATACATGTTTTCCAGCTTTATAAGGAAGTTTTCAGTATTTTAGCTTTTATTTCAAGGACTTTAAGATAGGCTTTAGTGCAGTTTTCTGGAATAGTCTTTTAGATGCATCATCTCTTTGGCCGCCTTTACCTTCCCTCCCTCCTCCTGTCCCTCTCATTTACAATCCCCCGAGCAGTTCCAGCTGCTGTTCTTGCACTTGTCTGGGTCGGCTGTTGTGAGTACTGCCAAGTGAACACATAACCGTGATTCCTTTCCACCACAGGATTATCCATTCTGTTATCCAGAGCTGCCTTGAAGAGCAGGGGTGATCTGAGCAGCCGTGTGTAGGTGCAGTCAGAAGTGTCTGTCACTGTCTTCAGGGTTCTGGCAGCTCCACACTGTTGTGCCTCTGCCTGTGTTTAGAGGCTGAGGCCATTATGTTGGAGGAACGTTCATTTTGTGGCTTCACAGTGCAGTGAAGTCTCTGCTGGATGCTTCCTCCTGACCACATAGATGGCTCGTGTGACTAACAGTGCTTTGGATACTGTGGGGATTTCTGTTTGCAAGGACACCTTTCCACAGACAACCTCACTCATTCAGTCTTTTAAGGCAGAGAGAACAGGTTTTTTTATATGTACATTTGCTGACGAGGAATTTGTGTTGTACAAGTAATAGGATAGTGCAGGCCTGGCCTGATTCACTGAAGTAGCAGTTTTTGTGTGGATTTTGTATGTGCTAGTGCCAAATAATGTCTTCTTCCTTGTCTTTTTATACATCAATAGCAAGGTGACAAGGTAAGTTGAAAAAAATGAATTGATATAAAATGTTAATTGTTTGAACAAGTTAATTAGAGGACTAACTCTTTCATGCTGATTACCAAAAAAGGAATATTTCAAATACATTAAACAAATTCTGTGTGAACTTTGCAAAACAAACAGTTGAGTTTCTTTCAGTGAGTGTTGATAGTTTTCTCTAGCTTTGCTTAACTCATTGAAAGGATCTGCTTTGTGAGGTACCTGAACTCTTAAGCCTCACTGGGAATTTAGTCCACTCATGAATGACATTTGATTTATTAGGCAACCTGGTGTATTCTCAGAAAAAAACTTCAAGATGTCTGTGCAGGGTTCGGTATGTGTTGAATGAGTACATGATTTGTATACTGCAGAAAGGGAAGGACTGACTTGTGATCTCTATACCAAAGCTTGCAGTAAGTTAACAAAGTTGGGATGTTGTTGCTAGCACATACTGGAGGAAAGCCAAGTTCTGCTCATATTTGGTTTCAGATCTAGTAAGTAATTTTTGATGATTTCAATTAAATGATTTGATTTATGTAATTCCATAATGCCTTGAAAATGCAGAGGCCTGTCCTGCACACCTGCATTGCCAACTTCACGTAATAGCCACTATTTGGGAGGAACATAATAGAAAGCAGTAGAATAAAAAAGAGTAGCATATAAACTTGCTGGTTTCACCTGGTAGTTACACCAGGAGTTTTACAGCATTCTTGTTCTCTAATACATTCGTGTCTCACATATTCTTCCAACACCCTCAAATAAACATAACATTTTGAAAGAATAAATTATTGATTTCTACCAGAACAGCTCTTTGGGACATCTCATACTGCTTGGTTCCATATTAGGAGTGCTGGCTGCACTTGAGGCAAGGCTGCAGCTGTTCCCCACAGCATCTTGGGTCTGTGGTTTGTGGCATTTGGGATCCAGTACCATCCAAATGCAAAGGCATGTGGCTAAAGATGAAGCAATATTTATAATACTAGTTTCAGAGCATGAGCATGAGTTCTCTTTTTTCTTTTTCTTCAGTAACATTGAGATCTCTCAGTGGTGCCTGTTCATTCAAAATAACCCTTTTCTTCAGAATAATACAATTGCCGTAATGCCCCTTCTGGGTTTGCTGACAGGGCTGGTGTATGTGTAAGGGCTGTGGTTGGAAATACAGCTGCTTCTGTCTTGGGCAAAGAAGAAAGAAATTGTACTTCTTAGTGGAGATAGTGCACAACTGTCCACAATTGAAATCTTTAAAGGTGGAATTTTCTAGTGAGTCACAGATATTAATGTAGATACTGGTGTTTTGGGTCTTTTTGCTTTTTTTCTGTCTGTCTCTACTTATTATGTGATAGGGAATTACCCAAGCAGACAGCCAGGGTTTGCTTTCTAAGCTTAAGATACTTGCACTGTTGGAATCTAAATATAAGCTGTAATCAATAGGATGATCAGTTTTCTGCAAGCAAAGAGAGCATAGCATCTGTAATAATCACTTTGTGTATATGTTGCTTGTTGAAGTGATTAGAAAAATGATGGCATCAGCCTTTTTATTACAGCAGTTGTATTAGTTAGGGCTTTGGCTTACAATATTATCTCAGAGACAGCAAGCAGATAAAGCAGCTGTTAGGGAAGCTTTGCTTCTTCCCATTTACAAGAAGCTTGCACCTGCACTTGTTTGTTTTCCAGTGTGGGGGGAAAAGGCTGAGACCATAAAACCACTAAGTGTCCAGAAATGATACCAGTCCATTACAATTTTCATGGGTCATGTTTTTTTACTGTGCTATACGTAGTTAATCCAAGCCACCCATGGAAACACACATAAACCACGGGCTTCCCCTACTACAGTATGAAGATGTTACTGTTTGCCTTCATCTCTCATGAGTGATATATTGATCCTGATCCTGTAGCCCTCTTCCATGTTGAACAGTCCTTCCTCAGCAGGACCCTCTCTGGAAGGACAGCTTTGTGTGTGGGAGAACCTGTTGAGTCAGGATGTGATTTCTGTTTTAACTTCCCAGGTGCCATGGATTTTTACTGCTTATTGATCAAAGGCAGTAGAAATAAATATACGCATGCCAGGATTAAGGCATACAGATATCATGCAACCCTTCCTTTCTTTGGTCATATATGATTTGAAGGGTAGTTTTTCAAGTTTGTTTGCTTTTGGGGTGGGTTCAGTTTTTTAAAATTTCTTAAATCCTCTCTGAGCTTTGAAATACACAGTTTCATTTTCAAAGCCCTGAATACCGGATCACCTGACATCAGACGCTAAGTACTTTCAAAGATTTTTAGATAAAGGTTTAGAAATCCAGTTTAGTTTCCACTGAGGTATGAAGCTCAATATGTTTATTAAGCTTTATTTTTGAAAAAGTGAGACTACCAGTATGTACTTCCATCAAGGTCATTATTTTGCATTCACAGAGATAGGAATGAAACATGCCTTTTTCTCCTTGTGGTGATGATTTTTATTGATGGTTCGCTGAGAAACAGGTTTCCTCAAAATGTAGTTTGCATTTGGAGTTAAATAGCAGGCTTTGGCAAATTTCTTTTGACAAGGACTTTAATATTTGGCTTCCAGCCATTGAAAATACATGGTCCTTGCTGCTTTGCTCAAAGCTGCATTGTTCCTTGAAAGCACAGCTATCGTGCAAGACCATGGAAAATGAGGGGATTGTAGAGGCAGCTTGGTTAAAGGCTTTGCAGTTTTAAGACAAGGCTTTAAAATACTTTTGAAATTAAAAAGAAGCATTCATGTACTGTGGAGATGTGTTTGTGTAGGCTCTTGTTTGCCATGTGTGTCATCAGAGTCATCTACCTTGTGCTAAATGTAGACAGATAGAGCTGTATCAGATCTGTAGGGGAACAATAGTCCACTGTTAAATTGCTTCAATAAAAATATCCTGCTGTTGACATTATTAATTAAAACTAGGAGGCTTCCTTTAACACTTAGGGCACTCCGAGGAACAACAATAGCTTGGACCTAACCCATATGAAGACTTTCATAGCTCAGCATCAACATCGTGACCTGTATTAGGGCTAACAGGGCAGATGTATGGTCTGAAAAATTGTCACATTGTGTTCCTTGCAGATAACTGCTTTCTCCACTGCTTGCAACTCTTAAGTGATCCACAGCTGCTCCATGTAAAAATCAATACAGTAATCCAGTCTGGAGGTCCCAAGGTGTAGCAGCAATGGCAATTATGCTTTGACAATAGACTTCTAAAGTGTGTGGTATGGCTTCATTATGGTGAATAACTTTAAATATACTGCCAGGTTTCTGAGGCTCCTCTGATCAGGGCTGAACTGGAGCAGAGATCTTAATTCAAGACAGCTGCTCTTTCTGAGCAGTCCAAGCGAATGTGTCTTAATGGTGGCAGCTAGTGTGGTAATGAAAATCTATTTGCTTGGTGTAGCAGCTATTGCTTGGCATAGCAGAGCTCTGGATACCACAAAAGTTTGTCTTCAGATGAGTTGGGGCATTATGATTAGTTTCGGGCAGACAGGGAAGATGGCTAAGGAAAATTACCCACTCTGTATTTCAGGGGAACAGCAGAGGTTTCAGATTAGTTTGTGCTGCCTTTTTTTTTTTTTGTTTGTTTTTTATTTTTTTTATTGTAGATATTTGCAAAGATTACTTTGGATGTGTGCATAGCTATAAAGAAACTTGTAGTTTATGCAAAGGAGTTTAGCCTGCACATTCATCTGAGATAAAGAAGATATTTAAAGCCGTTAAGGAAATGAAAACATGATGATAGAAATAAGCCCATGTAGATATGACATTATTATATTTGGTTTTTTGCCATTTACAGCTCTTGGAGTTGTAGTGTTTTGCTTTCTTTAATACAGAGATGTGGCCACTGACTCACGTGGTCAGAGCAGGAAGTTAATGAAATCAGAATGCAGTATTGCCTGTTGAGGTTTGCAGTCACAGGGGACTGTACCTTCATCGATCAGATCAAGATGGATGGCTGCAAAATTGGATCTCCAACCTTGCTGAGCCACACTGGAGTGTGAAGGATGCAGGCAGAGGAATTATGCTCTGGCTTGGCCACACAGCTCCAGCTGTAGCCCCAGGGCTGCTGCTGCCATCACTGCAGTCTCCCTTTTGGCTGAAGCCTAAATGCCTCGCCCTTGAAACATTTAAGATAAAGGAACGTGTGTTCTAGTCTGAAGAAAAAAGAAGTGTTTCTGGTTGTCAGTGCAGTGTGTGTAGCAGGCCTTTTCTGCTCTAAGTTAGCTTCAGGTTCTTATGGGAATTAAAAAGGTCAATCTCTTGTAAAGAAACCGACAAGACAACGTTAAGTTGCTCAAACAGATATCTGTGTTTCTCTGGAGCGGAATCTATCAATCATTTCTCAGCCTCTTTCTTTGCTGTCATGAGATGATAGCAAATTAATTGTAGGTCTGGACATCAAACTATGTGCTTCTCTGCAAAAATATGTTTCAAATGGCTTGGCAATTGTAATTCTAGTGAGCACTGTCCTTCACCCTTCACCCATAATGCTTTGAGTATTTACAAAGTCATGAAGAAGAATTTAACTTGATTTTAAAAATTGGTTTTTAAAAGTTAATGATTGTTAATAGAGAAGGATGTCTCCTAAGTGGGCTTCTCTACAAAAAATGTAACCACCTCCCTAAGACCCCAAACCTCTTTTTTTGTCCCGGTTTCTTTAGCAAGCTGTCCTTAAGAATGAGAAGAAATTTTCTATGGAATTGATTCTCTCAGGAGTGTAGCAGGGGTGCCTAAAATAGGTCAAATTGCAGTATTGCTCACCATTTTTGAAAGGGCAACAGGCTCCTGTGAGTTTGTGTGCCTCACTGCAGCAACAGGGATCTTAACTGCCTGTGCACATGCTGTAGGATTGACCTACAGAGCCACATGAAAGGACATGATCATAGTTTCACAGGAAAGTGAGCCTTAAAAATCCCATTCTTTATTGCTTAAACTGATTAGAAGTCCAGCTACCTTTTGCAGGGCTTTTTGTAAAGCCCAGTTCTGTAAAGATACATATCTAGGTCAGAAGCTAGAGGTGCTGTCACCTGTTTTTTTCAAAGCTATGGTATGTTTGGAAACTCTTTAATAAAGTTGAATTGCTATAAGGAATCCAGTGGGTTTCTAAAGCACTCGTTGAATTTAACCTGTAAAACTCGACTTCCAGCAGGTTAGCTGAGGATTGTCAGCTGGTGCTTTCATCTTGGCTTAGGCTGACATGAAAATTTCGAGAAAAAGCAAAGAAGAAATTCAGTCTTCTCTTTATCCTTTTCACATGTCTTTTGAGCTCTTCTCATTTACTTCACTTCCTTCATTATGTTGCAAAATCGAGCTTACCTGTCTGTCACTGAGCAGTGCAGGGCACTTGGCCGTGTGGCCCCGTGCTGCTGCTAATGAGGGTGTTGATTGAGCCCCATGCTGACGAGGCTGTGGCTGCTGGGGTGTTGGGGTGCTGCACTGGGGGCATCCAGCAGAGCAGGAGCTGCCAGTATGGACAGAAGTCATGCTAAATCCATGGAGCTGAGCCCTGGGTACAGCAGCTTTGCCTGGGGTGTGCAGAAACAGGACACCAAATGCATGGTTTTTAGGGCAGAAAACCTGTCCCTCTGGAAGGAATACCTTTGTGCTCAAGGACTTTTTCGGACTATATGTACTTTGCTGGTGACAGCACCTTTTTTTGCTGTTGTGAAGTGATACTTGTTCCTTTGGAAGTCAATTTAAAGAATCAGCTGATTGTGACTTTGAAGAAGATGCATACTGCAGATATCAAAACACATGAATTCTTGTTTAGGTGTTTTTTTCTCTGACTTCAGGAAAAGAAGGTTTTTAAAGAGTGTGTAACTACTTAAAAATTCAGGAAGAGGCCTTATGAAATTTTAAAAAGCAACCTGTTCTTAGCCTACAGTTACTACAGGTGCCTAAGTGCCTTTAAAAATCTGCCCTGTAGCTTCTCTATTCCAGATATTCCTTCAGTAAAATGAAAATATAACCAGGATTAATTCACTAAGAATAACTGTGTGGCAGTTGGACAGAGTGCTGAGGACAAAAAGTAACTTCCAAAAATCCAAGAAATCCTGATGTCTTTATAAGACCAAAATGAAATGCATAGGCCTGACATCGTGGAGGTAGTAAGAAGAGGTTGTTCCACATAACCTCTTAAGAAACAACATCCCCTTAATGGCAGGACTCTGGGGTCCTTCTTTGCAGACTGACAGCATTTATAGGTTAAATGAAATGAATTAGCAAACAAGTAATTATATTTGCATGTAACTTTGTTAAGATAATATCCTGTCCATCTTCAACCTGTCATATTAGACATATTTAATCTTTGTGACGCATGGAACAGTATATTATGTTTGACAGCTTCTAAAGGAAGAAGGACGAGAGCCTGTAATTGGAATGCTGCCATTGGATAATAATGATGAGCACTGCTCATCTTCAAAGGGTTTTCAGCCCCTCTAGCTAATCCACACATCCACTGAGTGGGGAAGGTAAGTTTGATCCCTTTTTAACAGATGGGGAAGCTGAGATGGAAGAAGAGTCACTGAATTAGAACTTGAAGTGTCTAGGTGCTAGTTGTCCTGTGTAAAATCAAAGTTAATTCTATTTGTGCACTCAAATGAAGTAAGTGTATTGTTTAGATTTAGATTACATAGCTAACATCAATCATCCTGATATTTGACCCTTCAGATATAAAGTCAACCTCATGCTCTACCAATATAACAAGTTCTCTAGTAATCATATTACTGTCGAGTTTGATATTATTTACAAGTAAAATGTGCAAAGTTTCTGAATGTTTGCACTTGAAAGTGAAGATCTGATCCTGAAAGCCTTCTGGATATAGAATCTGCTCTGTAATTCTGGAACCTCAGACTCAGAAATTTGTGTGAACATCACTTATTGCACTGGCAAAACTCTCACTATAGTGGGCAGTCTCCTGAACAGTTTTGCTTGCTGGATTGACATGTTAAGGCAGTTTGAGTTTACTGGTTATTCAAATAGTAAAACTAACACACTTGCTGAAGTGGACATCATCTTCTCCCAAAGTGATGCTTTTGGTATTAAACCACTAAGTGGTTTAAACATAACATTTTGAGTCTCTAACTTACGTGTACAATTATTTGCTGTAACTTACACTGGAAAAGGTTTTAAATTAAGTTTGCCTACTGCTGTTCATGTGCCATATTAGATTTTATATAAAAAAGGGTGAGTAAATTATCACATATATAATTTCCTCCTGTGTGATTCTGTTGTTCCAACAGCTATTGAGTATCAAATACACATTAGAGATATTCACAGGAAGTCTTTCATGAAAAAATAAATACTAAATTATTTTCTTCTCATTTTCAATTTAGTAAAGCTTCCTTAATGTCATCAAATTTTAATGTACAGATGAGCCATAAACCAAACCATACTATTGTCCCTGATCAGAACCCAGTGGATGAACTTTAAGCAGCTGGTGAGCAGACATGGAAATATTCTGACTGATGACATCTGTAATTACTATCTACCTGGAGAAAGCTTCATATATACAAAAACAGCAAGCAAAAATGGCAACATTTAAAAACCTCATTGATAAAGCCAGAAACACTGCCTTTTACCTTTTGCTGGTCATATTCCCTCTTCATGTAGACATCCCTTTTGTTTTCTTTCCCTTTTGCACTTTCTGAGGAAATTCCTGCATGCATTTCTTAGTTTCCCAATAAAAGAAAACGTTTTAGTCTTTACCTGAGTTCTATTGGCTGAAATGACAACATTGTTAAAAATCAATGTGTAGAAAGCTGGATCATTACTGAGGTTTCCCCTTGAACAGTTCATAGAGACAGCAAACTCAGGAAAACAGCCCGAGTACACTGCATCGTGATTGATTTCAAGTACATCTGATGGAGTATAATTGTCTACCCATTCATTGCTCTTCATTCTCCTCTCTATATGCTTCCTCTTTCGTGATCAGATAATCAGGAGCAATAATCAAAAGCAGTAAGAATAAAAATTAAAAAAAAAAAAGGAAAATACATAGAATTGATCCCCCATCAGTTTTGGCTGCAAAACCAAATAGTAGTAACTTTATATTTCATGCATGAATTTCCATATTCCGCTATGATAGCAGAATCTTTGGGAAAGCCTTTATTTCACTGTATATTAATTTAATAAAAATGCACACTTGGGTTTATATCAATAGTTTTGCTGTTAGTGGCATTGAGACTAGATTTTCAAGTGTGTCAACATCACCAAAAACATATTCTCCTTCTTAATTTCATTTATGATCTGACAAGAGAATCAATACCATGAGGGGTTAGGATTGCAATATTTCTCTGTGGTAGTGTTTTTTTGTTTGTTTGTTTTTTCATTTATAAAAACATTTATGGTATTCAAAATGGAGAGTCCAGAAAGTATGACTCTTAACTGGCCTATTTAAACAAAATCATTGTGGAATACGCTCTGATACCTACTCAATATAAAACCAGATTATTGAATTTATGTTAATAAACCTCCTTCAATAGTAGTACCAATTAAAAGAAATTGAGATTTTACTCATATTGTCCACCTTATAAATTTACATCATCACAAACTCTGCTGCTGCAAAGTCTTAATATGAGAAGAAATTGTTCTGTGATTATCTGCCATGGGCCATGAATCTGTTTTAAAAAGTCACACTCTGCTTAAATTATTATTCTAAAAATTTTTTATAGATTAGTATTTTTTTTTTCAGACACAAACAAATATCTTGAGGCTGCCTAAGAAAATTTTTTAAAAACTATATAATAATACTGTCATCTTGCTTATGTATAGGTAGAACATACCTGCAAATTGCAGTTTTTGTCATGAATGCAGGCCTTTTTTGGTTCCTCATATGCTTCTTACTGTAATTGCTTTCATAGCATTGAGGATATTGTCTGACCACTGTGATTTCTTGGGGCTCTTTGCTCTAATATTGTATGTTACTTTTGAGTTTTGCTTAGTCCTAAATTCCTCTCTCAAATAATGCCTTTGTTGGTACATCCTGGGGTTCTGTACTTGCAGCTTCTCGATGTTTAAGTATCAAATTTCCTAGTGAAAAATTCTGCTTTTTTTTTTTCCCTCTCAGACCCATAAACTCAATTTTGAAATGTGAGAATTAAGTTATGTTCCTCCTTTTTCTGTGTGTGTGCTTAAATCCGTCTCCAGCAAGAGATAAGCTTCTTGCAGCAGAAGGTTCGTTGACTGTCATCAGAAAAGAAAAATCAACTTTTTTTTTTAGATTCTGCCTTCAGTGACCTCACCCACTGAAGGCGATGGGACTGTGCAGTGAGAACATGGTTCTGAGGAATGAAAGGAGTAACACTTCATTTTGTTCAGGTGTGTCTCTGCAAGGAGCAGCTGCTGTTGAAAAGATGGTGTCATGTTAATTTGAAGCTCTTCAGAAGAGAACAATACTTTCAAGAATCTAAAGAGTCACGTCTGCTGTCATTTTTATAGGGACGTCATTATACACTTTAGCTATTCAAATTGTTTCTCCTTTTGCACTGGGTTTTAGGTGTACCTAAATCCTTCCCTTTTTTCCTTTTCACTTTTCACTTAGTTAATCATCAGCTACATTGATGTTTCCTTCTCTTTCCTTCAGCTCAGCCCTCACAGGTTTAGCTTCCTCTGCAGTTTCATTGCAGGCGAGTCCCTCCAGTACTGAGCGCAATTTATTACTCTCTGTGACAGCTCCCCAGTTTAACAATGTTTTCTAAATAATATTACATGTAGAAGTGCTTGTTGGTCAACCAGGACTGTGATAATATAGTTAATACAGTTATAATACTGTTAGTAAGTGATTTAAATGTTTTCAGTTTTGTTAATATGTGAATAGAGGTAAATTTGATCAGTAATATATTGGCAAATGCATCCCTGCATTTTACAAACTTTTCTATACTGTTCTCCTGCTTCATCCGTGACTTTAGGGAGTGCTATTCACTTCTGCCATTTTGGATGAATTCTTACATCTGTTTATAAAAAACGTAGGATAACTTTATGGTAAAGAGCACCCTATCAACATTGAGGCATTCACACAGAGTGAAGTTTTATGGGAATCAGCAATGAATGGTTTCCTGATGAGAATTATAATTGCATTAATTAATTATTTAATTGTATTAATTTCTGAATACAGACTGACATTGTGAGTCTTTTCATTGTCTCAAAATGTGTTTAATTAAGGAAGATAACATAAGGCATAATTAATCTCTGGTTTAAAATAAAGGAAAACATTTGAGTCTAATGTGTGCAGATTGTGTGAGTTTGATATCTGCCTTCTTCTTGTATTCCTTTGCTTCTTGTATTTCAGGGAAGTTCAGATGTATTGGTATATTCCCTGAAAGTGTTCAGCAAGGAAAAACTGTGGAATTTGACTCTGAATTAAATATAAAATTCCACACACAATTTTATCCCTATATTTATGAGCTTGCAGCCTATTTTTTCTTTTCTTTTCTTAATTATTACTAAAGTATAGATGAGTAAATCTCCTTGTTTTAACTTCTTTAAAAAAAACCCTCAAAATGAAAGAAAAAAACCTGTCAGTACATCAGAAATAAACCTCCTGGCATGGGAGAAGAGACTTTGAAGTGTGATTTTCCAAGTCAAACTTTTGGGCCATGATAAACCCTTTTAGGTACATATCCATAATCAGATAGCCTGTTAAATTCTTGGGAGAAAGACTTATAATAAATGTAAGAACTGATGCATTGTATGTGACTAATTCACAGCTCTGTTACAATTGCATGTTAAAGCACAGGGACACACTTCTGATTTCATCTGCTTCCAAGCACAAAATTACATTGCTCCTCACTAATAATATTTTTTTAAAAAATAGTACAAGGATGAAGATAAAACCTGGGCTATCACTTACGATAATATCCTGGAGCATTAGAGATTCTACAAACTTCTGATCTCGATGTGAAAAGAGTGAGCAAATGGAAAACGTCCATGTAGCAAGAAGGCAGTGAAATCTCCATGAATATTCTCATGCCCTTTCTCTTTGTTTTGGTGGATTTGGGTCTGTACCACCGTGTTTTAACTCTTGTCACACATAATACATTTGTTTCTAATTACACTGCTCTTCAAACCAATGTAGTCCTTCAGGCTGATATTAGAGGTGATTGTTTAAGGCATTAACACAGATTATCAATCACAACAGTTGTTTGTTGCTGAAAATACAGAAGCTGTGCTGTTCATAGAGAGGGAAGACTACCTTGGGCCTGTGAAACTTGAGAGACTGAGACTTAATTTCTTTATGTTCCCTGGATTTCCTGTGCAACTGTGGGCAGTTCTTTTAGGCTTATAAAAGGACTTGGGTCCTAGTATTTGCTTCTTGTTCTGTTTATTTTCCCTCTCCCCTTTATTTTTTTTCTTTTTGAGTTGCTAGATACCTAAATAGTCCCTTATATGGGCAGTAGAAGTGTTGGAATGTATCTCTATTCCAGTCTTTTTAATGGCCTGGTGGATAGAGGACCCTCTATCATAGCAAGAGATGCAGTTTTCACTGTAGGACCAGAATCCACTAGATAAATGTTTTCCCCTTTGTATTAATCCAATGAATTGTGAATAATTGAGAGTTGTGAATGACAGGAAAAACTTGAGAATAATGAATGTAAGTAAGTGAATAACTGAATTCAAAATTAACTCTTTTGCCAGGAAGCTTTGCATTTTCCTTGTTGCTTTCAGTTATTTAAATTTCTCAAATAAAACTTGTTCTGTGCAACTTCTGGTGAAAAGAGGAACTGGTTTCAACGGAAGCCTCTGCCATTGGGATGAAGTGCTCTCCTCGGAATCCTAGGGAAAATGCTTTTGGGAATTCTGCCTATTGATAGAGCCAAAAAGAAACCATAGAGGGGCCATAACAACAGAGATAATATTGGAAGCAAACAGAAAGACATTTTGGAAGGTAATGCAGGAGGACTAAAGAGCAAGATACTGGGGCAACTTGTTAGAAGAGTCATTCTCTTGCTGCCATGATGATTGTATGTACTAGACAGAGATGAAAGACTAAAACTGAGTCACCTGTGAGGAAGACAAAAAGGTGCAAATCTGGCAGAGGTACCATAGTTGCTATTTCTAAATTTATGCTTTCATTTGTGAATACTGCAGGGTGGTTAACCATCCCTACTACAAAGCCACTATGCTTTTCACCAGCTTTCAAACTGCTCAAACCTCCTGGATTTCCTCTTCAATTCCTTTTTTGGTACTTTGTTTTTTTCCTCCTCTCTACCAAGGTTGTTCACATTTCATTGCTGTGTATGGCTTGTAGGCTATTTAGTCTCTATAAAGGGCCTCTAGCAGAAAAAGGCCTAATAGTGTGAGATGCTTAGTTGTTGTTAGTGCAGCTGCCATCGGCACTAAGGGAATTCTGCACGGGTGGCTGTAGGTGTGAATGGAAAAAAATGGGGAGGTGGTGAAGAAATCGAAGATGTTGTGAATGTGAATGGAGAAACTGGATTGTTGAACATTTCTTCTCCTGCAGGATAAAATAATTATTGATGAAAGTTTTACTCTGCAGAGAATCTGTTTTGAGCTTTGTGCACGTGAGCATTTCCATTTGGTGTGCAGATTTAAATGATGTGGAGAATGCAGTCTCTATTAGAAAGTAGCCATTGATGATAATGGCACTGACCTGGAATTTGTTTCTATTTCATGTGAGTTTGGCAGAACGGGCTAGAAAAGCACTGAGCATCCTTTGCTATTCTCATGATGGAGAGGACTGATCTTTTGCACTGTGCTTTGGGTTCTTCCAACTCTGCAGAATAGATTATCTGTTGCTTTTTCAGGAAGAAGTTACAATAATTGTATTGATTGTCTTTCATTTGACTCTTGACTGAGACGAATAAAAAGCTTCACTGTTATTGATTTAGTTTGCACTCAAGTATGTTACTTTTGTTTTCTCTTCCCATAGGACCTAATCCCAAGGCCATTTATGCAGCTGTGTAAGGCCTTAATGCAGTAGAGGTAATGCAGCTTGGCTGGGCAGAAGCCTGAATCAGCAGACAGCCTGTATGCCTATCACCTTGCTCAGGCATTTACAACTATATCATCTCAAAATAAACCTAAAATAAATTAAGAGACGTTGAAACGCATGGATTTGTTTTTTCTGGCTTTTTAGGAACTATTCTCTTATGCATCAAATGACTTCTAGGCAGATCCTTGCTGTAGCTATTCCTGTCATTGACCAGAACCAGAGGGACAGGAGTTCAAGGCTAGAGATTTTTGGGTGCCAAGCACACCTTGATCTTGTTGCTACTAAAATGCTGTATCTGCACTGTGCTTTGGAACACCCATGAGTAAAAGCTGGGCAATGTTGTCATAGTCAGCACTTAAATGTCAGTGTTTAAATGTTATTTTCTTCTCCTTACACCCTATTCTGCATCCACAAATAAAGTAGAGCCAATCCAAACAATTCTGTAGGAAAGGCTATTGAACTCCATGTGAGGTAGAGAGGTGATGCCCATCTCAGAGGCTGAAATTGAGAATCCTTTTTTCAGTCTCTCAGAGCTTCAGTGTTTGTGGAAAATAATCTCCCATAAATGTGTTGAATTTTATGTTTAATACTGATTTCTCCAATTATTTTACTTTGAAAAATAACTAAATAAACCTATAAATGTAAGCAAAATTTGGTTGGGCAGAAATATTTAGGCACAAAACACAGGAAAGCAAACAGGTAGTACAAGATAAGCACAGAAATATGCCTTTAACTACAAGTAAACTTATCTCATGAATTAGGGTCTGTCGAATGTAAAAGCCTTGTGGTTAAAAGATCTCACATAGAATTAACACAACTTCTATATGTGGCAGCTTATGTTCTGTGCCCATATATGTAGTGCCAGGGTATGCATTATTAAAATCACACAATCCTGTAATTATGTAAATTATGTAAATCACTTTCAAACATTTTCACAGGAGTTACACCAGTGCTATATCCCTCTGCCACCTCATTTTCTTGATATTGGAGGTAAGGCATATTAAAAACCAGGAAATGCTTTGGGACAAAAAGGTGTGTGCATTTAAAATTATTATGTTCAATTATTATGTTCAAAAATTATGTTCAATTCAGCTTCCACTCCACTCTGAAATACTGCCTTATGCACACCAGAAGGAAGGCAATGAAATATATTTAAGTCCAGGTCAGGTATGGACACTTGAACAAACTCTTTTATCCTAGGGTGGTTGGTAACTAATAACGGAGTCAGGTTCTCTAGTCTTAGTTTTCACGTACTGGATGGCCTTGGCAAATCTTTGCTGTGTCTTTTCCTCATTTAAAGACAAGGAGGCAGAGATCCATTGCACGATGCTTTGTCATCTCTTGAAGAAAAATGCAACTTCATTTCCAAGTTTTCGTTGTTTTTGTTATCATCCAAGCGTGGTCATTACTATACTGTTTTCTTGAGAACATTAAGCCCTCTCCAACGTGCTCTTTTTTCCCTCAGAAAAATTTATGTGTATATACCTTATGTCTGGGAACCTCCTAGTATTTCAGAAAGACTGGGGAATAACATTTTCTCTGTTTTACAGATGTAGCAATGGAGAATCTGTAATGAGCAAGATCCTTCTTGGATAATACACACCTTGCTCAGTGGTCCAGGTTCCTGTCTCTCAGCAGCTTTAATCGCTAGAGAACTTTGCTCCCCTTTGTAAGAGAGAGAGGAATGAAAAAGCCATCTGCTGTGGTGGTTGCTAGGGAGTTACATGCTGCCCTCAGGTTAGGCTGAGCCACTTTCACATTTGTGTTTGTTTGGGCCACTGCTCTGTACCAAGCTGAAGTTAATTTAGCTCTTGCTTTTTTCCTTCCCCTCCCAGTAGTCTGGCAACCGGACAATTCAAGGTGGGCTGCACGAATTTAAATGTATAACCTCTTAATACATACATACATACATACCGAAAGGGAGAGTAAATGTAAATTTTGTAAAGGGTTGCTCTTCTACTTACTTGTTGTCTGAGGTTTGCAGCATGGATGGGGAAGAAAACTGCTTTTACTGAAGAATACTCACACCCAAGACACTGGCAGAATACTGAGGTTTATATAAATCTGTTCATTATGACTCTGTGGGGAATTTCCAAACGTATTAGCATTTTTAGGTCCTCTTATCAGCACTTCAAAGATAAAGTGGCGTGAGATGAACGCTTCTCCCTTTGCACGCTGGGTTTTACATACACTGCGCACCCAAAATAGGTAGGAAAGTCTAAAAGGGATTTATAAGCAGATGTTTAAAAATGCAATGAATGATTTTTCGTAGGGTTTTTAATTATGGTTTGTCAGATGGCTTCTCATAGGAGCATAATCACAAGGCAGATAATCACTGATGGTTCATTTAAAGGAAAAAGAAGAGAAGAAAAGGCAGGCTGGGTAGTGTTTTTGTGAGGTACTGCTGATGGGGGCCCTGTGTGTCTCCATCATGTTTATCTCCCTGCTCACTGTCGTCATGGAAGCTCAGAGCCAACTGGGAGATCCTGCTCTGCACGGGACTGGATTACTGACCCTAATACATGGAAAATTGAATGTATTAAGCAGCAGCCGCATTTTCAACCCCAAGGACTTTACAAGGAATTTGAAACAAAAGGCCAGAGCCCTCTGAGGAGATTTTCATCCCAGGGGGGAGTCTCATTTTTAAAAAACAAATTAGCATCACCATAGAGAAGCAGCTTCCAATGACCAAAAATTAGAATACAAAATGAAAGATTTTTTCATTCTCCTGGGTGCTGCTTTCTATCTTTTTTTGCCAGTTGAAGGAGCTCTCTTGTCTTAAATGTAGCTGAGGTGAGCTAAGCTCTGACCTCAATGCAGTCAGTTGCACTCACATTGGAAGTGGGAAAACCAGCGACATCAGAATGTCTTGCCAATCCATGGGTGAAAGATAAAAGAGACTCATTCTTTTATAGAGAGTTAACAACAGTGCTGTCTTGATTTATATGTATATAAATTCACTAAGGTCCATGAAAGGAGAAATCTACAGGCATTAATCTAGCAGGGACAGATAGGTGGTTTTTTCCCCTCTCCTTTTCCTCCTGATGGCAAATATCGCAGATGTCTAATAAAAGAATTCTGAAAAGATCTGTGAAAGAAAGCTCATGAGCCATAAAAGCTTGGCTTGCATGTACTAGTAAGTGGAAAATGGGAATGTCATATCCTTCAGAATAGGGACAGCTAGGAGCTTTTGGGAGAGGGCTTAAAGGTTTGCATTTGGAATGGATGGATGGAATTGCCAGCTGTAAGGCATGGACAACCTCCACGTATCTCCCTAACTCCAGTTTGCTGCTTTGTTGCACAGATTTGTGTTGCAGGTTGAGGGGCATGCTGAGGTTAACGGCAGATGTGTGTCTGTGCGTGAGAAATGGAGGGCACAGGACAAGTCTGAGACGTTTGTTTTGCCATTTTGCCCCCTGGGGCAATGGCAGAACAGCTCCTGCCAAGGAATTCAGTGGGGACTGTGTGCTGAATTAATGCCAAATGTGTTTCACCTACCTTTTCCTATGATAGATGCTGTCCCCTGAGCTGAGTGTACATCTTTTGAACTCCTCAAAGGAGCTGTTTTAGCCTCGTTGCAAACGTAGCAGATTTATAAGCTAACAAGCTTATACTGATGAGTATTTTCTCCTTAAGCCTGGCTATCCAAATGTACTCTGCAGATTTTTCCCTGAAGGGTGCCTGAGTAGCCTGTCACTTCAGAGGATGTGCATTAAGCCTGAAACAACACAAAGAATAAGCAGATTTTAATGATAGCTGTTGTCGTATGAGATTTTGCAAGTGAAGCATGCATTTGTGGTGCAACCAAACCAAGACCAGAGCCAGCAGTAGTCAGTGCTTTTTGACTTTTTGCTGTAGAAAAATACTAAAAATATGTACTAAATAATAAAACAGTTATTGTTTTTTATATGCAAACCACTTTATAAATACTAAACAATTAATTCTTACAAAATATGTTCTTGAAGCCAAACTTGTCCCAAAGCCTCTCTTCACCTCTTAGATTGTTTCTTAGTTTCTGTCATCCCAGAGTTATTCATGCAGTGCTCTGTGTTGATTTGTTTTTGATGATATATGTGTATATATATATATGTTGGGAAAAACCTAAGAAAACTGTGGTATAGTAATGAAATAGGTAACTACCTAATTTATTTCAAAGTATTATATGCTACAGCATTCTCCAATATATTTGTATATAAGTCTATATGTGGACATATGTCTCTATACAATCAACAATACTGACACAGCAGTTTCACCAGCAAAAGCTCTGGTTCTGGGCACTCTGTAGAATACAATTGAAATCTTTTATTGTAAAGGTGGTCACAACATATCCTTTTTCTGCCCTGTACACTGAACACTTAAAGGTCACACTTGTCAAGCACAGTAGCTTTATTTTTGCAGCCCAAGTGAAGTGTTTTGTCCTGGTTTATGCATTTTACTCTGAGTGAGTTTTGGTGCTTGTGACGTGACTTTGCACAGTTTCAGTTTGGTAAGTGTTGGGTGACATACACTGCACCCAGCAGCACAGAGGCACCAAACGCTCTGACATGATTTTGATAAAAAAAAGTGCTAATCACTGTCTGCCCTGAAGAAATCTCCTGCAGCAACACAGTTAAGGTTAAAGGACAGTAACTTCTCAACTGTTCACTTTTTTTTTCCCTTAGTGTTTATTAGCAGGAGCATATAGTAATGTGGAAAGTGGGATGGCCAAACACTGAACAGGGTAAGATAGTAAAAGGAAATCATGATAGGAGAGAAGATGGAACAGAGATATCTTCTCCAGTGCCAAAGCTATATGGGAACATGGGGGGGGGAAAGAAAGGAAAATCTCCAACAGAACCTTACTCTGTTATTAACATGGCAAAAAAGCAGAGCTGCTGGCATGCCTGGATGTGAATGAAGAGGAGACTGTGGTGACAAATGGACACACGAGAGGCCCCCAGACATTTGCAGCTGATTAGAAGCACGACAGACGAGCAGCTGTCATGCCAATGAAATATTACAGAATTGAAATGAACTTACAGCTGGTTGGGGTGCCACCCCTTGTACTTCACTTTTATCAGTGCTGCTACAAGCTCCTACTCTTTACCTAGTCAATGAGTCTCTCTATCTCCCTGCATTTAATTGCATTCACTTTAAATCAAAATGGGGCTCAGTTCCTGCAAAGCTGTGCTTTATAAGGCGGTGAGGTGTGGAGCAGGCTGGAACTGTGCTCCTCCAGCACAGCTTGGATTGGGTAGGTTATCACTGGGACATGAGCGATGTTGATCAGTTAATAGCTACAAAAGTTTGGAGACCACTAGCTTTCAAAAAATTCTACTATCTCTCTGCTTTCTGCTCTTCATTTATATCGCCCTTCTTTTCCATGCTATTTTTCCTCTAGCACTGTACAAAAAGCACGTTAATATTTTGTTCAGCTACCAGCTAACAGAGTGAGGTTGCAAATAAGGGAAATAGTTCTCCTGAAGTAGCTGTATCCTTAAAAATATATGCCTATATACTTAAAATGTTGAGCCTTGGTATAACATGTGTAAAGTGTATTTGCAGATCATTTAGCTCAAGCCATGGTGTGAAAGGTAATTCTAGTTGACTGCTGGGAAATAGGAAATGTAGCCTCTCATTTTCTGCTTTCAGTGCTGAGCTATTCATGGAATCTGCAACTTTTTTTTTTCTTTTTAGTCTATTATTTTCCATTATTCTCTAGATTTAGCAGCTCTAAATCCAAAGGAATACTCTGGATTTAAAATATTGCCTCCAGGAGCAGAAAGTCTGTTTTCCTGTAGGATGGATGTTTTGCTCTTGAGTCTATTAATTATGGCCTTTTCTTTCAACGGGAATAATTGTGTTATTAATAGTCTTTTCATGAACAGAAGAAAGGCCTCTTTGGAAGGAGAATGCTTTTGCTTCACAAAGGGTTTCTGATAGCCTTAAGGTGGATTTATCTGGTGGAGCCTTGGCTAACCTTCATATTAAACAGACAGAAACAGTTTGGGGAATTTGGGGATGTGAAGCAAATTAGAAAATAAATTAAAAGCATTATAGCTCAATAGTATAAATTAATGCAGCTGCCGTAAGCTTCATCCTGAGAGAGTTGTCAATATCTGCAAAGCTCCTGCTACGGGGAAGAAAATTAATGTGTATTTTAACATTTGTGTTTTGCCCCACAAGAAGCAATTTGAAAGAGTCCCCTGTAGCTTTGATGACTTTCCTTATCTTAACTCCTTCCACACCAGTGCCCTGGGTGTCCCAGGGGACTGCAGAAGGAAAGGGCTAACAGCCCATCCCAGGCAAAGCATGTTGTGAGTAAAAGCTGTGCAAAACAGATGCTGATTGCAACACTGATGGCCAGGCTTCCCCCTGCAGACACTTCTCTGGGCTCCGGCTGTGCAGGTTGTGGCAGGCTTAGTCCATCTATTTCTCTGTCTTGCAAATGAATATTTGTTGAGTCTGATGACTCTACAGAGGAAAATTCTCTTCTGTTGTGCTATGGTTTTGTTAGTGCTGGTGGGATAAGAGCACTAACCTCCCTCCCACTCCTGTATCCCATTTCCTCTGCAGAAGCTCTTTGTGTCTGCTCTTCTCAACAGAGATTTTGGTATTGTCTCTTTCCTCCCTGAGCCCTGGGTGGAGGCTCTGCCAAGAGATCAGAGAGGCCAGTGGTGTGCCTTTTGCTGTTGTTGGATTTATATTCTAGCTGTACAGGGCACTCTTAGATCTGGTCCATGGTGTTCTGAGAACTGTGCAAAGTCATAATAAATGAGAAATTATGTTGCAGGGAGCTTGTGATCTTGATCAAAATAAGATATTTGAAAATGTATGAAGGGATGGGAAGTGGTGACAGCGACCATGATGTGGCCCATGGCTGGATGTGTAAAACTCAGGCCCTGCAAGGGTAAACAGGAGGAGATAGTGCCTGGCCACAGTTAACTGCTAAACTTAAGAGAAACAGATTTTACAGAGGAATCTTTTCAGCTGGTCCTGAGACAGCATTTCTAGGGCTGAGTGTGTCAGAGAGAGACTTGGAAGTGACAGGACAAATGGCTGTTTGAGGTTGCTGTTACTGGTGTGTTGGATCCCAGTGGAGTCAGACAAGCAGTGGCAACGTAGGCTGTGCAGTCGCTTCCTGCAGGGGACAAGGAAGGTGTCCCTGAATGAAAGCCACTGGAGAGAGTTCAGTGATAAGAATGATGTGCCAGAGCTTTATGATGGTCCTCATGGAGATGAGCTGGGTGTTATGAAAATGTCAGGTGTGCATGCTGGGTGCATGTGTGCATCAAGGAAGAGGCAATCTGTGGCAGAATGTGGCAGCAGCAGATCTGCAGAAAATTCAATAGGTTTGGCTAGGTGCTGATACCTATGAGGAGATATCCCAGAGGTGTCATTCCATGGTTGTAGACAAGAGAGAAGATGCTTTTCTGAATTTTAGTTTTCTGGCTCTTTTTAGGGTTTTTTGTGTCTCTTAATTTTTAATGAAAAGAACGACTCACTGACTTTAATGCTACTACTCTTTAAACATGAATTTTAATCCTAACACTGTGAAATAGATTATAGCATGCTTCTGGCAGAACATGACTTGCCTCCAGAGCAAACAAGGAAACTCATAATCTTGAAAATCTGACCTTTGCTTAATTTCTTCTTACTTGTTCTCAGTATGTTTTTCTCCTGTAGTCTTCTCTTTATTTAAACCATGAGAGAGTAAGAATATTGGCTTTTTCTTTCTACCTTCTTTAAGGTAGTCAGTGAACTTTAGATGCCTTGTAATTGTCTGTGTAAGGAGAAAGGTACAGGAAAGGAAGATGGGGAATTGCACGTGTGCAGAGAAAGATGGAATAGAGTATCTGGAACAATGTTGAACTGAAAAATTGTTATCAAATGAAAGCTTATTTAGGCATAACTCTACATCTGGTATGTAGCCTAAACTTCTTGCAGTCTCTTCTACAAAACTAGAAAAATGCTGTCTAGGCAATTCGTTTGAGCTCCAAACAGTATGAATGGAGTAAGGAAGCCTCATGTGTGACAGCAGGCACTAATATCTTTATTCTGCTGCACCTGAGACCCTGGCATTCCCCTTCCAGTGCTGCTGAAAATGCAGGTCAATTAATAGGAGCAGAGTGCTCATTTTTGATCCTGTATTTAATTCCCTGAAGCTATTAATGCCTTGAGGGAGTGGGGGGAAAGTGGAGAAGATAATTAGACTTGACCTTGTGCTATGGACTTGTGCAAACTGTTGGATTAGCAATGAACACTGTCAAACGCTGGTTAGGAAGCAGTGGGGGACACGACACTTTGTGTAAAGCATGTTGCTGAATATGCAAGCAACCAAAATTGAAATGGAAAGGACAAGAGGGAAGCAGAAAACAAATATTGAGGCCAACCCTGTAAGTGAGATGCTGTCAGGAGTTAATGTCTTTCTTGTTGTCAGAACATCAGTGATAATCAGACAAAATAGTCCTTACTGTAGAGAAACAATTAAGTTGTGCCTTCACAGCCTAAATGATTTAAAAAATAGGAATTACACTAAAGGAATGTGTTAGAACAGAACTTGTGATGTCTAAGCAGCCGCTGTACATCAAATAGATGGAGCAGAAAACTGATTCTGATCAACTTTGCTTTTCTTCACCATTTCTCACTGCACATTCTCTCACATTATCCTACCATTAGCACTACCAGCTTCCATTTTGGTATGGATTACAATGTCTTGAATAAGTCTTTTTTGGGAACCATCTGGCCTCAGACGTCAAAGAACAGCTGTAGACAGAGCTGGCTTTTAATGTAGATAAAGTTCACATCCCTCTGTAAAATAAACCAGAGCAGTGCCCACACTGATACTGACATGGCAACACTGAGCCTTGGGGAGTTCAGAATTTCATTTTGGTTTTCTTTGTCTTCAGCCTCTTCCCCCATTAGGGATTCTGAGCCAACTCCTGTTCACCTTGCTTGTATGAAAATAGTTTTTGATATCCATAGGATTCTTTGCTTACATTTTTAGACCATACAGTCCGTGTCCTAAATGTAAACATTGTTTATCAAGCAGGGGTGAAAGGGAAAGAAGGTGATATGAAACACAACATAATTAGAAACTTCGCTATGATTCAAAATTTGCTAAATAATTTTGTTTGTTTGTTTGTCCGTGTCTTTGTGGCACTGGAAATCCAAAATCAAAAGCGGTTCAGCAAAATGAAACCACTTCAAAGGGTGAAACTGTAGGGCTGGATTCTGCTTTTGTTTTTACTGGTGTAAATGTAAAGGGATGTGGATGTCTTATAGATTTATGTAGCTGTCACAAACTGTACCCGGCCAAGGAAATGGAAGTGATTGTTGTTTTCCAGACTGAACTGAGTGCGGGAGGGAGAATTTGAGAACTTGACATGATATATGAAAATGTATTAATTTTCTGAATTCTTAGGACTTAGCAGTAGCATTACAGCTCAGCTGGAGCTGGAATGTGAAGTTAGACAATTTCAAAGCCAGCATTAACAGGCAGACTGCTTCCAAGAATGGGCACGTGGTTGTTGCATTCCCTGTGCGTGGGTCCACAGAAAGGACAGCAGTGCCACAATCCTTTCCTTTCCTTCCTGCCCCTGGGGTTTGGCACAGCATGCGATGCTGATCTGGCCCAGCCCCACTGCAGAGGAGGAGAGCAGTATAGGAGCAGATTCATCATCTTCATACCCTCTTCTGGCTTTTGAGAATATGAACAGAACCTGGGAATGACCTGGCTTGCTGATCATCCATTTCTACTTCCATTTCTGTAAGTAAAAGTACCTGTGGCCGTGTGTACTGTGGAGCAAGCAGAGTTGTATTTGTGTTACTGCTTTAGTAATGGGCTGTGCTGTCAAAACAGAGTAAATGGGAGTGAACAATGAGAGAGGAAAGTAATCCCCTGTTTATACCAAATCATCTTCCATAGCCCTCTCTGAGAGGAACAAAGAGAAAATAAAGTCAAGGGAAGAGGGTGCTGTAAAAACATGTTTTGATTACTTTATGAAGAAGTAACTGTTAATGTTCCTCTCTAAAATTTGCTAAGTTTCATTGATTAACACTGCACTCAACATGGAAATTTTCCTCCTGAGCAGCTAGGTTACATTACACCTGACCTCCTTCCTGTTTGTTCTTTTGTTTTTCAAGAGTGACTTTTTAATAATGATTTGCAAAACAAAACGAGACTCACTTTTCTAAGTGCTCTACCTGCTTTTCTGTATTCTTTGACCATTGAAGTAATTGCTTGTAGGAGACTAAATATGTTCATGTGATGAAAACCATCCCCTATAAGTACAGTGTATATCCAAACTCATGTCCTTATCCTGATCGAATTTATTTTTAAGATAAAATGCCTTTGCATACAGTCTCTCACTTAACAAAGTGCCATGACCTATGAATTTTCCAGTGAACATTAAATGAAATAAGTAAGGGCTGGATGAGTTTTAATATTTTGTACTTCCTCCATGAAGCCTCTGAAAGTTAATCCAAACCCTGCTTCCCTTGGGCTGCCAAGGTAATGAGGAACAGAAAAAAAAGGGGGGAAAAAAGAAGAAAAAAACTCCTTTAGGCTGCAGGGTAAAAGACTATTACAGGATGGAATGAAATGCTAAAAAGAGAGGTTAAAATCACTGCCCAGCTGCACTGTAGGTTTATACCTGGATTATCTAATGAAAGCAAATGAGAGGAGTATCTATGATGTATGTTGTGTGATGTAATGTAAATTATATGATTATCAACCTAAATCTAAGGAGGTAACAGTGCTTTAGGTAAATTAGTTAAAGTTTATTTATCTGAATTGCAGGAAGTTTAGGTGATGAGCCAGAGCTCCTGGGCCAGTTGTGGAACTGAGATTAACTTTCAGTAACCTCAGAGCAAGGGACTGTCCAACTGTGTCAACGGCAGAGCTGGGATTGGTCATTCCCCCCATGAAATGTCATCACCAGGATAAAATTACAGATCACATACAATGTTCTGGTCAATTAAGGCTGAAAATAATCTGATTGTTGAGGATCTTTCCCCTCTTTTCTGTTTCAGTTGTTCTGGCACCTATCTGAGGACTTTCTCTTGCTGGGAGATTTCTCTCCATGTCTCTGGCCCTGTGGTTAGACAGCAGTCAGCAAATGGTGTTCAAGATACATTTGTGAGCTAACTTGATCCTGAGGAGCCAGGTTTTATACTTGTTCACCTCTTCGAAATGAAGAAGGTTGTGATTCTGAATTACCTTCTGCCGGCTTTGTTTCTCTTCTGGAGACTTTGCCGTTTGTGGATGTGTTTAAAGTTGACTCATCTTCCCAGGCCATGATTTGCTTTGTGAATATCTGTCCAGGAGTCTTGCTTCAAGGCAAGGGAAGGATGGGTACCTGCTTCAGCCACTCCATGTTCTTTTGCTGATATCTAACTGATGACTTTCTGGATTTGGGCTTTCTGGGAATTGAGTCTCATTTTAATTTGCACCACAGTTCTTCAGAGGAGTCAAACTGTCCATAGATACTGTTGCTTAACCAGTGACTGTGAATCAGCTAGGCTGTGGTGACTTGTGTGACTGCCTGTTCACGAGTCTTATCCCTTAAGTGTGCCCTGATTGCTCACAGAGATCGCCAGTCAGATCTCAGTGATTTGACTGACTGCAGCAGCTTGTTATCTGCTCTCTTTGTTTTTCAATGGTGTATTAGTACTTCAAAGTCAGAAAAATGAAGTTTTAAATCAGTTGCTGATCCTTGAGAAAGCTTATTTTTTATTCATCTTAAAACTCAGTTTATTGGTGGGTTTTGTTTGTTTGTTTGTTTTTGTTTTTAATCAGAATGTGTATTACTTGATAATTTGATCAACTCTTCAGCAACAAAGGCCAGCCAGTGCCTCATAGCCTGTTGTGCCCTCTGGTTTGAATAGTAGCAGCACATTTTCATGCTGAGTTTAGATGAATTGGCTCCTGCCTGTGTGTGCTGGGTAATGTCCTTTCATATTCTTGGCATTGGTAATGAATAGGATTTTGAACACAGCTTGTAGATGTTAAGGCTTATTGTAGGAAAAATGCTCACAAAAACTTTAAGCTTCTAATAAGTGCCTAAAAACCAAAGAGGGTATCTGAATTATGGTACTAATTCAGTTGCTATTGGTTGCTTGCTAGATCTCTAATTGCCTGTACAAGCACTTCAAATCATTTGCTGACAGGTGACTTCACTTTACAGTTCCTAGATTTTATATTCTTGTCCTTTTGCCTTACATAAGAAAACTTTGTCAATCTGCTTACTTTTAGGCTTGAATTTGTCTTTTAAATCCCAAATATCTTCTTGAATATTAGTGGTGTTCTTGCATCCTAATTAAGATAAAAGTTTGACCCGTTTTTTTTGCCCAAAATAACAAAATAGCTCTGTTACTAATACCATGGTTTACTATAGAAAATCCTAAAAAAAACCCCCCATCAAACAACCCCAACCAAAAACCTGAAACCCTCCCCCAAACTCCAAGACTCTACTAAAATGTCTGTTGCCTGAAGATGATCAGAGTATTTGCCACCTCATGATTT
Source organism: Manacus vitellinus (assembly GCF_001715985.3). NCBI lineage: Eukaryota > Metazoa > Chordata > Aves > Passeriformes > Pipridae > Manacus > Manacus vitellinus. The sequence goes on along the minus strand of NW_021938789.1, from coordinate 5,721,509 downwards.
GTTATTTGCTTGCAAAACCAGAAACTGAAAGAAAAGCTTTGCAGTGTCAAAACTCTCCACTTCTTATTTTAGCAGAGTGCATTTCTGAATAGTAACACAGATTATAAACAGCTAACAAATAACAAATCTCCTTTTTTTGAGGAATTACTGAGATTTGCAGATCCTATTTGATTTTACAGCAGAGTAATGCTATTGAAAAGCTGGATTTAACACAGACAGCTAAGAGGGATTCTGTGTGTTGAGGTTGGTTTTTTTGGTTGGTTTTTTTTGGATTTTTTTTCTTTTTTTTTTTTTTTCTGTGGATTTTTTTTTCCAAGAGAGATGTTTATTTCAGCTGTGGATCTAATCCTTCCTTCAAAGAGAAGTGGCAGATAAAGTGAATGTTGGAGTAGCACTGTGGGTTCCTACTGTACTTTTGCTCTTTGTTGTTGCAGTGCTAAACAAGTTTCTGTTAATGTGGTGGTGCAGGTGAAAATGCTGGGACTTCATTAACAGTCCTGCTGATGAAGTGTTAGCCAGAATAAAATCCAGTTCCTCCCCTGTTCGCCGAGTTAGATGTGCAGGACGAGCAGAAGCAGAAAGCAGCGTGCCCTGCTCGTGTTATTCTGCTGAACAGATTTCACTGAGACTCTATGTGGGCAGCAGAGTAAAAGAAAAATAGCAATAAAAATGTGAAATCTTTATGCAATCACATTTCTGAGTAAAACCAAACATCTGAGACCTTCCAAGTGAGATTTTGCAGGCAAATTACAATGGGTCATCTGTGCTGTAGCCAAAATATACTGAGAAAAATAACTGGAGAATGACACATTAACAAGGAAAAGGTAAGGAAATGAACACATCGTTTTACCTTGCAGCCTGTGTAATTCAGCACAGTGTCAGGAAAGGGGGTCAGACTCCAGCACAGGCGCCTGTGGTTCTACTGGTGCCTGGTTTGCCACCTCCTTAACTTCAGCATGCATAAAATGGATGGTCTTGTGGCCAAAAACCTCTCTAGGTCTTACAAATAAATCTGAATGAATAATAATGATTTTTCCAATTTCCTAGTTAGAATGAATTAAAAGAGTTGGAGACCAAATAAAATGTTTTAAACCAGTTTAAAGCCATTGATTTTTTTTCCCGTCAGTTGTTCCCCACTCTCACGTGAGAGTAAATTCAGTGATGTGTGGGTACTGTTGCAATGGGATGGTATTAACAGGCAGTGACGAGAGAGTCCTATCTGATTAAAAAAGTATCCAGCTCACTGATGAATTACAGCAGATGCTAAAGAAAAACCTGGTTTTGTTCTGCCTTTCATAATCTCTCTGGTAGAGCTCTTTTCTAAACAATGTTTTATATAAAACAGTTTAACTCATGCTAAAGAGTGCCTCAATGTGTTTTTTAAGACATGGACAAATAAAACCTTTTTCAACAATGGCAAGTGCATCTAACACTTCAGTGTTCTTAAGTGTCACAATAGAGAGGAAAATGAAAAATAGAAGAAAATCAGTGTCAGGTGAAGGTGGTAACAACAGAAATTTTTAAAAATCCAGTGCTTCTGGTCTCTTGGTAATGCAATCAATATATTCTCTAAAAGCTTTAAGGCAGTAAGAGTTTCTTTAAATAGTGGAGTGGCTTTGAAATTCCCTTTCATACCTGGGTAGAGCAACATTAAATCAAGAGGAGGCATCATCAAACTTACTTTGACTGATGAAAGAAAAAGGATGTGTTTTTTTTTTTCTCCAAGAGATCTTGCTAGCTGCAAATCATTTGTGACAAAAAACAGATTTTGCATCCCTATTACCTTTCTAGGGAGATCTTTGCAGTTCTAACCAGTGCTTTCCCTTTCTGCCTAATGGTCACTAAAATCTTTACAGTTTTTCACTCAGTCATGTATACTGGAGACTGCTTATTTCCCAGGACAGACTTCAGATGATGCATAAAACTTAGGTCATGAACACTGGTGGTAATTAAAGATCTATGGTATGTATGTTCTAGGTTGTTAACTTGGGTATCTGGGCAAAATTCCAGCTTGGGTAATTATGTGCTGTCTCGCTGACTTCTGTCATCAGCTTCCACTGGGTAAGGTATTGTGTTCAAGTCTTCTCCTACATGAGTGTGTGATGTGATTGTGTTGGTTGATGAGAACCTCAGCATAGGCTGGCAATGTGCTCTCACAGCCCAGAGAGCCAGCTGTGTCCTGGGCTGCATCACACGCGCCATGGAGGGCAGGTCCAGGGAGGTGATTCTGCCCCTGTACTCTGCTCTCCTGAGACCCCACCCAGAGTCCTCTGTCCAGCTCTGTGGTCCTCAGCATGAGAAGGACATCAAGTTGTTGGAGTGGGTCCACAGGATGGCCATGAGAAGGCTGTCCTATAGAGGCAGGCTGAGAGAGTTGTTCAGCAGGCTGAGGTTGTTCAGCCTGGCGAAGAGAAGGCTCTGGAGAGACTTTACAGCACCGTCCAGTACCTAAAGAAGGCCTACAGGAGAGCTGGAGAGACTTTTCATGAGGGCATGTAGTGACAGAACAAGGGGAAATGGCTTTAAACTGAGAGAGGGCAGGTTTAGATTAGACATTAGAAAGAAATTCTTTACAGTGAGCACAGTAAGACAATGTCACTGGTTTCCCAGACAAATTGCGGATGCCCTCCCTGGAAGTGTTCAGGGCCAGGTCAGAAGCGGCGCATGGAGCAGCCGGGTCTAGTGGAAGGTGTCCCTGCCCATGGCAAAGGGGTTGGAACTAGATGATCTTGAAAGTCCCTTCCAACCCGAATTATTCTATGATTCTGTGATTCTACTAGTTGCTCAGTCTCCTGGGCACGTGCTTCTAGGATTTACCCTTTGAAAAATCACTAATGATTTTATATGTCTATCTTGTTGGCTCATAAAAACGTCCAGTTATGAAAAAGCACATCCTCAACATTTACTGAAAGTCAAGTCCTTTCAGTATTTCCTGTAAAATTAAGCATGTGAAATCATGTGGAAAAATTAAATTTTCAGCAGAAATTCAGCGATTTCTGCACAGGTTTGGTTCACTCCTTTTTTTTTTTTGTTCCACAAAATACCTCCTCCTTTCCCCCCATTAATACTGATTTTGCCTGAGAATATGTGTGAGAATATTCTGTTGGAGAAAAATCAGGGAGAACTGCAGTTCACGGTGTCTTTATCATAAAAGACTCCATTAGTAGAAGAGAATTCTCATCGCTATTATCTTAATGTATTCATATATTTATAAATATTGACACTGTTCCACTGTGTTGTCTGAATGTTAGTTGAAAGCTTTTGCATATCTAAATCATTAATACTGTAACAGATTCTAGTTTGAAGGAAATGATGCCACTTTTTATTCCATCAAATGCTTCGTGAGAACTGTATTTTGTCATGTACCTGCTCTGCTGGCAATTACTGCTAAGTAGCAAATTCCTGAAGACACTGGAGGCATAGTCTTAATAGCATCATAAGCTGCTCAGAACAGGGGACTTAATATAGGTGTGGTCATTTTTACTTTTAAAATTGAGTTTTATCATAAGAATACATTTCAGTGATGTATCCCAAGGGATGAAGTTGATGTTTGATGATGATGAAGATTTTATGTTTGATAACATCACCTGCGGCAAACCATGTTGTCACCAAAAACATGCTGCCCTTGTGGAAATAACCTCCTCAGGCATAATTTTGCTGATTTCTTGAATAACAGGAGTGGAACTCTAGAATAAAAATTTCAAAAAACCAGAGACTAGATATTAGTGGGATTTGATCCACATATTGTGCCTCTGAGAAAAGGATACCTAGAGACAGCCCCACCATCTGTAAGTGTGATGCTGGGACCGTTGACTGCATGCACAGACTTTGCTTTCTGGTGTTTGAAAGAGTGACAGCAGTTTATGTTGTGGATTCTGAGATGACAAACAAGCAGATTTTATCCCTTTTTCAGCTGCATTTTTTCCTGTTAAATAGAAGGAAAACAAAAGGAGAGGATACAGTATGTCATTACATCTGATCGGGAAGACTGTGCTATTAAGGTGGGATAGCAGTAATTCAGGGACATTCTTGATCCATTGCTGTTATAAAGCACATAAAAATTTAGATATTAGTAAAAACTTTTTCACCATGAAAGCCATTGGTGGTTAAGCGTTAGAACAGGTGTCCAGACATGTTGTGGGATCCTCACCCTTTGATTTGGTACAACCTTCAACAGCCTGCTCTAACTTGGGAACTGACTCTGCTTTCATCAGGGCATTGGACCTGATGACCTCTAGAGATCCTCTCCCTTATATTTTGTGATTCTAAATATGCATCTGGATATTTGGAGATGAATTTATCACCTGTTATTCCACTAACTTCACTGAATTCTATCTAAATGATCTGTCCACATGCCATTACAGCAGGTGGGGATGTTAATTTTGACTTCACTTGGAATTAGTACATGTTCCAAGTCTCCGTAGTCCTGTTCTAGTGCCCATTAAATCAGACCTCTTATGACTCTTACTCATTTCTCTAATTTCTCTAATCCATTTATATATGTGACATCTATAATAATGTGTGGGAGGCAGTTCCACAGTATTACTGTATGAGAAAAAAACCATTTTGTAACCTAAAAGTTTAGCTACTCTTTTATTTGCATTCCTTCCCATTGCCCTCCCTCTACGGCTTGATACGAGTTTGTCAGGCCATTTATATGAAGCAGAAACAGTAAGAAAAACATCTTGAATAAAAGAGCTTAGTACATAACACTGGATTGGGAACTGTCAACCATGACAGAGGATGAAAGTGCTGAAATTTAAATAAGCATCCTGGGCAGTGTATTTCTACCTCATCCTCAATGCTAATGTGCCTCGGCTGTGATAGTAAGACATTGTGCATGCAGAAGTTACAGCCTCTTCTCAGAGCGGGGCTGGTGTGCGAGGGATTATTTTTCAAAACTTGCTGACTAGCAGCAAGTCCTGGGCTAGTTTAAGAGCATCCTTTTACCCGCTGAGGAGCAGCCCAGCAGATCATTGCTCCTGAGAGGAGCCAGATTTGAGCTCGTGACCCAGAGGTGAAAAGCTCTGTATCCCATTAGCTATTCTCTGGGGGATGCTCAGTCTTTCTAATCTTAACTGTTTAAAGTTTGCTGTATTTTCTCTGATGGCTGCATTTGGCAGCAGTGAACTGTTGATAAGAAATGAGATCAGACCCCTTTCCCCAAGGCTTCCTCCTTCGCCCTTTCCACTTTTAGCTCTACAGTTTGGTAACAAAGAAATCAGTTATTTACTAACACTCTACAGTAGTTGAGCAGGAAAGTGTCCCAGCATCTCTCTAAGAGAGTCTTTAGCTCCAAATTGTGCAAGTCACTTCTGGAAATGGCTGTGAATATTCATGACTGAAGTAAGCAGAAAAATTGTAGGTAACAGCTTTGTAATCAAATGAAGCTGGGTGTTGGAGCCTTCTCTAACTTGCCTGCAAGGCAGTTTGCTGGTGGGAACTGGGCATGTCGTATTTGCAGCCACTTCCCACACTCTTTAGAGCACCTAGCCAATGACAGGACCTCCCTGAGAGATGGGAATGTGTGGCATCTCTGTGTCTATGCAAGAGACAATTTGTTTCAATAAAAATGTTGGCTGTAAAAAGCAAATACGGACTTTCCAATGAGCCTAATTCTTTTTTCCTGGAGGGCGTATAGTATAGGAAATTACTTTTATTTCAGGCATTTCTGCCTTGAATGATGTGTGAGAATGGGTGATTCTACTTGAAAGAACATAAGATAAAAAATGAACAGTGATATTGATACTTTTTAAACAAACCAACTGAATTAATTCTTTTCAGGTGCTTCTCAGTATGTCTGTATTCAGCAGTCAGTTAGAAGGAAACCAAGGAAGACATCTCTTGCTAGGTATGGAGAATCGATTTGAGCAGATAGCCTGGAATGTGGGAGTCTGCCACTTCTGCCATGATGCTACCAGTGGAGCTGGATGGCATTCCTCATGGAGCCTGACAGGATGCCTCAGTGCAGTGTAGCTCTGCCAGCTGTCTCTCTTCCATGCAGTGTAGCACAGTCCATTTAGATTCAATTTTGTTTTTATTCTTTGATGAGTGTTTAATAACCATTTCCAAATCTCTGCACAGTTGGAAAGTGACATTGTCAAGAACAGGTGCAGTCAGCTGAAATTATGTGGTAATGCTTGTTGTAACAGCACTGGGAAGAAGTAAAGCAGAAAAGTTTTATTTCCTTCAGGGCAGAGTTAGCTAAATGGAATTGAGTTATCCTGGGATAAAATAATTACCCGCTTGGTTTTGGCTCATTTTCCGTTGTGAGAAAAATGGGATGGCATTTCTGACTAGGAATAAAAAGTCGCATATTCTCATCCCAGCCTTGATATCAGCTTGCTGGATGACGTTTGAAAAATCACATGAACAAAATGTTGAGTTTACTTGTTCTACAACCAGGTGCTTATATGAGCCACCTAGTTTCTGAATGTAAACCCACAACTTGCTTTTCATTCTGAACACCCAGACGTTCCCAGCACTTGCTATTTGGGTAATTACTGTATATTCATACAGACATTCAGCTTTATTTCTGCTGTAGGAACTCTCTGAGTTGCCAGGAAAATTAGTGGAACCTAGAGAGGCATGCAGCACCTTCTGAAAGAATTCTTTTATTTCTTAGTTTCTTCCTGGTTAAATTGGAGGCAATAATTCATATGTCATTGTATTGTTTTGAGGCTTTTAATCAACTAGAATTGGGTACTGTGAGATCCTGAATATCATTGGCTCTGATGGATATTAATAGCTGAGTACACAGAGCACCTGGTGCAAGAAGGAATCTTAATATTTGCAATTGCTTTGAGATCTTTGCTTTGAGATGCTTTTCCAGTGCTCAGGCTTATTAAACTCTATTCTAATGGTAGGAACCTACAGCTCTGTTAGTGGGGATGAGCTGTTTGTGGCAATGTTCTTTTATTCACTACATGTTTTACTGCTTTTTCTCTGATATCTTCCACTGGCTGCTTCATATAAATGTTTTGGTGAACTCTTGAGTGCTCAAAAGCCTCCCCTGCAACTCTCCACTCTTCTCTGTTTCCTTTTTCTGATACTCCACCTTTTTGCTTTGCTTCTTCAGTGCGGCAAAACAGCAGGCACGGCAATCCCTGTCCTCCAGAGCAAAAGGATTACAAGGGTTACACGTTGTAAAAGTATACATGGAATGAATAATTCCCATTAGAAAACCAGTTTGTTGACTAAGGGAAAGTGGCTGGCGAGGAAGGGAAGAAAAAGATTTACTTTAAATTATTATTCCCTGTTAAATCTTTGTCAGTGTGAACAGCTGATGTCTGTGGAAATTCTCTAAACTCCTTCCCTTTACCAGGAATCCCCTCTTCCTCGCTTTAACTCCCTGTTTGCCAATGGATTCGTTGCCTCAGCAGATGGCACTCTCTTTCCTCCGAGCGGGCGCAGGGGCCGTGAGCCGGAGCTGGAGGGCGGTGCTGTGGGTGCCCTCTTTGGGAGGAGACATAAAGCCCCTGGTGAAGCGGAGCAGTCAGGATTGCTGCGCAGATTGCCTGAACGTGGGTGTGTATCACCCCAGTGGGCTATAGCTCTCATTAATTACATCTCATCGTTCCAAGGTAACAGTTGCTGTTTTTATTATACCATAAAGTTGGAAGCAACAGGGACATGAGAGCCAAGCCCTGTCTCATTAACAGTAGCTTTACGTGGCTGTTGAGCCTTGGAGCTGCTATTCATTCAGAACTGGAAGGGATGTCAATCCTAACATGTTGTCTTTAGCAAGGTGTTAGTCCAAAAATATGAGAAAAGGCCCAAGCAGGTAAGTAATACAGGTAAAACCCTAAGGACAAATGACATATGAGGAGGTGTGCTGCTCACGAGTGCAGCTTCTCACACAGAGACAAATGTCCTCATGAAAGAGAAGCTCTTTCTTACTTCATTCACATTGTGATAGCTGCAGCAAAAACCTGCACTGTTTCTAATATAGCACCCAAAATAATTTGCTTCATATTTTGTTACTAATACTTAATTAAATGTTAAAATTTTATTAAAATATTTTATGAAGAAATGAAATTTGCTATGCATTTCCTGTTAAAATATTGAAAACTTTCAGTCCTAAATTAATGAATTACATTTAAAAAGTCACTCGTGAGACTTATAAAGAATTCAAAATGTATTCTCAAGTTGAGTTTTTTTGGCTTCTGAGAGAGGTTTTGCATGGTGACTTAACTCCAAGAGAAACTGGTGTGATTCTGCATGTTAGCTTGAGGAGGCAAATCAGTTTTCAGACCCAGACACCGTCATATGATGGCAGAAACTCAGTCCTGGAGTTTCCTATTCAAGGTCAAATCATAGGATAGATTTGAAGACAAAAACGTTGAGGTTTTTTTGTTGGTTTGGTTTGGGTTTTTTGTTTGTTTGGTTTTTGGTTTTTGGTGTTTTTTTAAATTTTACTCTCATCAGTGAGCGGTGTCCAGAGCATCAATGTGTCTGTGAGACAGTAAACCCATTACTAATTGGACAGCTGCCTGTTACACCAGCTGGAGTTTGTTTAGACCTCTACAGCCTTCAGTCCCATGCACCGTGCACTGCAGTAGTCAGGCTTGGAGGGCATATATATATATATGGATGATCCTTGTCTCTCTTCCATTAGTACAGAAGAACATACAGGCATGAACAGATTAGTTACAGAGTTCACTCTAAAATACCCTAGCTTATTGTAATTTTTTTCCTTTGATCTTACAAAATAATTTTTAAAAATTAGTTATTAATACCTGTAATTTTAGAGCCTCTGAATGCATTTTGGTTAAATATTTTGTACCCTGGATTTTGACATCCTGTATGCTGTCATAGCATTACTACCACACCTGCTTCGAATTCTTCTCTCTCCTACCTGTCAGTGCATCATTTCATGCTCCACTAAGTGGTGCAAATAGCAAAACCATCTGTTCATTACTCATGTAGCCATTGTGTGAAATATGAATGGAACATCTCATGTCTGAAAGAGTCATTGTCAACTGAGTCTGGCTGGTTTGGCTGTATTCTGCCCAGAATCCAGAGGCCAGTTTCTTCCTTCAGTTGTGCTTAGTCTCAGCTCAGTCCAGTTGCTTCATTCAGTTGTGTTTAGTCTAAGCTCAGTACTGTTGAAGCAAATGTCTAATCCATCACTCAGAATCCTCTGTTTATTCATTTTCTCCCCCTTGAAGTGTACTTTTTAGGTACAGGGTTGAGATCCTTGCTAGGACATTAACTGTGGCATGGGGTCATTCTTTGATTTGATTTTTGTAGGCACAGTAATATATGTGACTATACTTACAAATGAGAGAAAGGGATGAATCTGTTATGTATTACAGGCAGTTAATGAATGTTTTAAAGAACCTGTTTTTCCCCCCACACTGTCTTTACTAGAATAACTTCCATCAAAAGTTTTCTCCACCACGTGCAGAGTTTCATCTCCATCAAAGCTATTTGTACTGTTCTTTGGTTTGGCAGAGGGAATTGTTCCTTGGGAAGCCATCATTGTCAGTACCACACAGATCAGATGGCAGTGGCTTCTAAAATAGCAGGTTAATATCCCTGTCTGACAGGATTAAATGCTTAACAGTGATTCTTGCTTTTACAGCTATCAGGGTAAGTGATGCCATATGCAATGATAAAGATGTGACATTGTTCAGCTTGTCTTTTGGAGAATGATTAAATGACATGCTTAAATCCTTTGTGGCCTCACAGGTTTGATGGTACTGAGCGATACACTGGAACAGAACAGCTAAACCGTGAGGAACAGTGGCTAAACTGCATACCTAAAATTTAGTTTGTACTGAAAAGTTGCAGGTAGAAGGAACAGCACACACGATTTTCACTTGTAACTGAACAAACTGATATATTGTAAAATCTGTCTCTGGTGCAAGCTTTCCCACGTTCCTCATGAAGGCACTCCTCCCTTTGGGGTGGAAAAAACTGGATGACATTGCATTCGGTGAAACCGGAACCTCCATCATCCCTTTAGACTTTAGGGTAAGATTCTTGTTTTGAATTTAAATATCTGAATAGAGTTGTTGACATGTGAATGAAGCAGGAGGCAAAGATTTTGTTACCAAGTGGGTAAAGATCTCGTAAGAGTCTAAAGCTTTTCAGCTTCTAAAGCAACAGTCTAGGGCTGTTCAGCATTATGTGCTGGTTGCTGACATCAGATTTAAAAACAGTGTTTGGAGTGGTGGTTTGGCCTACTTTCCTATTTTTTTGTTGCTAGCATAGAATTAAATATTTGTCTTGTGTGATATTAATTATTCACAGTAGGATATTGCAGAAGACAGTGTTGGGAGAGAGAGATCTCAAGTGCTAAAATGGTCATTTATCTGCAAAGTCAGGATTAGCTGTACCAGTACATTCAGAGAAAGCCTTGGAAGGGTGGATCATGGCTAGCAGGGACTTGGGAGCATCATCCATCTCTGACATGCTGATAGTCTCATTGATCTGGATTCTGTTACAGGTGTTTAAGAAGCTTATCTTTATGCTTACGTTTTTCTCCACTAAGGAGGTAGGAAAAAAATACTTTAACTTTGGTGTCTTTTGGCTGTTAATCTGTAGTTCCTTAGTGTTTTTCTTTTGAATATTATACATTGTTTCACATATAGAAATGACATAATTAACAAAAAATATTAGGAATTTGAGAATTCTCTGACTAAATTTTAATATAAGATTATGTGTTTCTTTTAAAGTAAGAAGTTGTAGCTTCTCCATCAAGAGCAAAACCTGTGATTCTTCAGTCTCTCTGTTGTGTAGCTTTAAGAGATCCCCCATGAGTAAATTAACCCTTATATAATCAGGCAGCCAACAATTTACAGTAGGATAAAACATAACCTGTAGGTTTGCATTATGTACATTGTCCAGGCTTGTAGGACATGAGCAGGTTTGGGTCAGCCCTAATGCTGAAAAATGACTCAAAGTTCAGAAATCTGGAAAGCTGCCGGTATTTGCTTTGCTTAATAAAGCAAACTGTAAGTCAAACATTTAATCACAGCATTCTGGTAACGGGGGGGCTGTTTTAATGCAGCTCTTTTATTGGCCTCTTTGTACTTCAGAAATAATAATGGTGTTCCTCGTGGATAAGGTGTTTCCAATGCAAGTCTCATGTGGAACTTTTATTTTCAGACACAGACCTTGTATAACAATATGAATCACTGATGTGAGAGCTGTTCTGATCTATGGTGGTGTTTCCAGTAGGGAAATAGCCTGCTGGGTTTATTAATGTTTGTCTAATTTACATCATTAGGGTCATTTTTTAAATAGCCCTATCTGTTTGCTTTATTGCCAGTGCATGTGTTGGCAGGAGGGACCCACAGTGTGAGGCTGCTCATTTCTGAGTGGGGCAGGAAGCTGAGCATTGTGTCCTCCTGGATGCTCCCTGACTAGAGAAAATCATCAAGGCTTCAAGCTCTGAAGGCCTGCACAGCACTGCAGGTGTTCACGTTTCAGGATGTTTTTTCTAGTTCCTCACCTTTGTGACAGTCAGAGAAGAGCAGGGCAGGGGAGGCAGGAGAATGGGTCTTGTGTGCTCAGCTGGGACACAACACAACACCTGTTTCAGTTTCAAGATTTTAAAGGGGAGTCTGTGTCGTTCCTCTTCTTACAGGTGCTGCACATGTCAATTATAAAAGGGGGATTTTTGCAGCTCCTTGTCTGCTAGTGGTCACAGCACCAAGCCTGACAGAGTTCAGGAAGTGTTTGGGTGATACTCTCGGGCACAGGGTGTGACTCTTGGGAATGGTCCTGTGCAGGGCTCAGGGTTGGACTCGATGATCCGTGTGGGTCCCTTCCAACCCGGCATATTCTGTGATTCCGTGTGATTTTGTGGTCATTTGGCAGTGCCTGCAGACCTCAATGACATCGTCCTTGTACTGCTGGTGGTGGAGAGAGAGCTCAGCAGGGACCCTGGGGAACGCTACAGTGTTTGTGAAAGGCTTGTCCGTCCTCTGAATCACCCTCTCCTCTGAGGGGTGGATTACAGGAGGCAGTATCACATCTGTTACTAACACTGCTAGCAGTAATACGGGTGAGACTCTTTAAAGACTGAGCTGCAGGTCAGACTAAAGTTCTGTTGGTGTTTTTTTTCTCCTCCTCGTTCAACTCAAAGGCAAATAAATCTAAGGAAAAGGTAATAATCCAGTTGAAATCTAACAGACCAAGTTGGGATTTTTGTCTTCAAGTGAAAATCTGTAATCTCTCTTTGGTTTGCTAGTTACTCTGGATTACTGTGATAAGAATTTGTTCAAGCTGCTAAAATTTTTGTGAACTGTTTTTAATTGGTATCTATCTGTCTCTCTACAAGTTTGTAGGCAATATGTGGACTTGACTAACATTGTACTTCATTGTTGTAGTGGCAGAACTAATTCAGTTTGCAGTTTCTGTGACTGAATCCTTTTTACCTGAGTGGGAAAACGTCAAAGGAATCCTCCAGTCTGAGCTCTAATGCCTGTTGAGTTTGTCAGCAAGAAGCAGCGAGGTAACCTGTCCCACAGTGCAGGCAGGTAAAGCACAGGCTGAGAGTTGGAAAAACCCTGATCATTTCCCTTTCTGAGTTTATATTAAGTTTCCAAGTTAAATTTAATTCTCTTACTAGTACAGCTTTATACAGATTCCTTGAAGGAATGTGTTTGAATGACTGATACTCTTTGTGTAAATACATTGCAGAATTTAAGGTTTTGAGGTTATTTGGATTTTGGATAAAAAGGTTCTCCAAAGGAGCTGTGTAATCTGGTACACTGGCTGTACTTAGTTCCGTATTAGACTGTAAGGAAGAAGTTACAGGCAACATATTTTCTTCTTTTTACTGGATAGGAAATTTTTTTTCTTCACTTTGTGTGGACAGCTGCTCAGCTGCAGGTAAAAAAAATTGTTTTAGTTTATGGGACTGCCAGCTGGAGCCAATTAAAATCTAATGGACCAGAGTTGGCACTAAAATATCTTATTCTGCCCTAGCAATGTAAAGGTTTTATTCTGCTGCTTATACGTGGTTTAGAAGGTTTACAATGTTGTTAAGAAACAAATTTACTTACCATTTTGCAAACCAAACCACGTTTGAATTTAAAATCTGACACAGAAATATTAGGTCCTTTAATGAGGTCATGGTTCTACCAAGCATGGAGTTGTGATGGAGGGACTGTCCCTGCCTGACATTCTCTCCTAAATATATGAGATGGAAGCAGAGAGTTGAAAGGCATGCTTTGGTCACACCAAGGATCTGCTACATACCTAGGAAAAAAAGTGGCTCTTAATATAATCTGTCTTTTGGTGCTGACTGCCTCAAGCAAGAGAAACTTAGGGCAAGATGAGCAGCTTGAGTTACAATATTGGGAGTGAAAATCATTATTATTGAGAGTGACATGGGCAAAGGGAGACGTCGATGAGGTGTGCTAGAGGGACACAATAGGGAGTAAGAGCTCAGCAAAAAGAACTGAGTTTTGGAAAAAGAATTCAGTTCATTTGAACTGGAGGGAGCTGTTGTTTGTTCTTGAGAGGTATGATTCAGACAAGGTTCTTTGTGCAAACCTAAAGGCTTAAAAGACACTTTTGGCCTTTCCAAAATGAAGTATTTTCAAAGATTGAATTGAAACTTTTTCACTTCATTTGGAAGGTGGGGAGAATTTTTTTTCCCCAAAACATACAAAGTTCACCAACACTATGAAACACAGTTCATGTAGGCAGTCTTTTTATCTAGGAAGCCTTTCCATTTCTGTAGTTTGTGGTGGTTTAAGTGCATTTCATTTCATGTTTTCAGTGATAACATTTCATCCAAGGTTTGTGTGATAAGCAGGAACTCGATTGCTTGTGATTGTTTCTCCAACTTCTAAAAGATGACTTAGGGCATAAAAGATACCCTGATAACAAGTACATAAGTAATCCTGTAGATACATGAAAAAGGGAAGAGATGATTCTTAAGGTCTAAGCCTGGAGTGTGCCACCCCTTGGTGTCCACAAACAAACTGGCTGCGCATTTGAAAGAGTGAGAAATGTGAATAGTGGGCATTTGAAAGTATCTGGTTTCTCTGTTTTGCTATTCATGGGGCAGATCTCAGCTGCTTTCAGGTGTTTTCCCACTTATTCAAAGATTCATGTGTTCAAAGAGACTGGTCAACATGGCAAATTTTCATCCTGAACTGACCATTTTTAACCCAGAAATGGGTTATTCGACACCTGTGTTCTTATCAAGTTGCTCCAGAGGGCAAGAAGAAAATCAGATTGGGAGGACTATAAAAGAGCATGAGAAATAATTGAGTTTAGAGATACGTGTATGGAACAGATTATACAATGCCTGAAAAACTTGCCTTTGGATGATGTGCTTCAAAATGTCCAAGGAGGATCACAAAATTTAGAGTGCATCTAGTGTAATGGTAACCACAAAGAGTTGCTGTTTGTCTTGCTTTGACTTGTCACAATGTTTCACTGGTTCCTGGATGACCAGTCTGCTTATGGATGAAGTACTTTCTGCTCCTGTTGGGATATAGGCATTTATTTGCTATCTTGAGGGAATGCCAGCCTTGGATGGGTTTGTGTTGAGAAGCATTTACTGTTACACGACTCTGAGGTGAAGATGTGGAGCTCAGAGAGAACTGTCCTCAGAAGAATGCAACTGGGGCCTATTTCAGTCGTGATTTTCATTTTTTTACATAGTTTTCCTTTTCCTTTGGGAAACCATTAATATCTACAAGTTAAGGAAAATACAAATAATTTCTTAGAGCTTTACACAATGAAAACTAGGTAGGTCTTCTCCCCTAGATAGATTCAGCTCCTCTCAATACTGAAACCAAGGATTCCAACAGAACCAGAGATCACACAGCTACAGGGTGGTCCTCAAGCACAGGGCTCAGAGATGCTCCCATGGAACCCTTGGAAATACTCCATAGGTGCTGATATTGTCCCTGTATCAAAGCCAGAGCACTTCCCTCTCTGAACTTGTCAATGTGTCACTTAAAATAGACCTTAAATTTAATATTTGAAGAGACACGCAACTTCATAATGTTAATAACAGCTTCATAATGTTAAAGAGAAATATATAACCTAATTGGGGAATTAATGTAGACTTTTTTGGCTGCTCTTCAGGCAGGAGATTTATTAGAAGCACTGTAGTACTCGAATTCTTAACCTCTCTCCTCTCCCTCAGTTTACAGTACATTTCTCCATTTGCCTCTCTCTCTTAGGAGCACTCTTGAAATGGAATATTTTTATGTACCAGTTTTTAGAGAAGTTTGTGGAGGAGAAGGAAAAAGAAACCAATCCAAGCCAGATATGGGTGATTCATAGTAAGAACGATCGAGGTTGTAAAACACCCTGGTAGGGATTCTGACGAGTTGGCATGTCTCCTTCCACATCAATAAATTCGTCACTGGTGAAAATGTTTATTCCTTCACAGTTGTATGATTTGTGCCTGACTTTTTGTATTGCACATGTGGACCTATAGCTCATCCTCAAACAACAGAAGATGAACTCTGACTAATAGGTCTCTGTGACCGTCCTGCAATTTATGCAGGATTCGTGTTTTAAAAGGGTAGTGTGCATGATTTAAGTAGGATTTGAGTATATAGCCATGGTTTGTCCTTTGCTGTCAGCAAAGCCATCCTAAGTTCATTTCTTTAAAGAAGCTCCAGGCCAAATGTCAGGAAAAATTAAATCAAGCAGTGATGTAGTCCCATAGGGAAAATGTGTTTCAATTGTGAGGTATTCATGGGTATAATATGTCATCTCGTAGTCTGTGACTGTTGGGTGCACTTACAGGCAATGTGGCCTGGTAATTGCTACTTGTTAAGAAATTTGGCTATGATAAAAAATGACCTGCCAGGGAGAGAGACAGTTTTGTTAATTTTATTTATGAGACTTTCATCAAAATTGAAATGATATGTGTAGGTAGCGAAAAATCCTCCGTGTTACAGCATCTTTTGTTAAAGAACATTGTTTTTGTCTTCCAACAAGGAGATACCATAATCTTTTAGAGCTTTGGTTTCTGCAGTCTGAGAAACAAGTTGGACACAAGCTCCTTATTTTGCTCAGCCACCAACATTTTGCTATGCAACTTGCCCTTCCTGAGGGATAAATTTTCCATCTTCCCAACAGATGTGAAATGAAGCTAGGCTTGTCAGATCAGTCTGGATCCAAACCTGGAAAGAGTTAACTCTATCCTCTGTAGTTTTGTTTTTGTAGAGGGTTTCTTTTTTTTCCTGGGATATTCTAAATAAAACAAACCAGACCCTTACAGTTCAGATTATTCTTTAGTGTGGGTACCTGACTGAGGAGCGAGATTGAGGAAGTCATAGTTGGAGACCTGGCAAGCTGAGATGGAGCCACAAACTGCCTCTCCATGAGACACTTCCCTTCCCATTCTGTTGTATTAACTAATTCTCTCAGCTTTTCTGGGGGCATGAAGGCTTGCAGTGGTTTTCTTTATCATCTTTAATTACAGATAGGTCAACTTTGTGGTATCAGCAGCCATGAGCACTGACGTGTAACGTTCAAGCCTCCATGCCATTCTTAGCCCTGTTATTTGATTACTGTGAAGCACTGCATGTGGAGCACACATTATAATTTGGGAAGTATCTTTTCAGATGCAAATGGATGTCTAAATCAGAAGAAACTGATGCACATTTGATAGCAGCATCCTTCTAGAATGGAAAGATTTATCAGCTGTTGGATCCTTATGGAAGAATAGACCTGCTCCCTCAGCTGGACAAAATCATTGGTATTGCTTTGGGCTTTAGCAGCATTCTGACATTAATGATATGAGTATTGTTCCTATATCTGAGGAAGGGGGTAATGAAGCCACATTTCATGGATTTAGGAAATAGAAGGGGCCAGATTCTGCTTGAGCTTGTGTCACCCTAAGCTGAGAAGAGGGAAATTAAAAACCCAAAGTAATTTTAAGCAGAGCATCCACGTTATTCTACAGTAACACTTTCATAGCCAGCAGCCTAAAACCAATGACAGAAAAAGAATGAATCATAAGAATTTCTGAATAGTGTCACTGTGTGCTAACACAATGCACGAGATGTTCTGGGTAAGGAAATAGGTTGCACAGAGCTTTGAATAGGAAAAAGCCCTCATGTAGTTAACCCTTTAGAGTCTGCTGTAGGCAGGAAAATTAAGGACGGTTTGTCATCAGATAGGTTCATCTGGCCCTTTTGTGTCGGGCATGGCCGTTGTTTTAGGGAACATTTTATTTTTCATGGCCTATTTGCAAAATAGGTCTTTTCACTTCAGATTCAGCTTTATCACTTTTTGAGTGTGTGTGTGTGTGTGTCTGTGTGGATTTGTTGAATTAAAACACCCATCTAAAGGAAGACAAAGTTTTTGTTATATTCTTTAGTATTCATTCTTCTGTGTCTTAGAAGAATCATGAATTACTCAAGTTCTGTTAGAACTTGAGTACTTCAGCATACAGTTAACCAATGTCTCTTCACTGGAAAGCTTCTTGATTCACAGATCAAAGTGTATCTTTTCCGTAATAGTAAGCAAAAGATTTTAATCAAACTGGCCATATGACCGTAAAGAGACAATCTCTTTTCCTGGGGAGTCAAGGCTGATTGTGAATTCATTGAATCTTTCCAAAGTGCATTTCATTACAGTGGCTTTTCTTTGTTGTATTGCTGGAGTTTGTGGTATTGCTTGGATTTAGTACTTTTTCCCAGGTCATTTCAGGGTCCAACCTCAGTGACGCTATGCCACCCACAGACATCTGTTTTACATTTCTAATAAAGATGCTACATAAGCCAGAAGCTACTAAGAGCATGGAAACATGTTTATGGATTAATTTCTGAAATAAATCCTTTATATATTTCTTATATAAATGCTTTTCTAAACATTGGTACTGTCTGTTTAGACCAATACCTAATGTTCACTGCTCTTGGGTAGAGTAAACATTCATTCCCATAGTTTCTTCCTCAGGTTCTCCATTACTTTGTTTCTTAACAGTTTTCCTGTTTTTGATATTGCTGCTTGCAGTATTTTTCTCCTTTGGTTTGTCTCCTTCCCAGTTATTTCCCCCTTCCTTCACTGGAACCAATATTACTCTGTTTTTTTCTAGAGAGTTGATTTCCTCAACATTTCCTTGTTCCCTCTTTTTATTTTTTTTATGTTCTCTCTGCTTTTGATTATTGAGAGGTTCTTGCCTCCATCTTAATTATAATTTACGAAGGTTATTCAAACATATTTCCCTGTTCTACCTTCATTATATTGGACATGAGACTGTGCTTGTAGTAGCTGTTACCTCTTCTATTCCCTTCCCACTCTGCTCTGCACAGGGGTGGCCTCACCTTGAATATTGTGGCAGTTTTGGTCATCACAGTATAAGAAAGATATTAATCCATGACAGAGTGTGCAAAGGAGGGCAATGGAGATGGTGAAGGGCCTTGAGGGGAAGCCGTATAAGGAGCAGCTGAGGTTGTTTGTTGTGTTCAGCCCGGAGAAGATGAGACTGGGGGGAGACCTCACTGCAGTTACAACTTCCTTGTGAGGGGAAGAGGAGAGGCAGGCGCTGATCTCTTCTCTGTAGTGACCAGTGACGGGACCCGAGGAATGGCCTGACGTTGTTTCACGGGAAGGTTTAGGTTGGATATTAGAAAAAGATTCTTCACCCAGAGGGTGGTTGGGCACTGGAACAGGCTCCCCAGGGAAGTGGTCACAGCACCGAGCCTGACAGAGATCAAGAAGCACTTGGACAATGCTCTCAGGCACGTGGTGAGACTCTTGGGGATGGTTTTGTGTAGGGTTGGACTCAATGACCCTTGTGGGTCCCTTCCAACTCAGTATATTCTGTGATTCTGTGGTACAGTGGATCAGCAACACCTGCAGGTATTTCCTTTCTTTTTAGAGACTCATCGATTGCCTATTGACCCTGGCTGAGGCTCTTGAGAGATGGGACCTCTCACTGAAGCTATTAGAAAAATGTTGTTATGATGCAAAGAAAGAGTACTGTGTAATTGGTAAATGAAGCAATCTTTGCTGAAGAAGATTGGAGACAGTACAGTTGTTGGGAGTTGTGATTCTTAACTGTTCCCTTTGACAAAGCAATTTATGTAGATGTTATCGAATGATGTTCTAAGGAACAGAGCATAGCCCAGAGCCACCCTGTGCTGCAGGTTGCTGTGGGAACTGAACCAGCTCCTCCCAGATCAGCTGGGACTGAGCTGTCCAGGCCTGCAGCTTTCTATTTCTTTGCATTTAGCCTTTGAAAAGTGTGGGTAAAGTTTTCAGACTCATTTATGTAGTTTGGTGCATAATGATAGATGTGCTTTTTTACAGAAGCCATTTGTAGCATAATGGTTTTGTTACAGTTTTATTTCTAAAGACTTGAGGGATTCTGTTCAGGCCATATGACTCACAACTTTGAAGTCACTGAGCAAAGGGTCAAACCTTCTTCACTCAATAGATGCTTTCAGCTCCAAGTGCTACTACTACATTCAGGGCTAAAACTCTTGTTATTGAAACAGCTGTAGCTTCAAAATGTCGTGAAGCTGCACTAACGCTTCATTTCCTGCAGTGAATCATTTTGCTTATGAAAGTATAAGAGCTAGGGACATTTAGGAACACAAAAAGGGAAAGAAATAAACCTTCTGTGCTCTGAAATGGATTTTTTTTTCCCCCATTGGATAAATTTATCCTATCACAGCAGTAAAATGCAATGATATGGAATAATTATGTGCTCCTAAGCTTTTCCAATTGATCTACTGTTGTGAAAATATATTCAGTAAATTCACCTGACTGACTTTGGACAGCAAAACACAAGGACATTATGAATAAAAGAAACACTAATTTGGCTGATACAATGGAGTGTTGTGACCACAGGAACATCATTGTCAACCTCTATTCTAGATTAGGGTAGGTTTGTTGTCAGAAAAATCGGTGTGTGGTTCAGAAGGTGACCTCAATGATTACTTATGGGCTTTCATATTTATTCCCTCCCTCTACTTTCTGGTCTCAAAGTTTAATTTTGGATTGGAAAACCAAGCTCTCTTCTTCCTGTTACTGATAGCAGGAAGGGGATTTCTTTTTTTATTCTGAGAGAAACCAAATGACAGTTTTTCTGGTTGAGCAAACAGGAGAAATAAAGCCTAGTGTTCTTCTCTTGATTGGCTTTCTGATACTGCTCACATTTAAAATATAATTTAGTTTTAAAAATACTCAGATTTAAGGGAGGAGATACTTGGAAAAAAGAATGTGCCATTATTAGTGATTTGCATTTATCAGTAACTGCATTTTGAAGCAGCACTGTCTTCCCCAGGCTGTATTAGCACTGTGAACAATGAAACCAGAAAAATGCAATGTCATAGATAAAAAGTATACTCATTAGTATTCCCCTGTTTTCCTGTAAGTATTCATCTTCTGCATTTGTCAACCATACTTTAAAATACGAGGTAAAAATTGTTTAAATGTTTGTCAAATGGAGATGTAGGAGTTAGGAAGTGCTGTAATGAGAAGTTATTTCAATACATGAGATAATATATATGCTTTGTAATACACACAGTTTGATATTATTAAGACATTACTGCAGAATTAACAGATTTCAAAAGACACTATGTAACAGCCAAGGAATATGATATATTGCAAATAAGGTCATCTTGTTATACAGCTAGAAGTAATAAATTTATAGTGCTCATGATTGTTTTTCTGTATACATTTATCCTTCGGTGGCATTTGAATGTTTCTCTTTGTGTCTTAAAACAACAAAAGAACTTGCTATCAAAGCTCAGAAACAATGAAAATAGAAGGACAATTAAGATAACAACTGAGGCAAAGTGCATTTCAGAGGATGGGTAGCAGACAAGAATGTGTCTTCAAAAATATATGTTTATATATTTTAATGTCAAGATTATAATTTTAATGAGACAGTAACTGGCCCAAATACAGAGCTGCTTTAACACATTTCCATCTAGCTGCCTCCTAGATGAGAGGATTTGGGAAAAGAAGAAAAAAACCCAACTATGGAGAAAAAGAAAAAGGAGACTTAGAAGTTTTGTCATAGTAATTAAACAAAATCTTTACATCTCTCTTCAAAAATGTTGGGGGTTTTCCCCCTGTTTTTAATTATGGAGAAGTCAGTTTCTGTCTACAAACACTTACTTCGAAAAAAAACCCAACTTGTTCTATTTTTTCAGTTATTATGGTAGAAGTGAGAGCATCTAGCCTGTTTCTGCATGGTGTGACAACGATAATTACCCTCACAGGGAATAATTTTTGAGAGTAGAGGGATCTTCAATCCAGGTGTCAAAGACATGGTGAGATCAAGTGGCTGGAAACTGAAGCTAGAAAAAATCAAGCAGAAGGTAAAAGCACAGGTTTTAACTCAAGTGTGTGTAGGTGTTATTCAGAGGAATTCTCATCAGGGGGTGCGGCTCTATCTCCATCACTTGTTGTTTCACATAGGTAGGAAGGCTTTCTGAAACATATACTGGGAGGATCTGGGAGATTTTTGGTATTTATTCATTCCATGTATTCATTCCATTTATTCATTTATTCTATCGGGGTGGAGTCAGATGAGATGTCACAGCAGTCCTTCTGGTTTTAGAATCTATAAAACATGTATTTGGGCAGCTTTGGGAGTCTCTCCTCTCTCGCTGTGAGATTCATCCTTCATGCTGAGCTGGAGGAACCAGAAGTGTTGCAGAGAAAGGGTTTTCTGACCATTTTGAGGGGTTCAGGTTCAGAGGACCTGTGTAATCCAGTTCAGCATGTGGTACAGTCAGGGCTGTCGTGTCATCTGTGAACCACTTGACAGCTGTGTGTGTTGGCTTGTAGATGCATCCAGCTGGGACACCCTCATCACTTCTCTGCATGTGCCTCTCTCTGCTTTATTCTAATTCCCACCTCATCCCCAACCAGCTGGTAAACACGCAGCAGTGTCTAGATGGCCCCTCTGTGATCTGAAGACTGTATTGCTCAAGCTGCTGCAACCCTTTTCTTGAAGAAATTTTAATTTGGGAAAATGAATTTTTGAGCCAAACTATCTGCTGTATTCTGTAGCTTTTACCAAGGATGCTAACTGCAAAGGCAGGGAGAAGAAGAGGACCTCCTCTTCTGAGCTGAGGTCAGTGGTGGAGGAGGTACATTTTTCACTTGTTTTTAGTCCTGCATGTGGTGCCAGTGGCACTTCTGTTCCTACACAAATGTACCATGTTAGTCACATCCTGTAATTTCAGACAAAGAATAGGTGGAAGAGTCAGACTTAGCTGCCATCATTAGTTACTGAGTTGTTAACGGCATGAAAGTAAAGATACTGAGCAGAGGGTGAACATCACCTGAGGAAAAGAGGCAGTTGCATGTAAACGCGAAGGTTTTACTTTAATCATATGAAGATGACTGAAGAGTTGAAAAAGTTATTTAAGGATATGCAGGGCTAATATTCGTAGTAGATGAAGAAGTGGGGAGATGGGAGAAGAATTTTGCTCAGTTTTTCTTGGTTCTCTATCACTTTGAATGCAGTGACAAGAACCAGGGTAGTACTACAGATTTGTAGACTAGGACATGTAGTTCCCATTCACTAAATAACATGGCTTTATGGTTGTCTACAGGATGAAGAAAAGTAATTTTAGGTTAACAGTGTCAAGTAGGGAGATTGAGACAACACTATCTGACCAAGACAAGAGCCTGTGTTATGCCAGGGTCAGCTGCAGGTGGCTCTGGCTCCTGGTTTGCCCAAACTTGTGCCTGGGTGATGGAGCAGCCAGAGTAATGTGTCTGCCAGGGTTCAAGTCTTCCCAAGGAAGAAGCTGGGGGAAGGGCTATTGGGTAGAACTGAGACTGTGACTTTGTGCCTGGCAAGACTTGCTCTTGGGAGGAGACAGGAGACCATTTGGTGGATTTTTGCAATCCTAGTGGATGAGTGGAAAGTCGCATCTAGTTAAATTACATGCTCCTGAAGAATTCATTAGTTGATTCTTCGTAGACCAGGGGGTTTGTGCAGCATTAGTACTGAGCCATTAGCAGTTAAATTGTTTTCCTAGAGTCTCTGAAAGGAATGGAATCAGAGCCAGCATTTGAAGCCAGCTCCTGTGGATGGACAATGAGGTTCAGCTCTCTTTTAATGGGGTATAGGGCAACTGGGTAGAAACATGTAATATATGTATTCAGAATATCTGCACAAATTAATTGTAGCATTGATCCTTCAGCAGTTGCATTTGAGACCTCTGTGGACTTGAGCATTCAGGCTTTAGTAGACTTTATGTTTTCTAAATTGATATTGTAAATTTTCCCCCTGAAATATCAACATTTGATACACTTTTCTCCATCTATCTCTGTCTGGATTCAAATAGTTTGTGAGGTAAATTTAATCTCTCTGTTGCATCGTTAGATTCAACAGCTTGTCAGCATTTCCGTCCTGAGCTGTGTTATGGAGGTCTTTGTAACTCGTCTGTGTACTAGTGAAATGTGGACTTAAATGACTAAGATGTGAGTGGTTTTCCCCCCTGTTGCTTATGGGTAATTAAAATAAATTGGTATGGAATACATTTTTAAGTTTGAGGAAGAGCAAATGTTTAGACTGGGATTTGCTTAGGAGGTTATTTTTTGCTGCTTACTCTTAGATAAAGCCTGCCTCATTAGTGAAGTTTGCAGTTATTGTTAATTAGTCCATGCAAAACAAAGCAGGGAGATTGCCTAATTCTTTTCTAAATCTCACCTTTTTTTACACTGATATTATTCCAGCTTTTGTTGCAGAATGACTGTAGATTTACACTTAATGAGTACCATGACATGCTGAATAATGCTCTCCAAGTCAAATGTGTTCCTTGCTTGGTAAAACCTGAACTCTGATCTTCAGTTGCACTGAGTAGTATCTCAGGTCGAACAAGGGTATAGCTCATTACCTGTGTGTACTTTGGGCACCTCTGTTTTACTCCAGGCATTTACTGCTGTAAGCACTCTGTGCCCAGAGGGTGCAGATTTACACAGCTGTGTGCCCTCTTAGATGCAATTCATTTATTATTTGCTGCACTGCCACATAGTGAGGCAAAAGTGTTGACCCCGTGCTTGTGACAGCATGATGTCTGAACTTTGGCTGGCACCTACCTCAAGATACCCTCACTTGTAGTAATTTCCACCTTTTGCTGGGGTCAGCCTTATCTGTTCCATCTCATTAGTCTTTTGAAATATAGGTATGCACAGTGTGTACCTTAAGGGCATTAAATCAACTTTTGAAGTGACACCTTAGCAACCCTGCCTTGTGTGTCCCATGTGTGCCCAGAGAACCAGGAATGTGGTTACTCCATTGTGAGG
Organism: Manacus vitellinus; assembly: GCF_001715985.3. Classification (NCBI taxonomy): domain Eukaryota; kingdom Metazoa; phylum Chordata; class Aves; order Passeriformes; family Pipridae; genus Manacus; species Manacus vitellinus. Next base: position 5,697,290 of record NW_021938789.1, on the reverse strand, counting down.
TTAATCCACCAGGAACGAGTAGGACAGAGGTAAAGGATATGAAGACAAACAAATATGATGATTGAAAATGTTTTGCCATAAATTGCTTCCTGCACTAAGTATCTCAGGGAGAGATCTGTGGTGTGCTGAGATGGGCAGAGCCCGAGCACATGGATGCAGATTGCACAGCATCTTTTACTATATGTTATCCAATGCAGGACCAGTAGAAATTAAAAGTGTAAGTAAAACCTTTTATATGCTTCCGTTCACAATGTAGAAGGTAGAGACCTAAAGGGAAGTCTACTTCTTTTTACCAGAGGGATTTAAAAAGGCAGTAGCAGTAATAAGGAATAAGCCCCAAACATTTGTGGTGCTGAAGCAGGAGCCAACCCGTAGCATTTGTGCTGTTCTGCTGCAGCCAGTGTCTCTGTTTCACCCCTCTGGAGGGTCCTGCAGGTCAGGAGGCTGATTGTCAGCAGTCACATTCTGAAGCTGCATTTCTTTTCTTCTTTGTGCTTCCTGATGTTTGCTTACAAAATAAATCTCCCATATTCAGTGTGGGATGAAATGCTGACTCATCTGAAATCATCGGGGCCAGCATTTGACTCCAGATCTTTCCAGGATTTATGCTTTCTTCTACTCTGGGAAGGAATAGAGAAGGTTACAAGCCTCTGTACAAGAGCTGAAGATGAACTCTCCACTCCAATTCCGTGGGATGCTTATTCAGGAATAGTCCTCATCTTGTCAGAAATATTTACTGTATATGCTTTCGATCTCACTCAAGCATAAATAATGCGCTTTTTTTGTCAGTTGTTGGAGTCAGTTGTGTGCACATAATGTAGTCCAACAGTCAGAGAAGTAGGAAAACTCTCCAGAGTGCTTCTGGCTTTTCAAGAATTTTAGGCTTTGGAAATTAACTTAGCTTTTGGCAGATGTCTACTATGAAGGATCTGAGTAGAAAATAACAATTGTTATGTATCTACTGTCATTGTTTCTGTGTTTGTTCAGTGTTAGTTTGGCAGTAAGTAATGTGCTGGGTTTTTTTTTTTTGTTTCTTGTTTTTTCTTTGTTTATTTTTTATATTATGGTACAGAGAGGAGTTGCAAAAGAACACTTGTTGTTTTAAATTTTAGAGGAGAGGTAAGACAGGATACTTGTCAAAATATGAAATTACAAATGTCTATGGGCTGGGACCACGAACCAAATCCTCCTCTTGCTTACGGTGGTCCAGCCATTGCCTTGTGTGGCTCGTAAGCACATGCACATCTGCTGGATCCATGACATTGCACTCGTACAAAACTGGAGAAGAAAAAGGTGTGCTGCCTCTGGTGATGGTCTTCCAGATATTTGCTTACCACAGTCCTTTTATCCAGCTCACTGAAGTTACATGTGGAATACAAAGTGCTGTGTAGTAGCTTTGTGCTTGATCTGTTTTATAAGGGAGGAAAAACTAGCGGCTGAATTAAAACAACCAAACCTCGGAAGAGATCGTCAGTACCTTCAATTAAAATCAGTAATTTTGTAGTGTAGGCCTGCCTTATGCTGTATATTTTTTTCAGTCAAATGGATGGGATCTTTGCATGATGTTTAACATGCAAAGGTTAACCTCTTTGCATGAGGTAAAAGCTGTGTAAAAGAAGACGCCTCCTTAAAGCATGAAGCAGAGAAGCAGAAAACTATGTTAGAGTGGTGTTCAGCTGCAGTCTCTCCCTACAAACTGAGTAATGTAATACCGTGACCTCCTAGTGAGAGCAGTTATCATTAGAATAGTTAAATTCAATATGGCTCAAATAAAAATGCAGATTTTAGGCAATAGTCACAGGGGGTCTCTGCTGCTGCTGCCCTAAGTATTTATGACTAAATAGCTTTATATTTTAGATGACAACAAATCCAACTATTCTGACCAAAAAAACTTCTAGAAATACAAAAACTATCCATATGACATATTAAAAGTGACCAATGTCTTATATTTAAGTAACTCAAATACAGCCTGTGTGTGTGGAACACACTGATACCAAAAGCCCCAAAGCTGCACAAGCCTTATCTTAGTTTTTTACATAATGTTGTTTTCCCTGTTTATCTTGAAGGCTGACATATTTTTGTTATTAATCTCTCTGTAGTATCAAAATATTATAGATAACAAGTTCTAACTCAATTTGTGGAACTTGACTATATGTATTTCTTGGTTTTGCCACTTTGGGTTAAACCTAAACTGCAGTTAGGTCAAAAGTCAATGAAAGGGTATTAACTGTCCCTTAATTTTAATCCTGCATGGGGATATTACCGGGGAGTCCAGTGACAGCAGTGGCTTCTGGGACTTGTGGTGGAATAGGAAATCGAAACCAAGAGATTCCATAGTTTGGTTTAACCTGAGGCAGAAAGGAGAAATATTTCTGATTGCTGGATTGCTGCAGGAATGTGGAAGTGGGCTCAGGGCAGCATCAGAGGTGCCAGATGTCATTGTCAAAATCTTTCTTGCACACTTAGGAGAAGTTTGAGAGAGTCAGAGACCAACGTAGAGGTGAACTCGGTAAAGGACTTGCCAGTGGGGCAATAAGGGGAAGCTGTTGGTCTCTTTGTATGCACTTCTACTTTGTCCTATGTCATTTGTTGGGATCACTATGAGGTTATATTTATTTTGCATTTGATATGATGGAACAACTCTTTTCAGCTTTATTCAGCTTTTCCCAGGCATCTAATTTCTAAATGAGCACTTTCTGTTTGTGACAAATGCCAGGAGCTGGCAGCCTAAAGGAAGAGGTAGCAGGAAGTGGGGGAGTTCAGTAAAGAAAAGACAAGAATTTGACTTCAATGGGGAGAGAAAGACCAATAATACCATGATCATTGCATTTTTGTAACTGATTTGACACAGCTCATTGGTGACGTGAGCCTGCTAAATCCATGTGGTCACTTCACATGGATGATCAATATATAAATGCAAGACAGACAAGAGTGGCATGGTGTTCTTGAATACTCGGCTGCTTCTTGCCAAGTACAATATATAGATGCCTTTTAGAGATTGATGGACAAACATAATTTTTGTGGTCTCACGTGTAGGAGCTTAAGCTACAGAAATAAAATCCAATTTAATAGTGTTTCTTCAGTGAAGGTCCAGGAAGGTTAGCTGTACTAGCCAGTTCCAACTGCAGTCTCACCAGGGCTGGTTATACTTCTAGCTCATCTCTGGTGGGAGGTAGGAGGATAGTCTGAATGCACCACTATCAGTTCTTTTTGAGCCCCTCCATTAGATTTCTTTGTTGTTTAGTAGTCTGCAAGTGCCATCTTTGCAATTTTTTCTGTTTGCCTGTGTGGGTGAGTGATGCTGAGAGGTGAAAATGAACTGTCCCATTCTCCTCCCTACACACTTCTATCTCTCTTTCCTTTTTGATCTTTTTTTTTTTAATTAATTCTCCCTTCACTGTTATACGACACCACGGAATGTCATTCTTTGAAGGCTTTTGGGAATTTGGTTAAAAAGGTAGGGAATTTGACATGAGGAATATGCAGACAGAAGATGTGTGTGTGGCAGATGTTTCTTCTGCTGCTGCTGAGCTCAGCTCCTGAGCTTTTGTATATATCAGAAATCTAAACTTGGATCTGACTTGGCAAAGAGCCCCTAACTCTGGATCACGCTGACTTAAAACCTCAGGACAGAAATCTTCCTGGTTTCCTATCAGCCACAGCTTTGAAATGTAAATAAGTTAGTATTGATTTTGTCTATGTGTGTGTGTGCATACCTGCATATTTCCTGCCCCCCCAACCAAGTATTTTAGAATTCTCTTTTCTGCGATTTTTCTTTCCTTCTATTGTGTCCAAGGCCTTACTGCCATTCCAGTACATACAGGATGCTGTGGAAAAAAAAATCTATGTAGAGGTAAGCACCTTAAACCAGCAGTCAGCCCTTTGCCTGCTGTGTGGGCAGACACACAGACCATTTGAAGGCATGCTAGTTTGAGGAGAAAGCCAGCTTCAGAGGAAAGACAGTGTTTGAGAAATAAAGCTCACACTTTCAAGGGCTGGGGGCACAGGTTGGATGCCATTTGGATTTTTCTTTATCTTATCCTTTCTAAAATTTCCAGTTTTAGGTCAAAACCATGTTTCTTGCAGAACTCCAGCAACTTCAAAGTCATTCTGCTAGCTAAAATTTCACAGCTTGGGCCGAAGTTTCTGATATGATAGAACCTGCTGTTGGCTTTGAGATCTCATGGGGTGTTCTAGCCAAAATGTTCCTGTTCATTAAAAAGTGAAGAGTTAAAAGCAAACCATAGTAAAGAATGTGTAATGTTTTTAAAAGCCTAAAGTTTTTAAATTAGTGTATTTTATTATTGTTTTTCCAGTGTTGAAAAATACCATGCATCATTTGGAACAACCCATTTTTTTATATTTGTAGTTAGCTATTTTTATACTGGTGGCATCTACCTGTTCCACCACCAGTTAGTACCTAGTCTGTTACAGGACAGAACCAAGAAACCACTGTGATTTAATAGACTTGCAGTCTAAATATACAGGTATTAGCAGTAGATGAAGGAAAGAGTAGTATCACCTTTTTGCAAACAAGGGGTATATATGAAGGGAAATTCAGTAATTTGGGTTTATACATTCTGCATCTGCTCAAGGCCTGAATCCCCAGGAACAGAGCCCACATTTTGCAAAATCTCTGAGATTATAAATCTGTTTTGTTTGACTGGGTCTGCCACTGAACAGGTCAGAGTGAGTTACAAATCATGCAGAAGGTACTCTCCCCAAATACCTGCAATGTGAGTTAACTGTCAGTATTCTAAGCCCCATTTCACTGAAAGGAGAACTGATAGAAGAGTGGATCAGGCTTTTTATGGTATTCCCAAGCCAGACATCCCAAAGAGGGATTATAAGGCTAATATAAGAGTTCCCTTGCTTTCACTGCTCAACTTTTACCACTGGTATGTGAGCAGAATCACAGTGTTCATTACTAAATGCCACTGTTTACTTAGAAGGCAGGTATGTGAAAGAGTGCAAGCCACTATATGCCTATACATGGTCAAAGCTGTAAAATGGTACCACTATGCTAAATTTAAAAAAAAAAAAAATTACCTGTTAGTGTCGAGTTATGCAGGTTCAGGCTTTAAAAAATTCGGAGTTTGGGTCCTGTGTAGCTTTAGAACTAAACCATATAGTATTTTAATGTGAAAAATAATGTCATATTTTTATCTTTCTATCTGGTTTTTTTTGTATTTATTTCTATCTGCTTGCAAAAACCAATCCTTTTTTTTTCACTGTGGGCTTTGTAAATACTTTAATTAATCTCAGATTTTTATACAACAACTTCTGCTTGCTAATATTTCACTAAGTTGGTTTTAAGGCAAATTAAATCTACCTTTTTGAGAGTAGTTTTCCTTTTTAGTTAATCATCTTTGACTATATAGCAGGAATTGTCTGCATGCTGCTTCTTGCACTAAATGTTTAGTTCATTTCCTTTCTTATTATAAAACCACTTTCTGTAACAGGATTGGCATTTATTTCAACAGTACAAAAATGTTCTGTATCATTATCAAAGTAACCACCTGGAGTGCTATAAGTAATGCACATACATGGAATAAAACTCTGCTCTTTATTACAGATTTTTGAATGCAAAGTAGCAGCATATCAATTCAAAATAACTACTGACTTCAGTAGGGTTGCTCAAGATTTACATGTGCATAATTGAGAGCAAAATGCAGCTTCATGTATACATCTAATAATGCAGCAGCATTGCATGAGAAGTAAATCTAAACTTTATTGCTGTGTGATAAATTATCTGGTAAGCACTATAATTAAACTACAAACCAGTTCATTAGTTGCAGACGGCATCACTAAATTGGTTCTAATAGAAGCTGGGTAGTTGCAGAATGTGAGTGTCTGATTGTGAATATTATTGCTGTGGCAGCAACAGTTAATTCAAATAATGATGGAACTTTAATGGATGAGGTTGTGTGACAGAAGTAGCAAGAGCAGATTTGCTTAATAATTGGTTCTTTCTTGCTACAGTAAGTCATTGATTTCTGTTCTCTTTCTTTTCCTCCTTCCTCTTACAGTTGTAATCAATCTGATCATATGTGCACCATGTCCTGAGACTTCAGCTACAGCTGTAGCAGCAGTTTGGTGCCCATTGGAATAGAGCAGGCCTGGCAGAAGAAATGCCAGACCAAATCCAGCCCCAGGCCTGCAGGCACATGGTCCCAGGGATGCTGTTATGAAATACAGTGGGCAGGAACAGCGTCTGCCCTGCACTGTAGCCAGAGTGGGGACAGCAGTGGGGGTTCTGCTGTAAGCCTGTGGAGCTGTCCTACCTGCTGCTCATTTTTTGTGGAAATGTGGCAGCCTAATGTAGTGCTTTCCAAGTTTAAAGTGATGTGCCTGCTCTGCAGAGTTGATGCATTCGTTTTCTTCATTCACTTTTCCTTGATTTGATCTGTTGTTATTTTACTCACAGATCAAACGTGTTGCCCTTTTCTCTTAGAGTGTCAATGCTCATATGTTTGTATATACACGAGCCATTGCAGGGTGTGTGCTTGCACGTGAGCTCAGGAATGCACACATCTGTGACAATGCACGTGCTGCAACGTTTGCAAAGCTGTAATGTTGTAGTTTCTCAGCAAATGCTTTCTGGGTGCGTAGAGTCATCTAGTACATAATCCTGTCCAATGTATTTTTTAATAGCACCAGACTGTGGGTTGTACTGCCAGATTCAAATTGATAGCAGTTCTTGTAATAACCATTTTAAGGAGATATGAAAGACATGAACTAAGCCACTGGAGGCAGTTGGTTAAAATGTGGCTCGATAGGCAGGTGTCCAAAGATCAGATATAGCTCTAGACTCTGTATTAGGATAAATCAATTTTCTTATGCATTCCATCTTTCCTTAACATTTCTCAGGAAATTTAGAGTCGGAGCTATATTTAGTACCTCAAGGGCCCTGCTTTGATTTTGTTTTTGCATGATGAAAGCTCTGATTGGACCTGCGTGTTAACTTGCCATCACCTCGAGGAAGTGTTACATGGATTCATCAGTTCTCATTTTCCCGTACCTTGACTCCCTGACGTGTTCTGCAGCAGGCGGGTGGAATGACAGCTCCCTGCTGCTGCTGCCACTGCAGTCTGTACACTCCTCTCACACATGGAATCTGTTTTTTAATGCCATAGAGCTGCATTTAAGGGTTCAGAAATTTGGGGCAATTACTTTGCACGCTCTGACAGTGCCGAAACAAGGCTCCTGAATAATTTGTAAAAATAACATTTTTCGTAGGTCTCCATACGCTGAAGTGACAGCTACAGGCTATGGAGGTACAAAGAAAACTGTTCTTTTCTATGTGCTCTGTGTCATTTCCTCACCAATATTGTATGTTCTGGAATCACGGATGATTCCACATGCATTCTAGAGTTCTTCTAATTTTGGACTAACCTTTTGGGTTCTAATTTCATTGAATAATGAAATATTGACCCAAACTTTCAACTTAAGTGTCCACAGAGCTGGAGGAGAGATAGAAATGATTTAGATAATAGACACGTTTTGGTTCCTCTTTTACTAGCATGCAAATTTTCTTATTGGATTCTAGAGGGTTGAGAAAGTCAGGCTTTTTAATTTGCAGTCTGTAGGGTTCTTGCAGATGCTTTGCAAATACTTTTATACTCCAAGAACTCAGGACTGATCTTCTGCCAAAATCTAGGAGGTGTTCTCCTGCTTCTTCTGATAAAACAGGCAGTCTTTGCTTGGTATCCTGTCAGCCGGGATCTAGACCAGCATAATGAAATCTGTGCTGCTCTATTATAACCTTTAGTGATTAGATTCCATTTAAAATAATGTCCAAATGGTAAGCTCAGTTGAAGTTCATCATTATGTCCCTTGTCTTACAGAGAGACAAGATTAGGTACAACAGATTAACAGCTCAAAACCTTTTTTAAACATTATAAAATCTGAAGACTTTCTAAATCTGTAACTTTATGCCTTGATTCTGAAAAGAATTTGGCATATATTAGTTATATTGTGTGCAGATTCTGTCATTCATCCTTTCCACCTGAGTATGGTTTTTAAATGACAGTGATTTTTATTTAATGATAATTTGTAATATACCAAAGACAATCTGATATATATGCTTTTCCAGCACTTGGATACTACTAGCTAACTTCAGCTTTTACTCTGTGCCGTGGTCCGAAGAGAGGATGGGACACGAGGAAGGGTGCAAGTAGAATCCTTTATTCAGGCGTGCTCCAGATTCTTACCCGTTGAGGCAGGGAAAGGACCAGAACATAGGGTGGGGTATCAGACAGACAAACGGGGGAGCAAATCAGGATAGGGGTACAGGCGAAAGAGGGAGGAATGTGGGAGGAACCGGGGAGAGAAGGGGCGAATGGAGGCTGTTTCCTCCCTGCAGCTCCTCCAACCAGTCAGCAGAGAAACAGGGGAGCAGGGAGGTGGACAGGCCGGGATATGCCCGGAAGATAGAGATTCTGGGGGAACATACAATGTGTGTGTACATAATAACTATAAAGTCTGCATCATAAAGTCCGTTCAATCACTGCACATCCTTTTCCGCTTCTGAGATTTTCCCCATTCTGATTCCTGGTCCTTCACAACTCGACATTTATTTTGATAAAGCATCAATTGCTGTTTACACAGATGTTAAATAAATAACAGGGTTCAACTTCCTTATGGACTGTTTCTTACCAGTGCTCACTGCAGCATCCAGTTGAGAAATGCTGCTGGGAACCACGGGGACTATGTTTTGATAGTTTACACAGAAGCATTAGACAGTTCTTGATTCCAAATTCTCTTCATGTTTTCAGTTTTGCAGCTAATAAAAGCCATTCTAGAAACAAGCGGATGTTCCCATTTCTTGTGAAAGTCATGGATTTGCCTACACTTTCTCTACATTTAGTCTTTTCCTTCTGGAACAATAATAGATGTAAATTTACTAACAAGTAGCTCTGGCACCAGTCACTTTTCTACTGTATCATCAGTATTTGTGGAGCAGAAATCCACAGACTAATGTAAAAATATGTAGCTTTCCTAGTTTACTTAAAACTGTAGATTTTCTGCTTTGTAATATTGAAATTAATACCTCTGTCAACAATCTGGACGAGGGCACTGGGGGAAGAGTAGCTGGAAAGTGGCCCAGCAGAAAAAGGACCTGGGGGTGCTGGTCGACAGCGGCTGAACATGAGCCAGCCTGTGCCCAGGTGGCCAAGAAGGCCAATGGCATCCTGGCCTGTGTCAGGAACAGTGTAGCCAGCAGGGCCAGGGAAGTGATTGTCCCCCTGTACTCAGCACTAGTGAGGCCACACCTCAAATGCCCTGTCCCATTCTGGACCCCTCAGTTCAGGAAGGACATTGAGGTGGTGGAGCAGGTCCAGAAAGGGCAATGGAGCTGGGGAAGGGTCTGGAGAGTAAGTCTTACATGGGGCGGCTGAGGGAGCTGGGGTCGTTCAACCTGGAGAAAAGGAGGCTCAGGGGAGACCTCATCACTCTCGACAACTCCCTGAGAGGAGGTTGTAGCCAGGTGGGAGTCAGTCTCTTTTCCCAGGTAACAAGTGAGAGGATGAGAGGAAATGGCCTCAAGTTGCACAAGGGGAGGTTTAGGTTAGGTACTAGAAAAACTTGATGGAAAGATTTGTCAAGCATTGGGACAAGCTACCCAGAGAAGTGGTGGAATCATATCCTTAGGGAGATTTGGGATGCTTTGGGACATGGTTTTGTGATATTTTGACAGTGCTGGATTAATAGTTGAACTTCGTAATCTTAAAGGTCTTTTCCAGCCTAAATGATTCTGTGTTTGTATGAAATTGTGGAATGGCGTGTTATATACGAACTTTACGGCAAATCACTAATAGGGAGTTCCTGAAGGATTTTTAAATTTAATTCAACATCCTGGCGGGATTAGCTTTCATCTCCTATGTTAGTGTAATGAAGGTTCCCCTACAGAGTTGTATATTAAATAATATCATGCAAAGAATTATGTGGATAGGTACTATTCGACTCTTTGAGAAGTATTATCATTGTTAATCCTTAAAGATCCAAGAAGCTTTGTGAAACTAATTTTGAGCTCTGCTATGTTTATCTAACAGTACTTCTAAATTTAGTTGGAAATTTACTTTTTTTTTTTAAGAAGGGGTATAACGACACACATGTGTTTAAATGGATGTATAGTCTTCCACGCACAACTGTATATTTTTTAAAAAACAGTTACATCACTTTAATTTGTATTTGAATGTTTACTTATGGAAATTAAACCTACCTGAGTCAGATTTTTTTTTTTTGAGGGCAACTGCATAGTGTTCAATTATGCATTCAAGATTACATTTTTTATGGTATGGATGCAGCTGAGTGTGGAATGACTAATGGGAAGGTAAAGCAAATTGATTTAAACAGCCTCTAGGGATGCTTAATATAAGTACCCACACAGTACAGTTGGTAAGTGGTAACTTCTTAAGTGATTGTAACTCCATGACTCTCTGTAAAGTGCCGGTATCTTCAGGAGAAACTTAGGGCTCAGACTTGTAATCAGTTTATTACAGCTTAATAAATTACCATGCATCAGCTGAAGGACAGCAGTGAAAGCCCAGCAACATAATCTACCTTAAATCTCAGTGTAAGAGGTTTGAGCTCCACAGGATTACCTGGCTGTGGGCTGGGAGTGTGCACAAGGATAATGCCGTTGTGGTATCATGAATTTGACACAACAATGAATAGGATGTTGATATAAGTGTTTGTGTTTTTCCTGGTGCATTGAAAAACCCCAGTGGATTAGAGCTACCAGTATGTAAATGAAGCATCTGTAGTAGAATTATTCCAGTGGCACTGCCCAAGGCCCGTAAATTAGTTACATAGATATTTATTAGAATTTTCTTTGCAAATTCCAGTAAGCTTGTGTTTAGGTGTTTAAATTATATACCTTGATGTCTTCAAAAAATTTTAAACTTTCAACCTATTGCAAGTTGCTGCAGGTTGATCACTTCTAAAAAACAAGTCATCTGCTTAGGCTCTTAATAAAGTATGTGACCCTGATTTGAGCACCCTAAGGATATGATATATTACATTATAGTCTATTACCTTACCCAAATCTTCGTTCGTGAAGCCTAGCCATGAATTCTGTTACCTTAATAGAAGGCAATAGAAGCCTTCAGTTTACCTAAAGATATTTAGTCAATCTGTAATGGATTCTGAGCTATTACTGCTTTTTTAAAAATAACTTTTTTTTAAAGGATACCTCATGCTGCGATGGAGGGGCTTCTGGAGAGGTATTCACATACAGTGATCACTGGACAAAACAAACCAGTGACTCAGGTCAGAAGGAATTGTTCAGGGACTGAAGTCTGTACAATACAGGTCAGTAGGTGAAAAGGCAGACTGTGTAATTGGTAGGGTTTCTGTTATTTACAGGTGTAATGCCTCCTCTGAATTGTTCTGAAAGGTAAAAGATGTTGAAAACCAATATTCTGATTTGGGCTCATCTCTGTGAGGTGAAGCAGTGCTCCAAACTCACCTTGTGCTTCCCAGCAGTGTCAAAAAGTCGCCTAAAATATGTTCCTTCACACAGTGCTTGATTTGAAAAAGGAAAAGAAATCAGGACGTCAGGACTGCAGGCATTGTCCCATTGACTTGAATCCAGCCATTTTAGTTAATACAGCCCAAGCTGGTGCAGAGTGCTGTTCTTTTCCCAGTTGGATAGGTGGTATGAAGCAGGAATTAAGATTTTAGCATAGTTCTTCCTGCACAGGCATTTCTCTTGCCTGACAAAGCTGTGGCACTGGTGCCACACGAGTGGCAGGAGCCAAACCAGGCTCTGCTCTGTTGAAGCACCTTCAGGTGAGCTCAGAGGCTTGTGCTTGGGTGTGCTGGACCTGCTCTGATAGCCCAAGGACAGCAGGCTGTCACTCTGTCAGCTCTGTCCATCTGGATCTCTGGAGTCCTGTCCATCTGAGTGTTGGGGGGCACAATTGAGTAGAAATATAAAGTGCTCTTTTGAGACTTCAGCAATTTAGGGCAATACTCAGGTTTTTCTGTTTCTTTGATTAAACTTCTTTCCAAATCCAAGTACTATGTGTTTAAAATTAAGATATATAAAATCAAGATGAAGTAGTAAACTGGAATGATATTTTTTAGGAAGTTAACCAAGATAGAATCTTTACTGTCACGTAGTACAATATTTTTTATTAATGCATTTAAATTGTCAAACTCAGATGTGATCAGACAATTAATGAGATTACATTTGATGCAAATTTCATTTCATTGTTACTGTCACTGTGTTCATAGATGCTGTAATAACATCTGTGTGCCATGTTAGTTCAAAAGGATAGCTCTGCCGTGGAACGCATTGATGAGCACGCACAGTCGGGGAGTGTCTTGGAATGAGTCAGAATTGTGTGTTTAATATTGAAAGATTTCTGTCATGCTGTAGTGATCTGTAAATATTAGGCCTGAAACAGTAGCTCATTAATGCAAACCTCACTGTCTTATGAACAACAGCTTAGATAACAATCAATCCCAGCCTGGGTAAAGGAGAGGTTTTGATTTTGTTCTTTTTCTTTCCAGTTTTCACTTTCTTCCATTAATTATTGAGCAGAAATATCAGACTGTGCAAGCTTCATTGTAACTTTACAAGAGTTGAATATAATCCCGGGGGAAAAAATCCACATAAACAATATAACACATTTCTTATTCTGGGGTTAACAAATAAGGACGAGATGACGTGAGATTAAAGAACTGATAGTTTCTCATCAATCCTTTAATCAAGTTTTTCCTCCTTTCACTTATAAAAGTAATTTTGACTTCAGGAGCCTCTATATGTATTTTATTTCCAGCTCACGTCTTCTCTGGCCTTACTTTAGAAGACAAAAATGTGCTTGCATTCTCTTTTTGGTGTAATCTGTTTTCCTCCTATTTCAAGGGACATTATATTAGTGTTACAGTCTGGAGGAGAAAGGGTCCAAGACACTACCTGAAAGCACAGGTTTAAGAGTATGTGCTGCAAATGTCATTGTATGATTCTGTTTGTTGCTGGACAATCTCTGTGATCTTTCCAAAAGGCTGATGGGCTTATTTGGATGCTATTTGAAACTAAATTAAGGTAGGAGAAAACCCCATGCGAATGTTTGAGTTAGAAGTGTAGAGGAAGCCCTTTCAGCACACCACCTGTGAATAATGGTGTCAGCAAAGGAAAGAGAAACAGGACTGCACCTTACTTGTTTCCTTTTACCCTTTCTTGTCCTAGTTTTTCAGCAGCAAACTATGGCCTGGAAGCTGCTCAGTGGCACTGTACAGTGCTGTGGCTCTCCTGATGAGCCTTTCCCAGCATGGTCCAGGTATGAAAAAGCCTGTGAACCCTTTTATAGGCGTGGTTGAGTGTGACTATTGCTGATAGTAATTCTTTTCCATGTTTTCTTACTCAGGGAGAATGATAACTGCCTCTTTTCTAGGAGCTGAGATCTGACCCTGAGTAGCTTTAGTTGCTGTCTTTCATCACTCTGCTTCGAGGAAGAGGTCAGGCCACTTCAAAATGATGAAGACTGATGTATCATGGACAGGGTCAGAGGCAGAATTTGCTTTATTCTCCTAGAATTATGTTAACTCTTAAAGAGCTGGATTTTGCTCCATCTTATACCCTGTAGGCAGTATCTTCAGCTGACTTGTGGAACAGTTAACAGATAAAGCATCTACTGTCAAGCTGAATAGATCATCCTAATCACTGCTTACATAAATCTTTTTTTTCCCACCTATCACCACTTTGTGAACAACTGTCTTGCATTTTCCCTTTTCAGAGTTTTAGTTTTCTTTTCAGTTTGCTTTAGTTACTGAGTTGCATAAGAAGTCCTTCTCGTAGCCAAAGTAGGAACTATCATAAAATTATGGTGCATAAACTTTCCTACATTGCATCATGTGTGCATTTGTATCAGCAAATTCAGTGATGTGAAGTACATGGCATGGAGTCTGTTCTAAATCCTTTACTGATGGGAGGTTTATCCACAGGCCCTCCTTGAATCCCCAGTAGAGAGAGCAGTTGGCAAGGTCAGGGTCAAGTAGTGACCAAGGTGGACCAAATGCTTGGCTGAACCTGTATTTTGCTAAAAATTGTCAAGGTTTCGGAAGATTGCTGACTGAAAAAGCTGAACAGTGATCTATCTTACTGCTTAGTTTTTGCATGCCAAGTCCTTTGAAGCCAGTGACTTGAAAAGGTATGTCCTAAAATGTCCATGCAATACCAGGTTGAGAAATGTTGTTGCTCTAAATACAGAAAGGCTGATGTTGCTTACAGCTTCCTCTACCAATTCCATGGCTATTGAGTCATTGTTGATCATGTCATTAATGTGACATGTTTAATGAAAGTAACTACTTCTGTTCTGGTTTAATACCTTGTCCCAGATCTGGCAATCTCAGAATTGTTTATCACACAGGAGTTTCCCATGTCCTCCTCTTGACAGGTTTTGTGCTTTTGTTCCAGACAGAGTCGCTCTCCCCTCTGATGCAAATGTACAGCCACTTTCCAGATAGTATCTCTATCTCACAAAAAAGATTTATTAAATCAAGAAGTCCCTTTCCAGATTTAATTAGTGACTTTCTTAACCAAATTGTACTGGCGCCATCTTTCTTATCCGTTTCCTTCTAAAAAGGCTCATAAACTAACAGTGGAGCTAACAGTGAATTGACAGTGAGTGCATGGAGAGGTGAGTGAATGCAAGTCCAGAAGGTCCTAATAGTGGCACAGTGTTCTTGTTGCAGAGATTTTGTTGTTGAAATCCAGTAAATGAAACTGGAACTTTCAAAGTGAATGTGGCTCCTACCTAGACTCTTTTAATTCTTTGTTTCCTCTAATAGGATAGTGAAAGACTGCTTAATGCACACTTGTCATGATTATATTCAGTTCAGAATGAACCACAGTATAACAAATTTTGGGATTCCATCTGAGGTGGTAATTTTCATGACTTCTGATCATGTTTATATTAGAGGTTCTGTACCAGGGATTCTGAAATTGTTGTTAATCCCTATATATGTGGGATGGCACTTTCCAAACTGTCTAATAAGGTGTGCTCCCACTGGTTGCATCAACGGCAGTTTTATTTCTGACTTCAGTGATGATAGAATTATGTACCTACACTACATACTTTTAGCAGTCTGGTTCCCTAACTGTTTTAAATTTGGATGCAGTTGTCCCTGACAAATGTACTTTGCTTAATAAAGTTCTTTCTGGACTTGGTTCTTGACCATATTCTATGACCAATATAACCTTACTAATAGGGAATTATAAACTTGTGGGTGATTTCATCTGATCTAACTTTCCATGGCAGTGCCTTTATATTCTCACTTAATATTTGATAACCTTTTTGTCTTCCTTGAGCAAAGACTCCTTGAAACATTTCAAGTCTTAAAGGAAATTCAGTGTAAAGGGATTTGAAAAAAGGTTTCTTCTTGAACATCCCATTATCCAAAAAATACATAGAAGGAATAGTTATGGTACCATGAGGCTCCATATGAGAGTAATTGAGTGGAAGCTAGTATTTTAATGGTGACATTTATGCTCTATAAGAGACTTAACTGAGAATCACCACACATTGAATACACCAGTAGGTGAGATCACCATTTTGGTAGTCACAGAAATGACTGGACATATCTGTCTGTCTCTTTGTTATTCTCTCCTTCATTCTCTGCCATTCTTTCCTTCTAGGTCTTCCCATTCAAATTCAGCATGCAGAACAGCTGCCTTGGGCCAGCTCCTTCCTGCTGAGCCAGGCTGATGGGAGAGCACAGATTTTTGTTGCTTTTCTGTGCTAGGTTGTGAGTGGATGTTGGACATAATGAACCCAGACAAAAAAAAAAAAAGTTAATACTTTTTTTTTAATTATTATTTTAATAAACCAAAACAGAGCCCAAGCATTTTTGGGGAGGGTGGGGTGCTGTTCTGGGAAAATGCACTTGCTGTGTATTCCATCTGTGCTGGCATCTGAGAGGAACGGTTATTAGAGCAGGACCCAGAGCATCACACCTGCAGTCCAGTCTCTGTGGGATCAGTAATTACATGTTAATTAACAAGTCTGGAATGAGTGAGAGTTTGCATGTCAGCAGATAATCTGTATAGTGACTAATAAACTGCAGAATGTTTTCAATTAGCAGGCTTGAAAAGGAAATCCCAGTGAGTGTTTTGCTCGGTTGGGAAAGGCCGGAATGAATGCACTCTGTTGTTAGTACCCTCCAAATAGGAAAGTGGCAGATTTAAAAACTATGTCGTAAAGATTAAGATCTGAGAACACATATGCTTAAGTTGCTTGCTACTGCTGTGCATTGGTGAAATCATACAGAGTAAAGTTCAGTGAAATGAAATTTTTCACTTGATTAAATAAGAGCAAACAGGGAAAAAAATCCATTCTTGCATAGATCCTTTAAGGCTTTAAAGTCTATAATGTATTTTTATTGCATTTTTTTAAATGGACTGAAGTAGGGACAGCTCCAGAACCTGTTCACTGGGGATGGAAACAAATGTTGCATTCTTTATTTGGCCCAGATTCTGGGAATCATTGACTATACTCCACCTCTATTAGGCTTCACTGTGATCTCCAGGTGTTAGATTCCCTCCATTATATGTTTACATAGTAATGTAAGGATGACCTGCCTTGTCTACTTTGACTTGACTTTATTTCTGTTCTGTCCATGTTTGCACTCAGGAGCAACATTTGGAAAGGGAATTTCCAGAAGTGTTTGAGAAATTTTATAATTCTTTTCCCCCCCCCCCCCCCCCCCCCTCCTAGGATGATATTGCAAGGGCAGGCAATCTGAGACCCAACTTTTTAATTAGCTACAAGTAAGGAAAGCTTATATAAGGGAAGAATGATGAAAAATTTGTTTGGGATGTTACAATTTATAAAAGTTGACTATTAAACTTTTGCATTAGATTGGACAACTTAAGAGCTTCAAGATATATAGTACATAATTTTGAACAACTTTCAAGCCCTTCAGTGGATCAGAACAGGTCAAATTAATCTAAAGGCACAGTTTTCAAGTTAATTCTTGATGACTGAGCTGTATTCAAAATTAAAGCGAGTCAGAAGATGTACCCTGTGATGGCCATGGTGTATTGAGAGTTGCTGTTATGGAGGTACACTCAATATATGAGTGGCTTTCAGCCTTGTGAATATCCAGAACTGCCCGTCTCTGGCTCCATGTTGTGCAACTGCTTTTAGTGTTTTGTCCCAGAAATGAAGCTTCTGGGAAAGAAAGGCTGACAGAGACCTGCTCTGTACATTCCTCACCTCTGTGGTTCATCTTCAGCTTCTCCCCAGCAGGACTGGAGCTGTGTGGAGCTGTGACCGACCTGAGCTACAGGAACAGGAGTACAAACTCCACTCCTGTGCTATTGCCACATCACATATCTCTGATAATGAACATTTTGCAGCAAGAGAGTTTTTTATTATCTTGGAACAAGTGCAGCTTGGATATGAGTAATGTCGACAGTTGTAGCTTTTATTCTTGATAATCATCAGTCTTCAGGTTGGCAGTGAGCTGTTGGGATGTCTGAAGTACAGAACACGGAATCCCTCCTTTACATCCTGGGTGGTACCTCTTACCCCATGGAAACCACTGAACTACTTGTGTTTAAGGCTTGAGTTGCCCTTTATGGACCTTCTGTCAACATTAATTTCCCTCCCTCACCCCCAGCCCTCAGATTGCTGCTGCTGCCACGTGTAGGGAAGCAAGGCAAAGGCACATGGGAAGGTGCTAGATCGTTTCCACGTAGTGGAATGTAGCAGAGTTGGGTTGGTCACTTGAAAAGTCCAGATGATATAAGAAGTTTTTCCTAATTTCTCTTCTGTTTCCTTCAGATCCCTTCCTGGCTACACTGAACTGATGATACTGGATGTAAAAGATCTTGATACAATCTAAGGCATCATCTCCTTCATGGAGCTAAAATTTTTATTACCTTGTAATTAATTTCTCTGTAGTACAGTTCTCTGTAGTACCTGTTAGAAAATTGAATTGAATTTACAGATTTGGCCAAGCCCCTTCTAGATCAAGCAGGCAGGTGTTCTGCCATGTCACATAAACTATGATCCTTGACTTCAAGACTTTTCGGTTCTCATGGGGCTAATTAGTGTTCACCTCCATCAACGGCATGCTAGTGGGTTATCTTTAATTAAATTAATCTAGTTCAAGATTTCCTCCCCCCTTCCCCCTTCCCCCTTTTCCCTCCCCTCCTTCCTCTCCCCTTTTTCTGAAGGCTACCTGAGTTTGTATCTCACTCAGATCAGCTTGCAGATTTTTTAGTCTTCTCTTGTCATGTTAAATCCAGGATTGGTTGGAGCCCAAGAAATGGCTTACATTTTTCACTCTGAAGACAGTGTGCATCTAGAATTATGTCCTCACAGGTAATTGAAGTTGCATCTGTGGCACCAACCACCTTTTTCACACTGTCAGGGAAAAGAGGCACTGTGGAAGAGTACAGCATCTCAAAACAGCAAGTTGGTATTTCTAATGTGCAGACCTTTACATATAAGGTGACAGCAGGTCATATTATTACTCCCTTACATGACTTTTTTCAGATTGAATTGATTTAATTTAATTATTTTTAAAGGAATTTCTCTCCTACTTTTGTGTACATGTAGAAATGATCTATTTACTTGTGATTCTTCTTAGAAAGCAGTTGGTGCATTCCTGCCCCTCCTGCAATTTGACAGGTTATGCTATACAAAATGCTAAAATAAAAATGCCAGTGAAACAATAACAGCAGGACAGGACTTTTAAGTTGCTATGAAATAAAACCACATGGAAGTGGTGTGTGAAGGACTTGACTTAGACTTTCAGATGTTCAGCCAACCTCATGGAAGTCATTTAACTCCTCTGTGCCTGTTTGTCTCTTGTTTGCCATCTCCCATGTGATTTACAGTTTCTAGAAATTCCTCTTACAAGTGTCTCTAAAATGCTGGGAGACGCCTGGATGCCAAAGAACTATAAATATTAGCAAATAGTCTTCCAATTCTTAGAGCAGTCATACTGCTGTCTGAACTGGGGTCACCACTGTAGCTTTTAAAATAGGCTTTCAAACCATGCAGTCTCAAATGAGAAGTAGTTTTCAAAAGCTGATGTTTTCCCCAGGTTCTATGAAAGCAGCTAATCCCAAAGAAGAGCTGATGTCCTTAATTCATCTCACTGTAATTTCTGCAATGTTAATGCCTCTTGTCCTGGCTGTCAGTGTGGCTCCAGGGTGAATCCCTCTGTGTGCTGTTTGCAGGGGCTGCTTGAGATATGGTGGGATTCCTGAGGTGAGGTGCCTGGCCAAAACTCCGTCCTGCTGTCTGCTGTGTGAGAGTGCATTACCCCAGCCAGGCAGGGGGCCATGCTGAACCTGCTGGGTTTTTAACTAGGCATCATGAGTCAGACACTTTACTGTTAAAAGTGCAGAGTTTGGGCTATTTAATTATTTGTTAGCCGTAAGAATCTGAGGACTCACGAACCGTCTCTTTTGAGGAATGCAGTGATTTCATCAGATAAATGTTTAAAGCGGGGCTAAGATAGCAGCCAACCACAGCAGAAAAATATTTTTTCCTTTGAGATAACCTCTTAAATTTATACATATTTAAAACCATTTTATCTTCTCTGTCTAATTCTAAGCACCCCTTCTGTCAGCAGCAGACAGAATTTAAAAGAGAAAACCCTCAGTGGATGCTTTTCTTTTTTTTTTTTTTTTTTTTGTGAAATGTGTCAGATGATAAGCAAAATGTAACTGGGTATTTATTCTACTTTTCATGTGCCCTGCAAATTGTGGAAGGCAGCAAGAGATAGAGCAGCAACAGCCTGATAAGCCTGGCTTTTCCCTTTTTGCTGGCTTTCTGTTTATACTTCCTTTGAGCGAGCACTGGGCTAGAGACCAAATGTCTTTACTCATCTGGGAGATTTCAGAGCTGTTGGGAATAAACTGGAGTGAAAAACAACTCCTTGATTACAAGATTTGTAGGTAAATGTTACCCCTGCAATAATTGCCATTTCCCCTCCATCTCCTCCACAGCACACTCTGTTCTAGCAGCGCCTAACAAACAATAATAGCAAAAATAAGGCGTATTTTTTTACACTGGTTATTTTCTGTCTCCTTACTGAAAAGGACACATAATGGAATGAATCTGGCTTCCCATCTGTTGCTAGGTGCAATTCAAAGTGGCAGTTTTGACCTATAAAGATTTGGCTGGTTTGCGTCATGCTTACCCTAGAGACAGCCTCTCCCCTTTAATTTCTGTGTGTCTCCATTTTCCATCTGTGAAAAATCAGGATAACACTAGTTTTCTACTTCACAGGGATTTTACAAGGACAAGTTATTAACAGGCACAAAGCATAGGCTCCGTATTAGACATCGCACAAATATCTATGTCTAAAATCTTGCTGCCACCCTCAGTCCCACAGAATGCGAGTTGGTTGACCTCCACTATGGGACAGAAGGTGATTCATTGTCTCAGGCTGTACTATGGATTTCCAGCTCTGAATCTTCCCATTTTTAAACACATACATAATAGGATACTTGCAAGTCATCCAGCTGAATTTGGTGTTGCCCATTAGTAGATTGGGACATCCCAGGGGTATAAGATTAGAGGTGTGTTTCAATGTGGTACTTTTGGGTCCCAGATAAGATAAAGGCCAGTGGGGACCACAAAGTGTTGGATTGGAGTAGGTGTTTGTGAGATACTTAGTTGAGAATGGTTTCCTCAGAGCATGTATCTCCAGAGTTGTGGTTGTGTGTTGTACTAGAGGGGAAGCAGTTCTTCAGTTAGCTCCATAAATCAGTAGTTCTCAGGTGCATTTTTGCAGTCACATGCAGGTCAGGTTTAAGCACTTCAACATGCCTGTTTGAAAAAAGATGTCTCCAGGGCATGTTGGTTGATCAAAGTGATATTTAGACTTGTACTAAATTATGGACTCAGTCCTACAAGAGTTCAGGGGATGGGTAGGGGTGTTTTGAGGAGCTGTGGCTTTACAGCAGCAATCTTTCAGTCCAGACGTAGGGTATTTCATACTTCTCCTATTTCTGATGTGATTGTTGGAATGACAAAATTCGAGCTCAGCAGTGACAGTAGTTCTGCAATTGAAGAGTGGACAGGGCAGCAACGTTCCTTGTGGATGATTACAAGACATGATCCATCAAGCTAGATGGATTGACTTTGGTCATTTGGCCATTGATGTGGCTCTTACCAGGGCTCTGTACCTACCACATTGCTATAACCCTTAATAAAATCTTTTGAGTCTTATTTCCAGGTTGTGCTAAGCATGGCAACACATACACTACCATGACATTAGCCCTGGTGGGGATTTTGGCTCACAGAGACAAAAAAAAGTTGCAGGCTATGCCAAAGTAGTATACAGGAAACTGTTATAAGGTCTGTTAAAGATCATTGCTGTATTTAGGTTTTTCACCATATTACATCCAAGTATTCTATTTTTTTCATAATATTATCTTTGTAAGTAATGAAAGTTGACCTTGTTTGATAAGATACTGTTGTCTTAAAACTCCTTTGTATTATATGGGCATGCATACGCAGGCTTTGCAGAAGATGCAGTCTTCTGCAGAGAGCTGAACCAGCTAAAAAATAAGAAAAATCAAGCTGCCACTCTACCTAACTGAGTAACTCACCTTAATTCTATTCTTGGTTTTTTTAAATGTAGGATTTTATCCTTCTCAGGTCTAGCTACTCTTTAGGAATCTCGTTGAGAGAATTTAAAATAAATAGATAAAAGGAAACTGCAGCAGAGCTTTCTTCAGCCTGTGCTTAGGAACATGTTAACATAACTGCAAATAAGTGGTAAATTAAAACTTAGCTTAAAGTGTATTCACTTTAGTTAAATAACCAAAACAGAAGCTCCTTCATTTGAACATCAGTGATGTGGAAGCCGCAGTTTTGAGGTTTGGCAGTGACACAGCTTTTGAGAACTGGAAAAGTATATCAGGGAAAGATAGAGACAGGGCCTCATCCTGCAAGGCTTTACTGATTTGATAGCTCTTCTTATTTCCTTAGGGCATGTTTGCCTGTAGCACTGCATTCCAGTGGAAAGGCTCCTAATTTTGCTCAAAGGCTGGGGTCAGGAGGAGGTGACGTCTCCCCGCGTATGAGGGAGCAGGCAGGTCGGGCGCACTGGGCCTCCTCCCGCTCCTCCTGCTGAGCTGGGGAGCAGCGCCTCAGCACGACCATGTGAGCTATCTCATGGCACCTCGTTAGCATGAGATGATGGCTTTATTGGGGGAGTGAGTCATAAAAAAGCTTCCCTTGGTTAAAAATGAGCAGTTGCATTTTAGTGCGATGACAGCCTGATACTGCGGATTGAATTTTTGTGTTACAGTGAGTTTTGTGTGTGTGCAGGCAGGGGAAGGGAGCTTGGGACACACATACTTAGAAAGCAGCTGCTGCAGGGGCGAAATCAAAAGAAGAAAACCTGCTGTGATTTTTTTTTATTTTTATTTTTTAAACTGCTGAGGTTTTCAGGCTCCTGTCAGCTCAATGAGCATCTCTTTGAGTAGCAAATCCCTTGTGTGAAAGTCCTGGCTCTGAATCTCACTTAAAAGTGATCATTTGCAACTATGGATGAGCAAACTACCCAGGATGAAGTATCAGGTGTGGTTTTTTTACTGTGAGTTATAAAGCAAACATTTAATTAACGTGTTGCACAGTCCTGTATCTTGTCATCATGGAAACACAGTCTACAGAAAGCTTCGGTGTTACCTGTTCCAGTGGAAAAACCTGTTCTGGGAAAATGTGTTAAAAAAACTCCCACGTAATCTAATATCAGTGTTTAAAAATCCATGCTCACCTTTCATGTGAACATCCCAAAGTGCTTTTCAGATGGAGAAACTGGAGCCCAGGTTAATGATGCACTACCTCTGGCTCCCTGTTACAATGTATTTATTTCATCTTTCTTTTGTGTCTTATTACCCAGGAAGGGTAAGCCTGGTTTTTGTTGATGGTTCACACCATAGCAGTGCCTCCATCCGGCCCTGCTCCAGAGGTCTCCAGGTGCTACTGCAAGGTAGATAATGCATATCAGCAGGTCACTTGGTGGAGGATAGGGAACAGGGAACAGAACCCAGGCTCCAGGGCATGTTTTCCTGGCCACTGGACCAGATTGCCTCCCTAGTTGGTTTTCCTCGCTGGCATTACATGGACGTCCAAGGAAAATGCCACAAACAAGCAGCCGTGCATGTGCTGAAAACAGAAGCAGCGTAATTGTTAAATTTCGAAGCATAGTGCATCCATAGCTCAGCCAAAAAATATGTGTGATTATCTGCTGTCCATCACAAGCTAATATCCTGTCACTGGATAACCTCAAACGTGCACCATGAACAACGTGATCGAAGTTCTTCAATATTAAAAGGACAGTCCTCTCTACCACACAAGGCGTGAGCAGATGGACCTGAGCGGGGGCCTGACCCAACCTCCGATCAGTGCCGGTTATTTTCATGCTGTCCGCCGGCAGAGGGAGCTGGTAGATTCTGTAGAGTTCAGAGCATCGCTTTCCCTGAGAGCCCAAATAAACCCGCACCGGTCCTGCGACTCGCTGACACCAATATGCTGCATTTCTCGCCACAGTGCTTCCTCCACCAGTGGTTTAGGTCTCCTTGAGCTACCGGCAGGAAGAGCTGGTTCTTAAGCACGTATTGTAGAGCTTGTGCTTTAGGTCAGGAGGTCTTCATCTGACTCTGTCGACAACCAGAAGGATAGTTCTTGTGCTAGAGGATATTTTGCTGAAATAGCAAATAATGTTTGCAGATAATGCATTGGGATGTTCATGCATCTGCAATTCGGGTATCCATATTTAGAGATTAGGTGGGGAAGGGGAAAAAGTCTTACATATCTTGTGTAGTTTAGCCACCTTGATTGGAGATGGAGCTAATTGGAAATACTCTATTTCTGTCCTCATTGATTAAGGGTTTATGTGCAACTCTTCTCTGTGATGTTCCTCCTTGCCTGGACAGTGTGATGTGCAACCAACATACAGACATTTTACTTGCAAGGGAGGAACTAATTTAAAAGAGCTGTTTGGTGTTGGGAGCAGGTCAGCAAATGAACTGATCAACTGTATGGACCCAAATTCTCATGTGAGACACTGTGACTCTGGGGCTCTGGCCCATTCTCTGCTATTTCTATATTTAATATATATTTGTATGTGATGGCTCCATTTAGCTCCCATTCTTTGTAAAGTAACTAGCACAGTAGTGCCCAGGTTGTGATCAGAGCCCCTGGGCATTGTCACATCATGAATAACAGTCATATCATTTTCACCTTTAAAGCCTGTGATGACCTCATCATGTTCTTCTATGAAATATCAATCTTTTAAATGTTGTCCATTGTTACTCCTCATAAAGACTGCAAGAGGAACATCAACTTGCCATGGAGAATATTGAATTTTAGAGCAAACAGATCAGTTATGGCCATTTTGGGGTGTTTTGGTGCCTTTGTATTCTTCAGGTTAAAGCGCTATTTATTCTTAATGCTGTTGACCTGATTTTAATCCTGGCTAATGTCTTGCAGCCATTGAATGGAATATATTGAGTAGAATAATAAATTCAGTCTTACAGAATGATGCTATAAGAGCAGCTTATAAAGGTCAAAGATGGAATTTATTTTCTCTGTGTTGCTGGAGCTCCTGTGTTTGAGTGTTTAGAAAGCTGATATGCCTTTACAGCAAGTGAATAAATCAGAGAGAAGTTAGGGCCAGTTAGAACATATATTGGCAGTTCCTGAGTAGCTTCTCCTTGGAGGTAAATCAGTGAGAGGTAAAAAGTGTTGAATGTCTTCAGCTATTCATGGATATAGAACAGATCAGAGCAGGATAGAATAGAATCCATCCATGAATTAAGTCACCACAAATGATTTTCAGTCAACACAGGTTTCTGCACATACTAGAATAATAAAGAACAGGGGTGGCTGTATCAGAGGTCATAAGAAAGAGCTGAAGTGTGTTAAATGTTCACATCTGTCAATCCTGCTCTTTTTAGGATGGATGGAAAATAGCTCAAGAAATCATGATGCCTGTCTCTGGTGACTCTATGCACAATATGGGAAGTCTCTAGGGATGGTATTTGATTCTGAACACACTATTTTTTCTCATCAGTCATCAAATTGGCATTGCATCCTGTTATTAAGCTATTACTCAGTTTTTGTGAAACACACAGAATCTTCACAACAAGATAAAGCCGTGAGTGAAAATCTCAGTGGCTCACAACGAACACTTCTTGAGCAAAGCAAAGTTCATACTGTGGCTTTCTTCTGCTGGTGTTCAGAGCCATGTACATTTAACACAGTAACATATCAGCAACTGTAATCAAAACGGGAGTAATAGAGAGCCTAAAGACATGAAAATATTTCATGAAACCTACTCGTGGAAGTGAGAATTTTGTAGATTGCTCCCTGGAACAATAAGATCTGTTGAGCCCTTACATGTGATTCTTGTAAGTTGATCAGGGCATGTGAAGCTGCTCTTACAGGAGAAGGGAAACGGCTTCCTCACTGACACAGAACAATTTCTTAAAATGAAAATCGGTGATTATATTAATTTCTTGACAAATGCTTTCAACCATACCAAAGTACCAATTTATTTGTGTATTTAAACAAAATACTGATGACTGATGGTAAGCATTTTTATTGTTTTGGAGTCTGTAAAGACTATAGGTTTAGTACAGTCTGACTGTGATTTTCATTGACTGGTGTAACAGGATCAGAAAATGTTTCTCTGTTTTGGAAAAAAACCACTTTAGCTTTTTCTCTAGTGATTACGATGTTTAACTTATTGGACATAGTTCTGCTTTTCACTTTTTAAATGTGCAATGTTTATCTTGTGCTGGTTTTTGCTCAAAATAAATAGACTTTTAGTTTTATCTGCTCTTCTCTTGAAGAGAAAGAGAAATATTATTTTAAATATTGTATTTTTAATGGAATCTCTAAAAAAGTATCAGAAATACTTAATTTACACAAATTCTTAGAAAACCTTTGTTTTTTATTTCTTAAATATTATATCTTTATTTCAAAATTAGGGTACCCATCCCTTTTGAATATGGAAATGTAGACAAGGAAGACAAGTAAATTATTCCAAGTTTTCTTTCAGTTTTACACTGAAAGATATGAAAGATTCTTCTGGTGTTCAGTTTTCTACAGATGGTTTAGAGCATATATTAATCTACAATGGAGGCATGTGTGTATAAATTCTCAACATTTGGAAACAAAATCAGCCTTCTTATAATCTTTATAGTTTTTTTAAAAAAGACCAAATTATCTTCCTTGCTGTTCAGCAGAAAGGGCCATTTGCAACAGGACAACAGCATTTCTAGCAGAACTCTGCCAGATGTGTAGTAACACCTTTGTTTCACTTTAGGAAGGTGAGTGTTTTAAAATGGCTTTTTTAATTCAGGATATTTTGATATTCAATAAATAATTTAAAAGATTATGGATGAGGGTGAATGCCTTTTAATAGATGTATTTCAAATTAAATAGGATTAAAACAGTTACTTATTTTTTCTGCCTAGCTCCAAGTTGCCCATCAAGTCATACTTTCTGTTAGCTCCAGGTTCTTCCCTGTGTGAAGTCACAGGCGTCAGCAGAGTTAATCCAAGCAGATGTTTTTGCCCAGTGTCATTTTTGGTTACTTAATTTATGCTTAGCTGCTGAACATAATTGCAAAGAGTACTTTAGTGATAGCTTATGAGAAATAGTCTCAATGAACCATTGCTAACACCATGGCTCCCCAAACGAAACGTTGCATCACAGTCTGCCAGCTCTGGCAGCAATTTCTTTGTTAGATAAATAAAAGGTGACATGAGCAGATTTGGTGCTGAGCTCAGTCTGCAAAAAAGAGTAATTTTCCCACTACCACATGAAGGTTTCTTGCTCCTTACAGCACTTCCCTGCACCAAGCATGAGCCATCTGCACAGTCGAAGAGGACCTTGTGGAATAGGCTGGGGGACTCCTGCTTGCTGTCTGTGGGCTGTGGATGGGTTGTAATAATGACACAGCACGTGGCACTGGTGGTGGAATTGTACTGGAGAGTCTGCTCTCCAATAGCATTTTTACAGTGCCTGTGTTGCAGGGGGCTGCATGAATAAACTTGGGCTCCAGCATCTATTACAAAGGACCAGGTTGGCTTAAATTGATATTGCAACTCAGAACACTAAGGAGAATGACACCATCAGCAGCTGTGGAGCTTTATAAAAACTGACCTTCATGCTTGTTGTTAAAAATAACAAAATCAAAGCTTGACACTGAATCCTAATGAATGAGATCTTTGCATTAATTCAGCAAATGTAATCTGATTTTGAAGACCTTTTCAGATGCCTAGAGTAACTTTCCACTGCAGCTGTGAAAGGATAGTTCCAGGTAATGGTGTAATACTTCTTTTCTGAAGTGCCTTAATAGTCACTCAGTTCCTTGATCAAGGCCCTTCACTGTCCAGTGAAAATGATATAAATATTCTGAATTTTTTTTCATATGTAAATGGTAGTATCTATTAATATAAAAGTAACAGGAATAACTCATACCTGCTTTGTAGGTTATCTGGAAATATGCCTGTCTATTCGGATGCGAACTTGCAGTAGATTTGTATTCTCTTGTCTTCAGCTACTCACAATATTTTCCTTTATTTCTCTGTACTGCACACAGATTTCTGAGGTTCCTTTCAAGCTATTTCCCTAAATATTTTATTTCATTAGTCTTATGTAAATACCACCAATCTAGGGCAGGATTCTAGTCTGCTTTCATTTGCCAAGGTCTGGAGTAACAGTGCTTAGCTGAGTTATTCAGGCTTGTGGGGTAAAGGAGGTCATGGTCTGGTCCCTACCAGAAAACGTGAATTGTAGTCTCCCATTTGATTCATGGGCATTGTTCTCATTATCATTAATGGATGTTGCACACATATATTAGGAGAATAGGCCCTATTAGGAACTGTCTAAGGAGTGAAATGAAAATGATAATCACTTTGTCTTGGATGAGGTATTGTATTTTTCTATGGGATTTTAAAGGCTATTTTAGTGTTTAAATTATCTGGTGCATTAGAGAATGGTTTAGATAGGCTTTGCTTGATTGACAGTGGTGGGTATGTTTTAGAAAATTATTATACGCATTGGGACTTCAATTTTGCTGTGAATTACATTATTTTTGGAGATGTAAATTGCAGTCTCTCCCAGGAGAAAGAAATAGTGCGCTGCTTATTTGATTTTTAGCAATAATTAAAATGATATGTTAAATTAGGCTCAGGTATTGCCATGAAACAGGACAAACCTACTTGCGTGTGTGGGAGTTCAGAGTCCTTGAGAAACTGTGATTTTTTTTGGTAGTAAAATAAACGATGTGCCTTGTGGTTCACACCCTAGAAATCACCCTTCCCCACGTATATCATCACGTAAGAAGGCCAAGTAGTCTGGCAGAGAGACAAGGCGGGAGAGCTGTTCACTGAGATGGAGGGTGGATGCACTCCAAATGGGAATTAAACTAATTGAAGTGGACTGGAGCTATTGCCTTGCCTTACACTTAGCTGACACAGAAGACTGTAATTTTGAGTGCTGTCGATCCTTTAATTTTCGTCCCTTGCCATTCAGATGAGATGAGGCTGTGACTGAAGCAATAAGTACCCACGGAAGGGCTTCGAGGGAGAATCTGCTGCCAGCTGCATAGTGCAGAGATCTGCAGGTTACATCTCACTTCTCAGATCGCCACGCTTTGGGGTAGGGCTGTAGGAGGGAACAAGGTTAAAAGAAAATCATTTGGTCTCCCTGTTGTTTGGACTTCATGGCTTCCTACCAGCTGCCCCAATTTAGTTAAGGTTGTTTTTTTCCCCCCTAGAGAAGAGAAATAACAAGAAAAGTAAAGTGACGTTTGTTACAGCTGATGGGAAGCAAATTGAGTGCAGTGGAGTGGGTGATCTTTATTGAGGACTAGGTGGCAATGTCACATATCACCCTGTGTGTAGAACCTGGCAAGTGTAAAGATCCTCTTTCCTTCCTAACGGGAGCAGGGGACGTTATAGGAGATGGATGGGGAGAATGTGCGAGGACTCAGAGAGTTCTTTTATGTCTGTAATTGAGGCGAATCTGAGATAAACTGCTAATCTCCAAGGGACAGCAAAGAAAGTTTTATCAGTCAGTTGACAGCTTTGTTAAAAGAAAGAAAAAGACTTAAGTGTGAGTACTATCAGAGCAGGGGAAGTTGTTTCTAAATACAGCTTGGTATGTGTGTGTGCTTACTCTTAAATGTTCTAAGCACAAGGTGTTTGTCTGAAGCACAGGTCTGGGATTTGGAATAGCATTCACGTAATTTCCTAAATTCCAGCAAAGACAAAACTACCGTATCAGGGACCTGTGGAATTGAGACTTCAGTTAGTTTCTGTTGTACAATATTGTCTGCAAATGCTCTATGTATAATGTTGTAAAAATGAATATGCTCTGCAATTTAACCATGTCACTTCTTAATGAGGTCATCCAGTGCTTTGAGACCACTTATTATTCAAATACTGGAAGGAGCATCAAGAATTATTCTGAATTTGTTTCCATTTTTGTCGTGGGCCTTAGCTCAAAAGGCTTGTTTTTAACTTTAATTGGAAATCCGTTATGTGTTATTTAATCCCACCGATGACAATGTGTACTCGTAACTTAGGGTGTCAAAATTCAGCTGTGGTAGGAACCTACGATCTCTGGGGTCTATCATTATATTTCTCAGTGTTTGCAAAGTATAAACAAAAGTGAGCAATGTGGTATTCAAATTCTGTGGTCAATTTAGGCATCTCTCAAGGCAAAACTCTGAATTTGCAGATACTCACAGCTGGAAGGGACCCACAAAGGCCACTGAGTCCAACTCTTCAGTGAATGGCTCATACAGGGATTGAACCCAAACCCTGGCATTATTAGCACCATGCTCTAACAAACTGAGCCAACCCACTCCAAATGTGACTGTCAACTAAACACAGAGAGAATGCAAAACTTTCACTGCTGCATCAAATGAACTGTGCAACTCCTATAGTTTCTATTACCAGGTAGTACTTGATTTTTCCAAAGACAGAGATAGAAAATGGCCAGTAATAGGTAAGTGCCAAATAAATACAAATTTCAACATTACTGAGGCTTATCATATGCAAAGTGAAAAAAGTAACTAATATTATCTCCAAAATATTATTTATAACATTAATTTGTGTATTGATTGGATATTCTCTCAACCACTGTTTTTATTGACTTTATGTTCATAGCTGTTCATCATAGTAGTTATTCCTTTTCTCATTCCTCTTCTTTTTCGTACTTAAAGGCAAAAATGTAATTTCATCTCAATAACAGTAGGACTTGATGACTTTCACATTCATAAAACATAAAAAAGCCAGAGAGGTTCCACAAATCCTCCACTTTTCAAATTGTATTTTTCTCTGTCACTTTCTCCAGCTTCCTGTACCTGCATCTTGACGACCGCTTTCTTGGCAAATCAAAAAGTCTTCCTGCTGTCAGACGAACTCCTTATTCCTGTCTTCTATTATTTGGAACAATTTCTTTACATCTCTCTAGCTCATCAATTCACTTTATTGACTGTCCTTTGTGCTTCACATTTTGTCTAAGAATGTATCTTTCTCCCTTATCTCTGTATGTTCATTCTGTGTCATTCTGCTCTGTCTCAGTACTGCAGTCATTAATTGTATATTTTCAAGGTTAAAAAAAAAAAAGGCATATATTTTGCTGGGAAAACTCAAAGTAAGATGAAACTGTATAATATTTACTTTATTCTGTTAATTTCCCAGGCTGCTTCTCTCCCTGCAAAAATGTTCTGGAAGTGTTCTCTGTCAGCTCCCAGCCCTGTCATGCAAAGCTGCATCTTGAGGTCGGTTTATCTGGGTTCATTATGACTGTGTAGAAATAAAGGGTGAGCCGCCTTATTCTCCTACTACTTCTGCTAGACCAAATGAGAATCATTCCTTCTCAAAACCATAGACAAGTATTACGCAGCCATTTGCTGTGCAGCCTATGTAAGGAAAAACCTTCACAGGAAAATATCTTTATCAGGAAATATTGATACAATTTCTCTAGACCTGAAACTGTAAGACAGAATCACAGAATCATCTGGTTTGGAAAAGACCTGAGATCACCAAGTCCTAGCTTTGCCTGATCACCACCCCGCCAAATAGACCATGGCACTGAGTGCCACATGCAGTTTCTTGAACACTTGCAGGGATGGTGACCCCATCTGCTCTGTGGGCAGTCTATTCCAATGTTTAACAACCCTTTCCATGAAAAAATTCCTCCTGATGTCCAGTCTGAACCTCCCCTGCCACAGCTTGAGGCTATGTCCTCTTGTCCTGTCACTTGTTACCTGGGAGAAGAGACCAACCCCCACCTGGCTACAACCTCCTTTCAGGGAGTTGTAGGGAGTCATAAGGTCACCCCTGATCTTCCTCTTCTCCAGGCTAAACAATCCCAGTTCCCTCAGCCACTCTTCATAGGACTTGATCTCCAGCTCCATTACCCTTCTCTGGACACGCTCCAGCACCTCAATGTCCTTCCTGAATTGAGGGGCCCAGAACTGGACACAGCACTTGAGGTGTGGCCTCACCAGTGCCAAGTACAGAGGAACAGTCACTGCCCTGGTCCAGCTGGCCACACTATTCCTGATACAGTCCAGGATGCCATTGGCCTTCTTGGCCACCTGGGCACAGTCTGGCTCATGTTCAGCCACTGTTGACCAGAACCCCCAGTTTTTTTTCCCTGGGCCAGTTTGGAACCATTGTTACCTAAGCCTGTAGCACTACCTGGAGTTGTTGTGACCCAAGGGCAGGACCCAGCACTTGGCCTTCTTTTGCCTTGGCCCCTTCATCCAGCCTGTCCCGATCCATCTGCAGAGCCTTCCTACCCTCCAGGAGATCGACTCTCACCCAGCTTGGTGTCATCCACAAATGTACTGAGGGTGCACTTGATCTTCTCATCCACATCATCAGTAAAGATATCAAACAGAACTGGGCCCAACACTGATCCCTGGGGGACACCACTAGTGACTGGCTGCCAACTGGATGCAGCCCCGTTCACCACCACTCTCTGGGCCCGGCCCTCCAGCCAGTTCCTAACCCAGCACAGAGTGCCCCTGTCCAAGCCGTGGGCTGCCAGCTTTTTCAGGAGAATGCCATGGTAGGCAGTAACAAAGGCATTGCTGAAGTCCAGGTAGACACATGCACAGCCTTCCCCTCCTCCACTGGGTGGGCCACCTGGAGATCAGGTTGGTTGGGCAGGACCTGCCCTTCCTAAACCAGTGCTGGCTGGATCTGATCCCTTGGTCGTCCTGTAGGTGCCGTGTGATGGCACTAAAGATGATCATTTCCATAACTTTACTGGGCACTGAGGTCAGGCTGACAGGCCTGTAGTTCCCTAAATCCTCCTTCCAGCCCTTCCTATCACATGGCCAACTTCCAGTCATCTGGGACCTCCCTGGTGAGCCAGGACTGATGATAAATGGAGAGTGGCTTAGCCAGCTCTTTCATCCAGCTCCCTCAGTACCCTTGGAGGAATCTCATTCTGTCCCCAGACACCTGTATCATCAGGTGCCTGGTAGGTCTACATCCCCTAGATCCCCAAGGCATCTACAGCTGTCCTTGGCCCTTGAGGCAAGATCTCTGTGACAGGGTATTGCTGAGTGGAGGTAAGGTTGGCAAAGTTGTCAGTAAGACTAAGGCAGCTGAGTCAGTAACAACCTGGGTAAAGAGAGAAAGAGCCAACATAGAACTGAAGAGAAATTTTAGCTGGAATAAACCCTGTTGATGAAAACTTGAACCATGTTTTTACAGTGAGCAATTTTTTGTACAGTACAACTGTAAAGGCAAAACTTTCCCTATAGAGAAAGTGGCCAAGGAGACCAGGGTCTGCCCTCCCTGAGCCTGCTGTGTCTGTGAGCACCCTCACCTGTCTCTGCTCCCTCTGAACAAGAGCATTACTTGTCTGTTACCTCAAATGGCTTTGTGTTAAGGAGCTGTGCTGTCCTGTGGGCAGGCTGCATTTCAGACAGT
The DNA here is from genome assembly GCF_001715985.3 of Manacus vitellinus. NCBI lineage: Eukaryota > Metazoa > Chordata > Aves > Passeriformes > Pipridae > Manacus > Manacus vitellinus. Next base: position 5,664,328 of record NW_021938789.1, on the reverse strand, counting down.
CTTGGCACAGAGCAGCTGTCTGGTCTCAGGCAGTGATGTTTTCCTCTGCTTTTGAGTGTATCATATGTTTTTCACAAATGAATTTCTCAGTCTGAATGTGATGCCATGGTGCATGGATCAGTAGTGCTCCTCTGTGGTAAGGTGTGCTGAATGCCAAATCTGTTTGGCCGTCTGTTATTATAAGGTAACTTAGCAGAGACAAGAAGCCTGTACCACCACTTTCATTAAGGGTAATTATCCTTGAGCAGCTGGGATAGGAGCCGGAGCCTGAATGGTAATTAGCTGCCACTGCTAGGAGATGCATTTTCAGGTTCCTGTATGATTTTTCTCTCTGTTTAAAGAAGAGACTGAGGGAATTGTGATAAATCCCAAGTTTTTGCTGTTGGAGAGGAGCTACCTGCCTACTGATCAGCTCAAATTAGGATGTTCTTTGCATGTTCATCCATGTGGTCTTGTGCAGTGAGAAATCTTCCTGCGGTTGGATGGTTTGGGTCTTTGCAGCAACATTAATGTTGTCCTGTCTGTTTTCTCAACAGATGTGTTGCTTTATCGTTGATTTTTGTGTTGTAACAAAGTGACAACTACTGCAAATCTGTTTCAGTTTTGTTTTACAGGCAGAGAGATATGTATGCATGTCATCCCTGAACGGAATTACCAGACTAGTAGAACCAGACAAACACAACCTCAGTCTAGTATAAGATCGATGTGTTTCTATCCAGCAATATTTTCAAAATGTATATTTTCAGTAGAAGTTTGGTGCTAGACTTAAATGGAAGAATAAATTTTTATTTTAAAAGGATTTTCTTCCCCACAGCTGTATTTGGTATTATGTTTTGGTTTCAGTAAATAGTGTTAGAAGAGCTTGATAAGTAGTATGTCCTTCCTGCAACATTTTTCATGTTAGGAGAGAATGTTTAAAGACAGAGAAAAGAATTAGTAAAGCTTTTATTGTGCAGCACAGATCTGCTAGACACTTGATGAGCCTTACTCTGTCCTTGGATAATAACAGTAGTCCCTACCTGCTTATGTTCATCTTCAAAATTTTATATAAGTATTAGTTAGTGAACTCTCAGAGCACTATTTAACCAATAAAAAGAGGTCTATGGTGGAAAACTAAACATGTTAGGCAGTACATACTTGTCCTGTATTGTATTTCTGTGTAGGCAACACTTCTCCTCCTTAGATTGGAAGGAAAAAAGAGATAGAAGGATTACTTCTGTGCTTCATGAAGGACCCCTGACAAACTGTGTTAGTGAGAACAAGGGCATTCAGCATGTCTGTGTCAGATACTGGGTCCTGGCAGGATTTGTCCTGAATGTACAGTTGCCTTTTTTGGTTGCCTGATTATATTTTCCATGGCTGGCATTTGTAGTTTACTATATAGAGTAATTATTGATTTCTTTTCACACTGCATGTGAGAATAAGCAATAACAATCTGTCTGTAAAATAGGCATAAGTTTAACAATATTACAGATTTGACTATATACCCTTAGAAATGCCTTTTATCCTGCTACTTCAGGTTTTTGAGTTAAGGTTTTTCTGCTTTCTGTTGGAAATCTAAAACAATGTTCATTCCCTTTTCCAGCTGTAGCAGAATTTCAGTATACGGTATTTATGACAGTGTTGAGAATCACTGATGCATCACATCGGCAGGAGTGGAGAGGAGCTCAGCAGAGCCTGAAGTGTTTGAGGAGACAGACACAGGTCTGATTTTTGCTGTATGCCTTGAGGTGTGTTTTTCAACTTTCTGTGAAAGCCTTTGTGTAAGTCTCTGCTGATCTCTGGAGAGGAGGCTGTGGTTATCTCTGTTAATCAGTAGCAGCAGTTTTCATTGCCAGGTACATTTCTTCCTTTGACACTTTTCCTTTGCGAACCACAAAGTCCAGCAGTTCACATTCTGCTCTAAGTGTGCTTTATTGGAGCTGCTATTGCTTTGGCTCCTGCTTCTTTGTATAGAAAAGAATGTGGTACAAAGGCTTGCTTATAGTGAAGCCTAACAGAGAAGAGCTCTGAGGACGGAGTAGAGATGTCCTGACCTTAAAATAATGATCCATTTATAAATAACAAAATCTTTCCAAATACATTCTTTTGCAGCAACTCTTCCCCCTGCCTTCTTCCCTTTTTTTTGCTGATCTTCCTGTCCAGCAGCTTATTGCTTGTAGGTTCTGTGAAGTTACAACTTAATAATTGAAATTTCCCTATTTGTTGGCTACATATAGGCCCCCTGGTGCCTTGTTAAGTGCTCTGTTACCAGTGAATGTTTTTAATTATGTTCTGGGAGATGTTCAAGTCACAAGTCATTTACTCAAGGTTTGGGCCCAGCAGGTAAACATTTTCAAATTAATTTAAGTTGCTAAACAGAAACAACTTAGATCTCTTGAGTGCTGATAACTTACACTTTCTACTGAATTCTGTCGGAGAAGGGATTATTTACTGCATTTTGAAATCAGGCTGATTGTTGGTTAAATGACAGGGTATGCTGGTTCTACTCTCCCAGTTTGGAATATGCTGCATATTATTTGCCTAGAGAGAGAGGTGTCTATAAAGTCTCTGACTTGCATACCTAGAAGGGAAGTGGTCATGTGCAAATGGAAACAATCACTTATAAATTACTAGGAACAATTTCTGATCAGAAATGACTAACCATATAGATTTGTTATTCTCTATGTTACCAGTTTTACATCGAGTAAGACAATAAAGCTGTCTTAAGAATCTCTATCATTCCTTTGGGCATGCAGATATGTACTGTAGCAAGTGCTATAAACATTTTAGATACAGAAGGTATTTATAGGTGAATGGGTTTTTTTAACTTTTTGTCTAAGAACATAACTCTGTTTTTATGGATCGTCACTTATACGTAATTTTTTTTTCTCTTCCATTGAAAGTCAGAATCTTTCTAATTCCTTTGGTGGCATTATCAGCAGCAGCAGCTTTGTCCTTATGCCCTTATTAATTAATGAATGACAGCCATTAGAAACCCAGACTCAGCAAAATTGGTACATGACTGTATGAAGCACGAAGGGCAGGGGTGCACTGCTGATGGATACAGAGCTTTACAACAGCAGACTTTCATCTTGACTAAAACTAGACGCTGACAAATAATAGGAGAAAGTGTTCCCCTGCCCTCCATATCCGGTTGTAAATAAATCAGTGAATAAAGCAATCAAACAAGTAAGCTAAGAAACCTCTGAACACATATAAGTTACCTTTAGCCTAGCTATAATAGTTCCACGAATTTTTGGTAAGAAGAGCGTGCCCATGTCCTGCTGGCCAATAAAGAACTGGAAGGTTGGGAGTTTGTCATGAGCACGGCCTCAGTTTCAGATGCAAACCTGCCTTAATTATTATTATACCTGAATTTCCAGAATCATAATTTCAACAGGGTCTGTTGGCAGAAGCATAGAGTGTATTAAATGCTGTCATGGGGGTTTATGTAGTAAACATCTCTCTGGGCATGTAATTATTTTTCTATCTGGAACTGGAGACTCCCGTTACTGTATCTGGAAGTACATGCAGTTTTGTTTTTTATTCATTCCCACTGCTGATAACCTGTCCACCTTTGGGAAAACATGTTAGCTGTTTTAATCTCAGCTAATAGTGGTGAATACCAATACTTTTTAGTGCTATCCTTCAGTTTCCATCTGTGACTTTGTTAGTATAGAACTTCTGACTTCCAGCAAAGCAGCCTTAATCATAGGAAGCATTGAGCTTGCAGAAAAACTGTCAACCATAAAATTTAATTTTATAAATAGCTGTAATGCTATACTCGTTAAGATTTTCTTGGGAAAAATATAACTTGAACACACATCCGCATCCACCCACAGTAAAAAAGATGATTTTCTTTTCAGCTAGGTAAAGCAAAAAAATTACTGTCAAATATCATGCAGGTTGTTTTGTCAGGGTTTATGAAATAAAATCTATCTATTTGTAAGTGAATTTACAATAAAAATTCAGATTTTCATCAGTGAATCTTGCTCAAAATATTGTAAATGTAGAGGAGAGGTGGGAGACATCAGACCCTGTGGAAGTGTACAAGAAATACAGCCCCTTACGTCTCCTGCAAAAAAGTGGGGGACTTGACAGGCATCTGACAGGAAAGCTATATGTGGATGGACTACTTAGTCATCAGGAGGTAGGTGGCACTAAAAATGGATTTGTGAGACTGGTTGTGTGTATCATGCAGGTTGTGTAGGTATTTGACAGCTGTATGTTGATGCAAACTCAGGGGCTTCTATTGGAAGAACACATAAATAATGGGGATTTGGGCTACTTTGGGCAGAAAAGCAAGTAAGTGGTTAGGAAAAAAAGGATACTGGGTGCTTGAAGGGTGTATGGTACAGCTGGATTTGGAAGAACACAAGACAGCTACTAAGTCAGCACAGTAGACCTTGACCTTATGGTTGTGCTGCCAGGTCCCTTTGGTCTCTGCTGGTAAGCACAAGGCAGCTGGAGGGGAGGTCCCCAAGTGCCTTTTCTCCAGAAGGGACTGTGGCTTGAAGCTCTGGCTGTGCACTTCCAGTGTTCAGCAGGCCTTGAGCTATGGGTCAGAACTGCTCTGAGGTGTGGAGAGGACCCCTCTGCTGACAAGGGAGCAGCCACCAGGTTTCCCCAGGTAAACGGGACACAAAGACAGAGGTCCTGCTTGAGTAAGCACTTCAATACATGGTTAAAATGAAAAACTACCTGAGTAGAGCTGACAGGAATGGAAAAAGCTGCGCACATTGTGGATGTAGTGGTTAAAACAATTATCAAAGTGGAAACTGATTGATTGATCTTTGTAACAGGCACTTCAGCTTCTTATTTTTTAACATATGGGATGCTCTTTTTAGTTCCCTTTCCTCTGAAAATAGAGAGATGATGTGTCTCAATTAGGTTCTTCTGCCCTGCCTTCCTTCCAAGTCAATATAGGTAAGAATTTCTTTCTGCTTTCCCAGATATCACTGAAATCTGTTTTATAAATAGTTCCCAAAATTTTTCCCCTCCATCTGAAGTCATATTTGCCTGCCATGGCACAGATATCCCTGTGTACCAGATGCCTTCCTCAGTTTTTTCCACAAAGAATTCTCACTCTTCCCTCTTGCTGGGGATGTGAGGATATGCCTCTGCATTTCCTAAGTGACCTAGATCAAAAGGGTCAGAGCTGACAAGAGTTATGGTGGCTTCCTCTGCGTCCTGTTCATCCTACTTGCCTGCTGATCTCCACATGCTTTTCTCTTTTGCCAGTCTTTTTAATCACTTCAATGGGACAGCGACTCCTATAATATTCATACATTGATATCAAAGGGTTTATTGGAATTCAAGAAGCAGCAATTGCTGCTATGTATTAGCAGTAATTAACATTCTTTAACTCCTCATCCATAACAGTACAACATCAAAGACCTTGAAGATAAAGGAGCAGTAGCATCTAATGGTGCAGAGTCTGTTTCCACCAGGTCATATATCTGCATTTTTAAGTACGAGTTTGAAAGCAAAACTAGCAGTTCTGTTATTTTTATTACTTACAGGAATCCAGCTGCTTTAGTCTATCATGTATGCAGAAGGTGTGTACACCTGCCTACTCGTATGATGAAGAGCAAAGAGATCATGGATAGGTTGCAAAAAGCTTTGGGAAGACTTCCATGAGTTGAGATTCTGGGTTTATTCTGCCAGTTCTTCAGAACTGATACCCTGCTGCTGTGCAGTGAAGTGTGCTGGGAAGTTACCATACTGTCCTTCTTGCATCCCTGTGGTTCATCTCCTTCCTTTTTGAGAATCCAGAGTTGGTTTTTGATGTATGAACTCCTTCCTGTTTTTAATCACTAAGAATAATCTAACTAGCGTCCAAACAACAAAAACCACCTGGTAGCCATGATCTGAATAGCTGTAGATACTGAGATCTGCACTGACATATCTGATCTGCATGGTGTTCTCCACAACAGAAACCCTCTACTGTATTATGGAAACTTCCCTGTATTAGTTTGGATGACCTCAGTGAGAACACAGCCCTGAGAAACCTGCAAACAGAAGCAAATTGTTAACTAGATCAGTAGACTGAACTGCTATTGAGCTACTCCAGACTCAGCAGCATTAATTTCCTTAAGTAGACATATTGATGAGCCAACACTAATTCTTCAAGCTGTTTATGCTTCATATTGTCAGAAGACTAATCTAATGCTTTTTCACTCCCTTCAGTTGGCTGATAGAATACTAAACTGCATTTTTCTTTCCAAGTTAGTATTACGTTGAAAGACAAGTATTCAGCTAGTTTCAGCTGCTCTCCTTGTGTTTTGGTCCCCCCAGCTGTGCCTACTGATCACTCGCACTAGTTTCCCTTACTCAGCCTTTATCTTTGTCCCACCTGGCATCAAAAATTGGTAGAAACAGCAGTCTCAGCTGGAGCTTTTTAGCTTAAAAACACTCTTCCAGGTTTATTGCAACAATATCCTGAGGGACATGACTTGATTAGGCGATGTGGAGCTTGTATGAGCCACCAAAGAAAGCAGTTGATCCCTTAGTAGGCACGCTAAAAAGTCTGAGAATGAAAGAGGACTGCTTTGGATGGGCATCTGGTTGAACCACTTTCAATGTCACCCAAAAGTAAGTTTTCTTTATTAGTATGCTAGGAAGTCTTATGATCTTGTCATCAAGGAGTGAACCTTTTTAGTACAGTAGTATTAGAAATACTGGTTTTTAAATGTGTGTGTATATACAGTGAGCAAAGACTTCTCATTCCACTGCAAACAAATTTTTCTTCGTTGCAGAGGCTGGTGATGAATTATGAGTAGTTTTTAACTTTTGGAAAAGTAAAGGGAAAAAAAAATCTGCATTCACAGTTCAGGAGTTTTACCTCACACACAGAGTTGGTCCAGGGCCTTGTATCAGACCACGGTGTGGTTCTGCAGCACTAAGTATCCCCCTGTGTCTGTATACCAGATACCAGCAGGTATCTGGCAACATCTTCTGTAGGCTGCTGTACTAATTGCTGCTGGTTACCTGCTCTTCTGCATCAGCCAGTTCCCTGTCAGGACTTGACTCTGCAGTTCAATCTTCAGTGTTCTTTGATTCCATATTATTGCTATATGTCATGTGGTTGGAGACTTGCGTTGTAAATGATCTTTCTCATCTGATCCTCATGATATCAGTGACTAACTTGCACATGGACCTTTTCCAACTTTTTTAATCCACTTCCTTAGTAGGTATTTCTTGAATTGTTACATCTGGTGTGAAGTAGTTGCCCTGAGGCTGAGAATTAGAGCTGATATCTTTAGAAAACCTCAGATTCAGCATATACTTTATAAGTCTGCACACGACTCGGTCCGTAGGTCTGTGCAGGGTGTTTGCATTGCTCACCAGTGCCTTAGGAAGCTCCCTTAGTAATTGTTTGCAAACTGACTTTTCACAGATGATCTCTTATGTTTTACATCTGGGCACAGAACTCTGGCTGGGATGTCCTTGCCAGGTTTGGCACAGCTGGCTTCGCTTCACTTGAGCTGTCTCTTAAGACAACTGGCACAGGGAAAACTGCATGAGAGTATTTGCAGTGCATACAAATAGGCCTAGAGAAGTACTCCTGTCTGCCTTCTGGCTTGCCATCCCTCTCGATGTTACAGAAAGCTGGTCTTTCATGCCTCCTCCCCTGCCTGGAAGTGCTGTAAGCTTGCACAGCTATTTCTAAGAACCACTGAGAAACCACAAGGAAGAGGTTTTGGTATTACTAATGAAAATTCTCAAAGATACAATGCTGTTTTTTCTTTAGCATTTTCATACACAGAAAGCAACAACTCCAAAATTCAAGAACAGAGATGCTTGTTGTGATCAGTAAGTTTACTCTCATGTGAAAATGCTATTGCCACCTGAGTCTGCTGGCAGCACTTACTATTATTTTGAAAGATCAGAATTTTTGAACACAAAATTTACAATTTCAGCAGACATAGGTAGGATGAAACTATTTGTTATCTGCTGTAATAGATAACTACTGTCTTGTTATCCAACTTTAACACTAAGATACAGGTCCACAAGGTTTTTTGGCTGGCTAGGTATGGTTTTACTTGGCAAATGCAGCTGGCTTGCTGTTCTAGTTCACCTGGGAGTTATGCAGCAGATGATACTGGTAATGACAGCCAATATCATACTGAAATAGTGAAGAATTTCAGAATGTAAAAGGAGTAAGAGGGAAGAAGACTAAATTTTTATAGAAAATGGCTGTTTACTTAAAAATGTGATCTTTCTGCATTGCAAATGTGAAAGGCAAAGGGCCAAGTCAGCTTGTGGCTCATGTTAGTATAATTCCATAGTGGAATAACAGTATTTCCCCATTATATAAAGAGATGACAACCAAGTTACATCCTTATTATACTAGAAATGCATAACCATGTGGAGTTGGAAACACTGCACTTTAGAAAATTGGGTTCAGCAATGAGTGAAATAATTAAGCCAGGAAAGGAGAGGGCAGAAATCTGTGTGCTGGTGGTACCTGCATCATTAGCAGTAATCCCAATTGCCCAGCCATTAGGACAGAGTCCTTATGTCAGGCAGATGAGATGCATAAAGCGGTTTTGTAACAAGAGACACATTACCTTTGACACTCCTAAAAACAATCTAGCCAAGGATGGAGTAAAGTAGGGGAAAACTGCACCATGTGCTTGTGGGTTGTACTGAACCCCACTGCAGAAAATCTGAAAACCAGATGGGTTTCTGTGCCTCTGCAAAGGCAGAGTAGGTGTTTGGAGAGCAGGCTGATGGAGGTAACAAAATCACTGCAATGTTCTGCCAGGTGCCATCCTAATGTGGCTTGGAGCCAAGCCTGAATGAGCTTCCTGGCCCCATATCCCCACGTATAACTGTGGCTCCTGCTGCTTAAGCCCCCATTTTGTCTGCACAGCCTGCCAGCATCTCCTCACCACTGCAGTGGGCAGGGGCTGTTGTAGGGAGGCTTTCCTGGAGAGGAGCACAGGGCTGGAGCTGGCACTATCTGCTGTCACCCTGCAAGTGGAGTGCCCTGGGCTGGGAAGGCAGAGTGGGGGTGAAGGCAGGCACTGACTGTGAGAATGGCTGGGGGTTCCTCTGCTGACACGGCCAAACACAGTTTAGTCTGTGCTTCCCAGAAGCTGAAATATGGCCCAGCTCTTCTGGAACAATTTAGCTTTGAAAAATTGTTCATCCTGCCCACAGTCGTTCAGCTTTGGAGAGCGGAAGGTCTCCTTGGTCCAGGATGCAGTGCCAGTGCACATGGCCTCAGACTTGGCTTAGCTTTCCTGTTTGTGAGGCAAGTAAACTGCACACTTCATAGATACAGAGAAAATAAGAACCAAATTTGAGCATGGTTTCAACAGAGCACATCCTGGTGCAATTCCTCTTCTCCTAAGCTCGGAAGCTGGTTCCACCTTGTGGGGTTAGCACTGGGGGAAGGATGGGCAGCAGGAATCAGCAGAGGCACAAACCAAACTCCAGTGGCATAGGAAAAGTGTCTGTTAACACAGTTTGCCAACATCTTCCCAAGGATACTTGGCTCGTATGTTGAGAAAAACCTGTTGTTGTCCATACCCAGGGATTTGTAAGTCCTTCGAAATGTTCTTTTTAAACAGATTTTTGGTGCAAGCAGAGGCCAGTGACTTGAAGCTGTCACAAGGTATGGGAGCACGGCTCAGTGGTCCAAAGAACCTGCTTGTTTAAAGACATGAAGGAGCTGCTCAGGATTTTTTGTTTTTTGTTTGTTTGGCTTTTTTTTAACTCATCACGTGATATAGGTCCTAATTATATTTTTATTTCATCAAAGAACAGATTTAAACACATTTCTTAGTATTGCATTGCCTGGAGCTGTTAAATACTTTTTCAGAGTAATTAGGTAGTTAACACACTGTTAGAGCATGTGTAGAATTGAAAGATTTTTTTTAATTGTAAGGCTTTTTATATATATATATAGATATACATATACACATAGAGTGCTGAAGGAGAGTAAAAAAGCGCAAACAACAACAAAAAAAAGGAAATTCCACTATGGAAAATAAACCAACATTTGCATAAATAGTGAAGAGTCTGGGTTAAGCTCAGAAAGTAAAGGAAATTCAATATTAAGTCTGAAAATCCATGTTGATAATCAGCCCTGATTTTTATGTCTTTGTTTTTACAGTGATGAGAATGGAGGCTGGAGTTGTCAGCCTTTCAGCTCAGAATTTGATTCTAAGTCAGGCACTTAAACTGAAGAAGAAAAAAACCCTTGTGTTCTTGTAAATCAGTTATCAATCAGTTTTTCTTTTAATAATACAATGGTGCTATTTCTGTACAGAGAGGAATGTCTTAAAGGAGGCAATTCTTCCAGGTAGCAATGTCTCCAGCCTGGTATGCTAAGATCAAGTGTGAATGTAGTCTCTCAACAGCAGCAAATGGTCATAAGGATCACAATGTAGGTTAGAGAGAGGAGTGATGTGAATGCAGAGAGCATTCTTCAAACTGCAAATGATGAAAAATCAGGAAATTAAACTTCAGTTAGTTTAATCAGTAAAGTGAGAAATCAGTAAGTGTCTTAGTGCATATATATGTGTACATATTCTCTCTCTGTGATCAGAACATTATATACAATAAGTGTAAATATAATAAAACTTATATAATAAAAAATATAAAAATAATCAGTATTATTTACAATCAGTGTGTATGATATTTATATCACTTTTTACTTTCTGACCTCTGAACATCTCGATTTTACTTGCTGAAGTATTTTGAGATTTTTCTTTGAGCTTAAATATTAGGGACAAGTGGTTAGAATTTAAAAAATAAATAAGTTTCTGTAATAAGTGTTTAATTGCAATAAAATTCTAAAAGTTAAAAATTGTAGTTCTAAGTGATTGAGACTGAATTCCTTTCCATTTGGAAGCATTACTTAGAATTTATTCATGTGGCACTGTCATATTTGCAAGAACTTATGTGAAATGGAAGACAGAGACTAAAACTTTGAGTTTGGTGAGGGGTTTTTTTGTTTGGTTGGTTTTTTAAGTCTAAAGAGAACTTACTATTCTTTCTCACTCCTTGGCTGTCCAGTGTCACCTGCAGATGCAATGAGACCTCCTGCTATTGTTCATTTTATTTTAAACACTGAGTGCACTCAGTGTCTACTCAGGGGATGGAGATCTTGACCCCTTTGAATGGGAAGTATTGAAATCATACAAACAGCTGGTGCACATTGATCACTCCTATCATCCCAAATGGCCACGATCAAATGTTCTTCCCAGGAGAGACAGCTTTTCCTGCTGGCCTCCAGTGCTTCTCATTTCAACTGTGAAGGAAGATGCTCTGATGAGAATATCTTTAATGCAAGTTCCTCTCAAGTCCTTATCAACTGGAATCGAAGTTATTGGCATCCACTGCCTTGGAGATAGAAAATAAATCTCATGATCTAGAACTCAAAGAAAATGTTCCTTGGATTTCCTTTGACAGCACTAATCCCTATTTTTAATTGGGAGGCAAGACTTTAACTGGAGGATTTTATTAGGTCTCACGTTCCATGAAGTAAAAGAGCAATTTGCACAGCAGCAGCTTTGTATTCCAGGGATAGTGAAAGAAATGCTCGAAATGGGCATAAAGGTTGAACAGAGGTGCACTTCAAGTGCATTAAACATCTTTTATGAAAATGTTGCTGACATGCTGTGTTGTTGTTTTTGTGTTGTTGGGCTTTTTTTAATGCACCTATAAAGAAAGAATAGTTGTATTTTAAAAAAAGAAATCTAGTTGATACATTACTACCAGGGCTATTTCCTGTTGCTGGCTTCTTCACATTTTTATTTAAAGACATAGAGCTTTCATATTCTGACTGTATCTGGGGAAATTTCTATGCACTTCAGCCATTTCAGAATTTTTTGAGTTTAAATTTTTTTTTTTTTTTTTTTTTACAAACTATGCTAATACATTTCATTGGGAGAGAAATGTCAAAAAACATCAGTGTTCGCATTGAAGGTAATTTCCCTGGGTGGTGCTGTTGAAATAACTGATATCCACAGTGCTCTTGCAGTGCTAAGTTGTCTTGGATAAAATTCTTCCCTTTGCCCTCAGTCCCACTCCAGCATCTCATGCTTTATAGCCCCTGAAGCCCAGGCTGTTGTGAGACTTGTTTCCTGTAGAGAAGTCACATGCCTCTTAAGGATTCCTGTGGGCAAAGATGTTTTGGTTGCTGGGAAATGAAGGATAGTCATGACAAGGACAAACCAAAGTAGCTTTGTCATCTTACAGCACAGAGCTTTGTACTTGCAGAGGAAAATACTATGTTGAGGTTTGGATTGTTCAGGATCTGCAGGTTGGAAGGGTTGACATGAACTTCTCAAGAGTCCATGCTGTTGATAAGTATCCTGCTAGGGCTGGCCTTTTTTTTCCCCAGTTCCCCTTCGGAATGCAGTTGTAGTGGATTCTTAACTTTGGAGTTTGCAATCTTTCTGCCAAACTTGTCGCATGGGTGGTGAACTTTCAGCTGTGGAATTCTGAATGAAAAATATTGCAGGGACACAAAACTCCAAGCTTATTTCCCCTCATTTTTCTTTTCTGTCTGAAAAAGAAAAAGGCTCTTCTGGTGTCTATCTGATTTGTATTCTGCATCTTCCACTACACCTCACAATACAGAGTAAGAAGTCAGGACTGATTTTACCTTAATAGGATATCTCTGTGTTTCCAGGGGAAAGGAGAATCTTGAATTTAGTTGAATTCCTTAGCAGCTCTAAGTGATTCAAGACATGGCATATTCCATGTAGATCTGATAGCTGAACCATGTATCAGGGAAACACAATAAATGTAATAAAATGTAGATTTAATCACAGTTTGGCCCAAATGTAACCCTGAAATAAGTGTCTTACATTAATATTTACAATAGATATCAATCATTGCAATTAGTAGTAGCACTAATGAGACAGAAGCAAAATAGTAACTTTATGAAAATTTTCATTTCAGTAATGTAATGTGACTCAGACTTTTGAAGTGAAAATGGATGCATGCTGATTGAATTTGAAAAACATTCTTTTGGTTCCTTTTCTTAAAAAATTCCTTACAGTTTGATTTGTCATTGAGGTTTACAGTTACCTGTAGTGGAAGTGCAGAGCTCCACTGAAGTAAATGGAAATCGTTCCTGGAAGTGTTCAAGCCTGGATGGGGCTTTGAGCAACCTGCCCTATCCCCGCTCATGGTGGGGGGGTGGAATGGGATGATCTTTAAGGTCCCTTCCAGCCCAAACCAGTTTGTGATTCTGTGATCAGGAGAAAGAATAGCTGGAAGGTCTAGTCTTGTAGCAGGCTCCTGCTGGAGCAACTTCGGTTACTATTTATCTCTAGGGTTATGTGTCTTGCAATTTATATATCATTTTGCATAACCTAAAGTCATCAGGGATTAGGAGTATTTATGGGAACCACAATGCTGTCAGATGTAGCATTCATAGCATCAGGTGTGGTAAATATGTAGCGATCAAAATACTGAGTTTTCAGGTACTTCTCCTACTCTTCTAATCAAAACAGCACTATAAAATATAAGCACTTAATTTCTTATTGCTCTTATGATTTTTCTGCTAAGTCATACAGTAAAAGTACAAATTCTTGCCATACCTTAGCCAAGTAATGGAGATTTTAAAATGAATTCTGAGTAATTTCTGCAGCATTCTGTATTCTCCTGCCAGGAACCCTGGGTTCTGATTATTATCAAGCTGTAGACATGTAAGCCATAATGATATTTGGTACTCTAAGAAAATATCATAAGCAAGACAGTAGGAAATTATTTCAGTGCTGTCTTGGGCTTTGAAAGCTTAACAATGTGACCCGTCTCATGACTGCAATGTTTGCAAAATGCTTCATCTCACAGATGCTTTCCCAGCTTTTGATCTTGGAGATTCTCTCCATCTCCTTTTTTTTCTCTTCATTTCAGACTTTCTTAATTGCTACAAGACTTAGCTCACAAAAGTCTCATCTCAATGCATCATGCAGAATCTTCTTGGCCGTAGCTGAAATGTCTCTCCTGGTTTTGGGGGTTTTGTTTGTTTGTTTGTTTGTTTTATTTTAATTTAAAACCCCTACTATCATAATTAAAGGCTCCCTTCTGTTTATATTGTAGGAGTTACATACAAAGAAATTCATCAGCTTCTGTCTGTCAGTTGTAAGCGTGTCTTTTTCCTCTCACTAAAAACATACTTTCTATAGCAGCAAATGCTGCAGCTCCCTGATCCTGTTAGCTGTCTTACATTAGGTAAGCATTGAGAAGTACAGTTACAAAATTCTAGGTAAACTGGGATTTTTGAGCCACTTGCTTTTGTTCTTTGCTGTAAAGATCTCCATTACTCCTTTATTTTCATAAGATTTTCCCTCCAGTCCTTTAGTCTGGTGTTTACAGTCTTAGATGATTTTATTGGTTTGTTTTTTTTTTTTGCTTCAATTCTGCACTCTCCTTGGCTGGTCAAACTTCTGAGAAAGCCTTGTGAATGCTGCTTTTTCATGTCACATCTGAGCACAATATTTGATTTTGAGATTACCCTTCTAGAGGGGTATTTTGTTTTGTTTGGACTGTTAGCATGCTGGAACAATTGTGTGTGGAATGAGGAAGAAACCCCAATTCAGTCTTTGGGCATTCCTGAACTGTTTGCCAATTGGATCCGTGGATGTCCCTTATTTTCCATGTGGGTATACAGGCTTCCCTGATCCCAGGAATGCAGTGAGCAAGAGCTGCGGTGCCTTTGGTGCCTATTTCATAGCCAGCATGGAAAGGCTGGCTTGGCTTTTCAGCAGGAGAAGTTACTGTGTCTGAAAAACTGCATTTTTTTGACGGAGCAAAAACAGTGATCCAAAGTTATTTCCACATACGTAAAATGAATTTCCTTTTCGTGCTGCCTCAGTTCCTGGGTTAGGCCCGCTGGCTCTAGAGTCCTGTAGTATTGTTAAATGTGCTGCATATACACTTTATCTGGGATTATCTAGACTTGTAAGTTCTTTGGGGTGGGGATCCTTTGGGCTTGGTGCTGGTGCAGCACCTAGTACCATGGGTTTAATTAGAGGCCCGTTGTGCAGTATCATCATGAAAGATAATGGTCTGTTAACAGTCAGGGGACAGCTTAAACCAAGCTTGTACCAAACTTTAGGTTCACTGTGTTCTCAGGAAATCTTTGCATTTAAATATCTTCAGATAAATCAAAAGCAGAAAATACAGAACAATTACAGAGAAGACTCAGGGCTCCATACTACCCTGGATATAACCACCCTGGCATTCCTGTTTATTTTCACATGCTTTCACAATGCTTTCATCCTTTCCCACCAATTTGAAAATCAGTTATTTCCCTGTTTTTTGTCACAATACTTCTGAACTCCCAGCATGTTGTTAGAGGCTCATCATTGTTTTCTTGGGTTCAGGACCATTTTCCCTACCCTTAATTGGACTTCCATTGCTAACTGGGAATTTGACTGACAGGAGAAATTGTAATCGTTTTCTTGCCTCTCTTGCTGGTGGTTTGGAAGAGAAATTTCCGACCCATTGCACAGGGCTAATAATACCTGCATGTACCTCATACCAGAGTTCCATATAAATTTGGTGTTATTACTGCAAGCTTTCATTTCTTGATAGCTCCTGCAAGTCATTCCCTCACGGGAGATGTTTTGGCACCTTAAACTTTATTTACATCTGGATATTGTGCCTGCAGACTTACCAAAGTAAGATGCTGACTGATTAAAAGTAGTCTCTTTGTATTCCAGTTGAAGAATTCACCATCTGTGATCTGTAATTAGAATTCTTACTAATTAGATGTAACAAAGCTGCATAATGCCAAGTTTGAGGAAAAATTTATTAGAAGTATGATGCAACATATCACTGATGTTTTTTCTTTAGTGCTTAACTGTAAATAAAATGTTCCCCTCATGTCCTGAGCATAGTTTCCTACCCCTGTAGGTTTAAAAAAATCTTTTCAGTCATTCATGATCCTATGCTGGTTGCTATAGTGATACCAATTTCCTGTCTCAAAGTATTGTACTTCAGAGGTACATGAGGCCTTTTAATCTTCTTTCCCCATTCCCCACATTTCACTCTTTGATTTTACAGATGCTCTTACTCAGTGACTGCAATTCCTATATTGTAGGTCTATTTTTTCCACTATCTAATGGAAAACAGAATAAATATATACCTTTCCCCCGTAGGACTAATGAATATTCCTGCTCCTTTATTGGTACCCTCACTGAACATTGCTGTATATCAAAGCCTTAGAAAAGTTATATTTAGTTTTATTGTGGATCACTAAGCTAGAGAATCACAGACTGTTCACCTCTAGACCAAAGCAAGAGCCACTGCATCCAACCAAGTGTAATTTACACACTTAAGAAAAGCATCTTGTCAGCCAGGACCCTGCTGAAGACCAGTGTGAGAAGTCCAGTTGGACCAAGCCTCCATAATGTGGTGTAATGGGGACTGAACCCCAACTGAGACAGTTTGCTGTTCCTGTGGTACCTATGATGGAAAGAAACCATAAAGCAGCATTAGCTGGTCAGTGTTCCTTTTATTTCTCTGCATATGACAAAGTTGGTGTGATGGTTGATTTTTCTGTAAGGATTAAGCTCTTTCTATGGGGTTGTCACTGTGCTGGGAATCTCTGTATTGCTTCCCATTCTCCCTGTACATCCCTGTGGGGGCCACTCTGATCAGAGATGGGTGTGCATTTGACCTGTTAGTCTTCTGATACAACATTCTTTTTTACTATGTGCTCTAATTCCCTCTGAATTTTGCTCTCCTTCCCACAGTACAGCATTGCCACTGTGACATCGACCATCAGCATATGTAGTATTTGACATGTTTTGTGAGATGTGTAGCCCTGAGCAGCCTCAGTTCAAAGGTCTGTGCTGCTAAATGCCTTTCTGCTCAGAAATCACTTTTACAGATGAATGATACTGTTTCTGTTACAGATCACATCCTGAAAAATTTGTGGAATCAGGTAGACTGCTAAAGTTCTAAGCAGCGGGGGGGAAAAAAAATCATTGCTGAATATATTCCAGGTGAGATTACTGGATATCCAAATGGGCAACAATTGTGTGGGGAAGGTGTGTATAGAAATCATTCAGGAAAGTCAGGAAAAGGAAGGGATCTGTGTGTCTGGGAAGCAAGTGATGTGTTTCTATTTTATCAGGTAATACATGCTAAAACTGAAGGAGAAATAGGAAATGAAGGAGATGGATGTGTGTGGATCCTAGGGTGAATTGAGATCCCCACGGAATTGTACATGAATCAAGCAGGGTGCCAATGATGATTGTATAACTGAGAGGGAATATATAATATGCTCTTTATGAATGTATTTCTCATTTATATATATGCTATTCTACCCCATTTTCTTTCTAATTTAGGCTCTCTTCTGATTTTTGTCCCTTGAGTGTCTGTCTAGTGTGGTGGATTTATACTGTTTGTTCAGGAACATTCCTACTTTTCTGAATTCTGTCCCACATGCATTTAGCATAATCTTCGTTTGCATTTCCACTTGCTGCCTGCTTGTTTAGCTTTTTCTCCTAGGCCATTAGTTCAGTTCTATTTTCTTCTGGGGAAAAAAATTTTCTTTCTGTGGTAGAAGTAATTAAGTCTCCTATGCTAAAATCCTCTTCTCCAAGATACTTCAGATTTACTCTGTTATCATTCCCTTGAAATCCATATGTGATGCTGTGGATTGGCGCTAGAAGAAAAAACAACTTGGCTTCTCATGATCCTTTTCCATATGATGGAAGTTTCTGTGGCTGAACTGGTTGACAGCAGGTGGGTCCCAGAGCAGTACCTGCACCACACCATTAACAGCTATTTGCTTTGGCAGCCAGAAGCTCAGCCTGTGATGTTGTCTTTCTTTATTTGTGCAACAGTTCTCAGCAGCTGCTTGCATCACTGTCTGTTTTCAGCTGCCTGTGTGTGGGCATAAAACCCATACAGGGATCACTGTAGTGTGGTTGTAATAGCAGAAAATAGATGTTTTTTCATTTCTCAAAAGATCTTTAGATCTTTTCAAAGAGAAGTGAACTGTGATTGTGCAGGGTGAAAAGGGTCTTGTGCTTTTTAACTTCTGTATGATGACACAAGGGACAACTGCATTTCTTTTTTCTTTTTCTGTTCCTTTTATTGATGCTGGGAACTCAAGGCTTCTCTGGCTCAGGGGAATCCACAGGATTTATCTTTTCTCTTTCTTTTGTACTTATTTGATTTCATGACAGTGATTGGTTTAAAAGTATTTCTGTTAACTTTTTAACACTAATTGAATTATGGTGCTATCTCTCCACCTCTGCTGCCAATCTATGCTGTAACCACCTCTAAGAAACTGGAAAAATATTGTAGAACAAGCTAGGAAGAGCAGGTCAGCCAGTGTCTGAAAATTTGTAAACTTAATTTTTTGTTGCTTTTGAAGTTGTGGGAATAGCAAACCTTGATTAAAATTTATGTAAAATGAGTATTTCCCTAGTTGTGGGCAAGGTAGCAAATCAGGTCCAAGGTCAATCCAGGAGATCTGAAATCGTTCAGGAACATCAGGATATGGGAATGGGAACAGGCACAACTATAACATAGCTTAGGCCAGGACTCGGTGCCAGAGCCGAAATGAAGATGCCAGGCTGTGGAAAAGGGAGTGCATGGGGGTGAGGCTGACCAGGGCAAATAAGGCCTATTGGTGCTCTCAGGACCCTGACAAATTAACTTTTGGAAAGCATTTACTGGGAGATTTTATGGCCAAAGTCACTGTGACGTACTGAAAGAGCCCAGTAGAGCTGAAAGGTGGGGGATGATGACTGTGCTGAGAATGAGCATGAGGAGCTCTTGATGAGTGAATGCTGTTTTTCAAATGGAGCAATTATGAGCAAAAATGGGGAGGAGATGATGTCATTGCAACAGCAGGCTCTATGAAGTCCACAGAGACCTGTGATTCCTGTCCATGCTCCTTTGTAACAAGACTTCTTGTACAGTAGAGGAAGAGGGAAGAGGACAAGTATATTTTTTATAACCTATGAAAAATATTATAATTATAGGTGATTTACTCAGAAAATAATCAATGGACTTAGATGACACTTGCTACAAAAGCCTGGCTTTCCAAAATCTTTTTGTGCTTTTGATCTGTGAAAGGAACTGCAGGTGATGCTCAGGTCACGTTCCTATAAAAATACCTGATTTCAGACAAAAATAATAAATAATTTAAACTGCTGGCAGTACCATTTTTGTAAAAGATATGGATGC
Organism: Manacus vitellinus; assembly: GCF_001715985.3. Classification (NCBI taxonomy): domain Eukaryota; kingdom Metazoa; phylum Chordata; class Aves; order Passeriformes; family Pipridae; genus Manacus; species Manacus vitellinus. The sequence goes on along the minus strand of NW_021938789.1, from coordinate 5,645,164 downwards.
CAAAGATGATCACAGTGAAGAATGAAGGTCAAAGATCAGACTCCTAATACTAAAAATATTTGGTTTCTCAAGTAATTTGTCTTTTAAGTAGAAGACTCTTGTGGTAGGGGTATTTATTAAAGAATGCACTTGGCCTTCTACCAACAGATGAGTGCTCAGTGTTGATACTAATGAAAGAAGTATTAATGCACCGTAGCATGTCAATTATCTTGAAAAGGTCTCCAGCAACCATTTATCACTTAAATTTCCCATCTTATAGCTGGGGACCAAATTGTGTTACATGTTAGAATAGTTCTGCCAAATTTGATCCATCATTAACTTTCATTTGTTGATAATTTGAACATGAATTTTTATTTAGGTCATGCATCTCTGTCAACTTATATGGATGGAAACATCCTGAGTTGTCATATTGTCATAGATGAGTGATGCTGTTTCTCAGTTGGGATTCAACTGAATTCTGAAAGGACATTAAGGATATGTCCCCCAGGGAAAAATCCTGAGGCCAGGGCCTTTGTTTGTTGTATTTGAGGGGGAAGGTGAGAACTAAAAAGAAAAATAAGAGAAAAGGAGAAAATTGGTTTTATGAGTTAAATCAGATTCTCAGTTTCTGAATCATGCACTGAAACTTATGGGTTTGGGTTTTTTTTAACCTTACCAGTGTGATGGCTTTCATTGCTGGGGTTAACAGGCTTCCAAGCAAAACATCAGTTGCTTCCAACTTCAAAATAAAGGCAACACTCCAGAGGAGTTTCACCAAGGAGGATCAACACAAAAGCATCCCCCACTGTAATATCAGGGAAAATCCTTTGGCTGAAGGAGAATGTTGTACTTGTGCAGTATGAGATGGCTACTCCTACTTATTAGAGTGGGACAGCAAGTGGTAGGCTGTGGAAATTTTTATCATTCTGTGTAATATTGGACCACTGCAAAGCTCATCAACTTCTTTTGCCTCTGCCAGGCATACTTCTGCTTACCTTTTCAAAAAGCAGGTTAGATTTGTTAATTTGTTAAAGCTCTCAGAATTCTTGGTGGCATGCAGAATTCTGGCCAGAAGAAGGTTGGGGAAGGCTCATACACAGCAGGTTTTAATCACTCTTTAATGTACTTCTGTAATGTGCTCAGATATTGTTTTCAGCATTGTGGTGTAAAAGGCCTCTGTTGAATAAACAGAATGAAAATCAAATAAAATGTCCTTAAACACCGAGTAGATAATTTAACAATCTCAGGTGACATCTTCAGATGACACAAATTAAAACCATAGAGAAAGAGATAACAGAGGGTTAAACATGGGTTGTAGCTGCATGAAGCACCTTGGAAAAGGAAGCAAAGCCTTGGCATTGCAAAGAAAGATTTTTTTTTTTTTCTGGACATGCTGTGTCTGATCAGTATTGTCACCTATGCTTAACTGGATAGTGGAAATGAATTCTTCTTGCAAAACTCAGGATTGCTGTATATGTTATATTTGTGCCTGTCTGTGATCTAATTTTCTCTTCTGAGAATCTGTAGCAGTATAAAGGCCTCACGTGGCCTTTCTCATCAGTTGGTACAGTGATTAGATCCTTGCATTGTAAGACAAGAGATAATGGTTGTAGTAATTTCTCCTTCATTGGGTATTGGGAGGTTGGCATAGGCTTTGGATAACGTACCTCATCCAGAATATGCTTGGAGTGCAATTTGAAGACCCTTGTTCTGAGCCCCCAGGATTTTGGAAAGGCTAATTAGCTCAAGTTGTGAACATGAAATACCTCTGTTCTGCTTCTAGACAAAACCTGGGCAAGAAGCAGCAAAAATGAGTTGTTGCTGCACCTGAGCTAATAAACCTTAGTGTACTCTGCAGGGAGCTGCATCCATAACCCCGGACAGTTAATTGGCAGCTTAAATAATATGATCATGTCTGGACATTAGTGACAGAGTTGGCCGCTTTTTGCACCTTTGCCATGTTGTCCCAACCTTACAGTGACCTGCAGCTGGTTGTCACTATCTCTTTGGATTGTTCTGACCCCACTGCAGCAGCCCTTGTGTGTAGGGTTGTGTTTTGCTTCAGTGTGTAAAATCCTGGTGTCTGCCAAAGGCCCTTGTGCTGGGTGCAGAGTGGAGATGGGTACATTTCTCAGGCATAATATACTGAAAGAAAACCTGACTGACCATGTGGGTTTTGTGGTGGTGGCTCTTTAGGGAATCATGGGGGAGTTCTTTTCTGCTTCCCTTAGGTTCTAAAGCAGCAGAGCAGTGCTGTTAGGGCAGGCTGGGTTCAGAGGGAGCACTGCTGAGATGTTGGCTCAGTTATGGTGCTGTCAAATGCACAAGTGTCAGGTCACCTACATTACCTGGTGTTAACATCCCTGAACACTTAATACATCTGTTCTTAATTTTTGTGTTGCTTTAAAAGCACCATGATTCATTAGTGGTACATGAAGAAAGTCACCTCAATTTGCTTGTTTTTCTGCAAGTTAAATAGTGCTCTGTCAGTGAGAACATCTCTTTATCTAATGGTAGGTCAAAGATATCTGATACGTGTGCCTGTATCAATGTAAGAAAAACCTTCAAAATTTATTAATGGTTATTTTCTAGTTTGTCTAAATTGTTCTAGAGCCTCTCTTAGAGTTTTTGAATATATTTTATACGTAATTTGTACATTTTTGGATCTCTTGTTTATGACTTCTTAATGATAGTATGTCATCTCCTTAATCACCTCATCTCATCTACCTAATAGCATTTAGAGTCATGCTTCTTGTTTGGCTTTGTTGGAAAAAAATCAAACGTATGGACCATCAAAAAAACAACCAACAAAGCAACCCTGGTGAAAACATTTTTCCTCTCTCTTTGAGAGAATTAAAAAGAATAAAATAAACATCTGACTGTGTGTGTGTATTAGAGGAATCTGTGATAGTGTATATTGTATAAAAAATGGAGATGCCCCTATATGTCTTTGGAACAGGGAGGATTTGAGTCTGGCAGTCACTTGCTGAAGAAAGAACTTTAGGATTTTTTTTCCAGTGATGATGCATATATTTAATTTAAAGTAATCTGGGGAGGTTTTGGTGAAGCTTATTTACTTACTAGCAAAAAACTACAGGGTCCTAAGGTGAAAACCTTTGTAGTAGGAGTATTAACAATCCGCTTAGCCCATCACTGCACTAAGTGATGTGACTTATTCACCTTCATTCTTGCTGTACCATGGAAACCAGCTGGATACAGAAACTTGTTGTTGGACAACAAGTCATGGTCAGTCACCTTAGCAGTGAGGCATTGGAGAATTGTTGTGGAATTGATTCTGCAGAAAATACTCTATAAGAAGGAATAACTTACATTTCAGTTCTAAACTTTCTGCTTATGGGTAACCTAAATAAATCTTGCAATTTAAGTGGTCCTCAGGGAAAGCAAGAGTGACAACAAACATCATTACACCAAAATTTTGCTTCCTGTATTCCCCATGGAGGTTCTGTTCTCTCCCATTACATGCATTCACCTAAGCTTGATATTGACTCAGAATGTTGCCATTTCTGCCTTGGAGGTTTTAAGAAAAAAGAAATTTATATGTTGGGGATCTTTGTTGTCAGCTTATAACACCATTAAATTGGATCCAGTAACGAGGTCCCAGACTGACAGTATCTCAGTATTTTCCACTGAATGGCAAATAACCTGGATGGCTTCTGAAAAGCATAGCTGCATTTTGTAACCAGACTGGTCCGATCAGAATTACACCTGTACACCTCTGCTCAGTCGAGGATGGATAGGGAGAAAATTCACCTGCATTTGGGGCTCTGCAGTGTGAACCAGCTGTTGTGAGGATGTTGCTCTGTCCCTGTGCCTGATTTAGGTAAGAGAAATCTGACTGCTGGAGCTGCACAGCAGTGAATGGGCTCTGACAGCCTTGAGATCCTTGTGACTGAGGATGCCCTGGTGCCCAGCTGTGGGGGAAGGTTTTTCTGCGGGCTCTGGTCCCGGCTGTGCAAGCTCTGGTCCTGTTGGTGCCCGGACTGTTTGATCTCTCAGCACAGCAATGTGCTGGCCAGCATGCTGTTCCTCTGTCCTCTCTGGGAGCCTGTTGCTTCTCCCAGGTCAGCGTGAATCAGAAATAAGAGTCCAGCTCCAGGATCATTAATCCCAAACCAGGCTCTCCTTCATCATCCAGCAGACCAAATGTGATCCGGAGCAGCGCTGTCAAATTAGCCCGGCAGCGCAGCGTGAAATCCGTTCTGGCTCTGTGCCTGATGCTGGAAGACAGATGTTACCTGATCCATAGGGGTGATTGGAACAGTGCGGGCAGGTAATACCTGAGCCAACAGAAAGCTTGACAATGGCAAATTAACTTTTCAGCATTTGCTCATCAGATTTGAACTGTCAGGCTGAGTTAACACTGAAGCGGTGCTTTGGTGTTTTTTTAGGAGCCCGGGGGTAGCTCTGCAGTAGTGTCAAACTACAGCCCAGCTCTGACTGAACAGCTGTTTGTGTAAAGCCCGTGGTGAAACGTTGAAACAAAATGAGTGGTTTTATGTCCTCGACGCTTTGGAAACCTCACCGTGAGAGAGCCTTGCATGCAGTGAGTGCTGTACTTCTTCCTAACCAGCAATCAGACTCTGCTCATCTTAGTTTTAGATTTAAAATAAACAGTCTGAGCCTGGCTACCCACTTGCTGCCTGTATGCAATGCCACTAAATGAAACCAACTGCAGATGAAGTACAACTAGGCATAGTGCTGAATACTTTCATATTCTTTCTTAGCTCTAGGGGTATTCTTAGGAAATTTTACCATTATTTTGAGCTTCTTCTTATTTCTTTCTTTTCCACAGCAGGAGAAGGGGATTACAGTAAAATGAGTTTTCCCTTCACATTATCAACAACATGATTTGTCATTTTAAGGGCTATGTTTCTAGTCTAGCAATGTGTTAGATATATTCTATAGGTTTCTGTATTTTTCTTAAAAGAAAGGAATGCTTGGAAATAAGTCTTTCTGCCAAAAGAAAAAGAATAGTAGAAGTGCATGTTATAGTGTCTTTTGTGAGGAAAATCTGGTTGTAAATTCATGCAACTTATTTGCACCATTTTAAGAGCTGTTTAATAGTTTACAGCTGGTTAATACTCTCACTTCCAAATACTGATCAGCTGCAATGAAGCATCATTTCAACAGATGATAATTTTGCAGTCTGCAGAAGTTGTTGCTGGAAAGTCATCTCTGTAAGATAGATGTCCATAGCAGGATCTCATTGGGGCAGATAATTTGCATAAATTTGATGACTTATTCTTTACAAAATTAGTTCATTTTTCAGGCTGAAACTACATCAACTATCAGAACATTGTCGTAAATTGCTTTTAAAGGATGAGTAGAGAAAGCGTGTACTTTTGTGGTGCTGTGTGCTATTACAAAGTTATAACCATTAGGGGGATACTTTTTGTTTTAACATATCTGCCATTATCCTGTTGGGAACAGGCTACTGTTGGCTTTTTTCTAGTGTGACTTACAGTACTTTGTAGTTACCAGATGTTGCAACAGTAAAATAAATAATTTTAGTTGATATTCTTAAAAAATATAATTTGAATGGCTTGTGGACAGATTACTTTTTAAAGTTTTGTTTTGTTTTGTTTTTCAAGCCACCAACACTTTCTATTTAAAATAAAATTATCTGGTTCAGAAAAGGAGGCGCAGCTTTAACAAAGTAAAGAGGTTTTTGTATATTCATGTAGGATCCAATGGGACTTATTCTGATGCATCACAATGGACTGTGTAAATGATGATGTTCAAGTAAAAGGAGATATTCCTATAACACTGACTGAGTCTGTAGAGAATGAAATAAGAATCAGACCAGACAATTTTAATTCTGTGGGAAGAATCTTATCCTGGCTGCAAGTCTTATCTTTCACACTGAGACATTCTTAAAAGCAGATATTCATTGGTGTCATGAACATACAGTCTTTCTATTGGGGGCAAGAAATAGATGCTGAAATGAAGTATCTGGTGGGGTTTTTTGTTTCTGTTTTGTTTTGGTTTTGTTGGTTTTGTTTTTGTTTGGTGGGGGGGTTTTTTGTTTGTTTTTAAAAATGAAAGCCTGTGACACTTCTGATAGTTACAGAAATAACATCCCAGCTTATCAAATTATACCTTAATACTATAAATAGATTTGAATCATTGGGGACTTCCAAGCTGCTACAGGTATGTAGGAGATCATTGTAGAAATTTGTGTGTGTTGTATAAAATAAATCTTAGTTGAACATCAATTAAATGGCACTCTTCTTTAATATACTGAAGTTCAGTCAAATTCAAAGAATTGACTCCTGCAGGAGGAATATCAGAATTAAAAAAATAAACTAATAAAACCCCCACTTGTTGCAATGCATTTTTTCTTTAATTCTAAATTGCAGCTGATCAATGGCATTCTCTAGCCCATTCTATGAATGGAATAAAAGTTGGGTTGGAACAAATTGCTGCTTTCTAGGTCAGCGACACAGTTGTCCTTTAGAAAATGAGCTTTAGGAGTTGAGCCCTAATTTGATGAATACTTGGTATGTGCCTGGGTGCATTGCTGAATCATGGTTTCTGTGCTGGAAGTACAGGCTTGACTCCTCCTAATTGACTCCCCTTTGGGCTGTCTCAGTGTGTTGGCTGGCAGGGATTCAGATTCTGGGAATCCTACACATTTGGATGGAGCTCTTTTTGTTGAGGGAACATCTTGTGCAGCAGGGAGCTATGTGAGCTTGCCTGTCCCTTCTGTGACACAGTTAATATATTAAGCTCCTTTTGTTAAATAGAAGTCTCTGTTTCTGTGCTTCCTAAGGTCATGATTTCTGTCCCTTTTGGGCACCCTGCACAGGGTGGTAGGGAAGGGTCATTTTAAGTTTTTGACGATTACTTGAGAAAGTCACCATTCAGGCTTGGAAAATGTTGCTCACGCAGCTGAACAAGTCCGTGCTTGTTGCAGTGAGCTGTGGCCACTTGCTGCAGCTGCGTTGCTCTTCTTAATTTTTTTTTCCCCCTTAAGCTGTGGGTCCATTTCTCTACAGGTTCTGAGTTCTTTTCTGTGTTTGTGTGCAGTTTATCAACAAAAATACTTTAGGATTTTTTATTTAATTTTATTTTTTTATTAACAGCACTGATGAAGATGAGGATTTCATGACAATTTGGCCAGTAGTCTCTTTTGTGGTTTTCACACATACACCATTATTTTCTTTCTTCTTCACAGTGGGCTACTAGCCCAGAATCTTCCCACTTCTGCTGCAGTAGCAGGATAGTTTAACAGGAACCTCCGGGTTCAAAAAAAAGTGACTCATCTCCCCTTGCTCATCTGCTCCTGTACATCTCATTAAAAAGAAGTTTTTTTAATCATTTTATTGTGAATGTCAGGTAGAGATTCAGTCTTGTCTTTGCAATTTGCTAAATTTTTCATTTAAATAAATATGTTCAAAAGAGTTAATGGTATCTTTGAGCCAAGTGAGTACTCAGGGCAGATCCTGCTCACTCACAGCAGCCCTGCTGCCCGTTCTGGCTGCTCCACCTCATTGCAGTAGAGATGTGAAAGACATGCTTTGCAGCTACAGCCCTGGTCGCTCTGGGAAACCAGGCACCCTAGCTAAAAATAGGCTCCTCTAAGTTAGCAGCTTTGCTTGTGAATGCACAGGCATGAGAAGCTGATTTGGGTAATAAGTGATTCCCAACGACTGGGACCAAGGCTATCTGGGAAGAGACAGGCAGGAGAAAGAGTTGGCAAAGCGTCGTGGTTTTAATCCTAGCATTGGCCATCTCCAGAGTGCTTGGTGTTTCATTCTTTAATTTTGCTAACCACTGTATTTCCGTAAGAAATCTCAGACAAGGTCAGAGTTTCATCCCACTAAATTCTTTACCCATGTATGAGAGAAAGTGTTTGTCTCGGAGACCTTAAGGTTTTAGCAAATCAAGGACTATGTGAGGAAAACAAAGAATTATTGTATCTATTCTGTGCTCATGGGGAGTTAAAGGGAAGGAGACTTCCTTAAGAGGCTGGAAATTCACCATCAGAGGAACTTAGTCTGAATTGTCTGTGTTCAGGATGTGAGCCACCAGACTAGTTTCCTTCTTCTCCTTGTTCCCTTTGGCTTGGCTTTTCCCCCTCCCTCTGCAAAGCTGCCTTTAACCCCGCTTCTGTTCAGTGGTGCAGCTGAACTGAACTCATCCTGCTGCGGGGGGTAATTCCTCTGCTGCCTGGTGAAACTGTACTTGTTAGTGTTTCATTTGCTGGTGTAACCAGCTCCTTTTATCAGCTGAATCGTTTGTGGTACAAGGAGGAAAATATAGTTGGGGAATGCAATAGATAAAGGCTTAAGTGGTCACAATTTAAATCTTAAATTGCCAATTGCATGACTGGCTAGAAGAAGGAAATGTGAGCGGAAAAAGAAGGCAGTAAACATGATGATTAAGTGGATCTTACTCAGAGTAAATTATAGCATTCCGGAGTGAAAGTCTTCTCTTTCACAGAGAAATCATTAAATGTTAAACTCACACTATTATTTTCATTGAGTAGACTTGCATGTGCAGAAATATCCATTTTAATTAGTGTTGAAAAGAAATCTCGTGTACAGAGCACTGCCTGGTAGGTATTTTTATACTCTCTCTCAGTGAACTCATTTTATATGATGATGATTTCTTCTAATTTTTAATTAACATGTCTAACTTAGAGTTTGGGAAAATGATCAGTGTTTCATTAACTGCCTCACGCTTGGAGATCTATGCAAATCTAATTGATGTGGTCGCTACAGGGTACTTTGTCAAAATGAGCCATCCTGCCACTACCTTTCTCCCCTTGCTTTTCAGTTACATGAGTTTGAGTGAAAGGCACACTGCAACAGCACATAGTTTTGCCTCCAAAATGGCAGCATATGATGTGGTGTTATATTTCAGTGCAATGTTTCATCAAGAATATTTCAAAACATTTTATAGACTGCGTATCGGAAGGTCGGTTGTTTATCACTGGTATATAGTGCCCCCCCTTTGCAAAGAGTGTATATAACAGTGCTTTGGAAAAGAAGTGAGAGTATTTCTTGCTCCTTCTCTGAGGAAAATTGTTGGCTCAACTCTGAGCATTGCAGTTTAAAATATACTTACTAGTCTGTAAGAAATACCTCTTATTAATAATTTTTACTATCACAAAATATTAAAGCTTATTGTTGTTATTGATTTACTTAGCCATATAAATGAATGAATTACAGTTTCTCACTGGAAAAAATGTTGAGATGTGTGAAGGCTGCATGATCTAGTGGTAAAGGAGGTATCCTTGGCTCTGGCCCCAGCTCTGCCACTAACCTGCCTAATGATTGGGACCAAATCACAGAATCTCGGAAGGGGTAAGGTTGAAAGGGACCACAATGGGGTTATCTGGTCCAATCTCAACTGAGTGCAGCTGAGTACAACTATTGGCATACTAAAGAAAGTAATTTTAGTAAGTGATTATATTCATACTAAATGTTATTCAATGGGTTTAGGTTATTGTACCTATAGTGGTTTTGTTCCATACTGTGATAATAAGAAAGGATATGAAAACAGCAAAGGGAAAGAAGAGCTGAAACCCATTAACGTACTTGGTATTCTGCCCATAAATTATGCCATGAAACTGAGTTAGAGATTTCAAAGTCTGAGTAGAAATGCTGTCCCTGAATTTGCTTTATCTAAGAAAACCAATACTTTTTACTGTGTGCTTATTATTGTGAGAACAGCTAACTGCAATAGCAGGAAGGGAGCTGATATGTAATAAATTATTCAAATATGTTTTTATTAAGCCATTATTTAAAGGATGTAATTTTTTTTTCCTTAAGTACTGAAAACGGTTATGGTATTAATATATACTTGGTTTCCTATAAAATTTTGGACTTAGAAATTTGATCAAGAGATCTTTTGCCTTAAAATATGATATTCACATAAGATGCTAAGGCACATGGGATTAATTTAAAAGCAGTTCATGTGACATAGAATCTCAGAATAATTGAGGTTGGAAGGGACGTCTGCAGGTCATCTGGCCCAGCCTCCTGCTCAAAGTAGGGTTCATACCAAAAGTGAGATGGACTAGTTAAGGGTCTGGTGCAGGCATATTTTGAGACCACCAAGGTTAGACATTGCTCAGCCTCATTGGGTGACCTGTTCTAGTACTTAACTACTCTCATGGTGAAATTATTTTTCCTTTTATATCCCACTGGAATTTACCCTCCAGCTTGTGGTTTTTCTTCTCTTGTTCTCAGACACTGGGAAGAGTCTGTCTCTTTCTTCTCTTTAGGGTAGTGGAGGGTACTGCCTTAGTCTTCTCTTCACTAGACAAATGGAGCTCCCTTACTTCTCCTTATCTGACATGTGCTTCAGCTCTCTAACCATGATCCTCTACTGAACTCACTCCAGGCTGTCAATCTTTGTTGCAACAGGATCCCGGTCTGGATGCCCAATACGGACACAGTATTCTAGATTTTGTATGTTGCTGTCAACAGGGAGTTGTTGAATGATAAATATCAATGGTAGGATCCCCACAACTGCCTGGATGTGAAGGTACTTAGTTTATATGCCAAAATTGCCATGAGAAACTGAATGCAACCAGAACGGATAAGATTCATAGATCTTTGCACATTGTATTCCTGTTCTGAGAAAAAAAAGGACAGGGAAGAAAAATAGTTTGAAAGAAGAGAGGATAGCATTCTTGGTTATATTATTAAGTAAAAATTCTAAAGCTTCATTTTCCTGGAGAGGTGATGAAGAAGCAACTTGTGGAGACATGAGTGAGAGTATGCCTTCTGACATATTGCAAACCCTCAAGCTCCCTGAGACACTGGAGCCACATTAGTGCTGAGCATGATGTAATGCAGTGAACAGTTTCCTTTTTTAACTGTTTCCAGTTCTGCAATTAGGAATATAACCCATTGCGTTATGAGAATAAAATTTATTTTTCCTGGTAGGCTTTTTAATGTTGGGTAAATATGACAGTTGAAACACATGGTGTTTCCTTAAAAGCTGTGAATTCAAATGATGGCTTAGTGTTGAAAAAAGGATATTGGGTGTTTACGATCCAAGGCAGGTCTGTCAGCTACAGAAGTCAGAGCATGTTTTCCACTAGCTGGAATAGTCCGTTTGGGGAAAGTGCCAGGAAAAAAAGAAAAATCTCCCTCAGGAAAGCAGTGGGGACTTAGTTCACAATTTTGTGAAAACTCATTAACTTAGTTTCTAGGCTTTAGTTCTGAATCCTGTGCTAGTCAGTATTTCCATATTTTCAATCAGCAGTATGGATACTGACATTCATTTTGTCAATAAATTTGTAGATAGCACAAAAATTGCTATAATAGTGGAGGTTGTTGCAAGCATAATCTGAAGGGGTTGGTTAGATGACAAACTTCCTGCAAAATTCACTTTAATACAGCCAGATGCAGAGCTGTACATGCAAAGATATAAGACTTGCAGGATGAAAGGTTGTTTTGGGAAGTAACAGCCCCTGAATTCAATGTAAGGTTATTGGTTATTCCTCAACATGTACTTCAACTGAATTGGTATGGCAAAGGGGGCTCATGAGGTTTGTTCCTGATGCTGATATTCTCTTATCTGTATTTGTGAACTGAACTTGGAAGATTGTTCTTGCTTTCATTTTTTTCTCTCCTTGTCTCCAGCTGCAGACTTTTTCTTGAAAAACTTGCTCCTTCTTCTTCAGAAAATCAGTCAAATTCTACTGGCAATTAGCCCAGGGAAGCAGAGACTAGTTAGAATAATTATTGCTGGAGGTGTAGGTGTAGGTCTACAAAACCTAAGGCTAAACAAGAGGAGACAGATTAAAACCAGCTCTTTGGAGTCTGAGAGATGAATAATGTCTGGGCTTGGAAAGTTCTCGGATTCTTAGGGAGAACCTGGAGTGGTTGAAAAATGCTGATTATTTTTTTATGTATCTGCATTCATTTAGTCCCACCTCTGCATACCCTGATTTTATTAGGCATGCTTGCCAAGTGGTCTTTCCCTTTTAGAAGAACAGAATATTTTAACTTAGCTCTCCAATAGCAGCACTGTGCTGGCTTATCCCAGAATCACTGTCGGTGGAAATCTGTGATGAGGTTCCTGTAAGCTGTCTGTGGTCAGTCCATAAAGGGTATATCAAGTACAAGTTGGAAAATTAACTTGCCTTTGCCTCTGGTAGCTGCTGCTGTTTAGACCTGGTGTCCTCACCTCAGAAGTGTCCTGGATTCTGGAGGTACACTCTGAGGATAAGGAATGAGGAGAGGACTCACAGAAAATAATCCAGATACTGGAAAATCAGCTTTGTGGGATGAGTTGTAGGGAGGTCAGTCATTAATCTTATCAAAGAGAAAATGTCAAGAGGTAATGTGATTACTTTGTATAAGTACTTATTTATGGAGAATATATTTGTCAGCAGGGTTTTTTTAATCTTCTATACAAGAACATGACAAGATCCCATAGCTGAAGATTGAAGGCAGATAAATTTACTCAAGAAATAAGTAATCATTACCTGGTTGGCTGCATAAATAAATACTGGGACTCTTTGCTAGAGGAGAGATCCCTTTTTCTCCTGCACATGCGCTTGACTCCAGTTGCAGTCCCACGTGCCCCAAGTGCACCCCTCAACCAGAGAAAATTCCTTCAGGGAGTTGAGGAGAGCCACAGCCTGGCAGTGCCTGAGGTAATGCATGCAAAGATTTAAATCTCTGGCTTACCACGTCTCTATAAAGGGAGCCTTTTGAAAAATGTGATTGTGTTTTATGCTATATGAGAGCCATTTCCACTGTTCAGAATTGTTGCTGCTCTATTTGAGAGACCATCTTCTCCTTAGCCCTGTGTCTTGACCGTGGGAATTTCGTCTGTCCTCCCTTCCCAATATAAAAGCAAAACATCAAAGTAATCATTTAGAATAAATCAGTATGTCATGCCTGTTTCTGACACACAAACCTTCAGGAAAAATCATAGGATCTTACACAAAATACAAAGACTGTTGGGGTAAGCTATACTACAGGTACATCTTAGGGCTAGAACCTACAGTTTAAGGAATCTAAAAGCTAGACTACAAAATGCCTGTCTGAGATAACTACATACAGAAATCATTCACTTTAGAGTAAAAAGGAACCACTGCCAGGAAGCAAATTTTTTTTTAGTTTTCTTCAATTTCTTTTTAGTTCAGGAAAGAATTACCTTGTTTGCTATCCTAGTAAACACTTACTTCATAGCCTTTATCCACTTGGATTCATTATGAATTTAGCCAGAAAACATTTAGCTTTTGTGATCATTATCTGCCATTACCTGCTATGAGGACTGTTATATTTCACTGTGTTGAACATTACCGGAATTAAGGTTGTAGCTGCAATTCCTTTAAGAAATATCTATTTCCATGGATTTGCAGCTCAATTCAAAGCATTCTGAATAGGAAACATTTAGCTCCAGGCAGTTACTTAATTTTTTACTTCTGTCTTTTTTCTTTGGTGTTGAAAACAAAATTTTACACAGCATAATCTTCTGAAACTATAAAATAAATAAACTGTCTTAGAGGGTTGCTGATTCCTCTCCCCTTTTTACTTTTGTCCATCTCCCTACCCCTCTTCTAGCTGAAGTGGGATGGACCCTTGTTTCTAGTATGTCAGTGTGAAAGAACCATAAAAATCACTGCAAAGCTGTGATTAATAATTAAAAACAGATCCAGAGGAATGTATCTGTAATACAGTGATTTTTGGGGAGAGGAGTACGTAAGTTGCTTTTTTCATTTTCTAAAGAAAAGAAAGAATTAGCAGCTAGTCTTGGCTTTGCACACAAATACATTTTACAAACTTATTATGACTAATAAGCTTCTTATTAGTCATAACTCTGCTCCTGGGTCTGGTGAGTTAGGACCTCATTTTGCAGGTCTCTCAGTCCTTGTTCATATGAGCCAGTCATGCACAGTCACAGTTGGTGGCTTGCCTCAGTGTTCTTGCCCCAGGTATCAGGATACTAAAACCAAAATAAAGATTTGCCTGAGCTGTGATCAGAGACCCTGCATATTTCCTTAAGATATTTCTCTTCAGGCACTGAGGAGTAAATATTTCTTAGGGACTGACATTTCTCCAAATAGCTTTGCCTGCTGAGAAAATGGACACTGCTCGAGTTGGATAGGAACCAAAGAACTGGACTGACATGTTTGAGCATCTGTTTTCCCTTTCCTGGTTGATGCATTTCTCTGGTAGCACATTTACTACCTTTTTATTTTATTCATGGAGAACTTGCATTATTTCCAACTATCTGATAATTTCTGTTTCTTCGCTGTAGTCCCCTGTGCTTTGTATCCATACTCTGACCTCTTCTTTCTTTTGTTCAAAAATTTTTTGATCATCATATTTTGTGCCTTAGTTAATTAGTATAACTGATTGATATATGTTATGTCTCCTCCCTGAGAAATGCACTTCAGGCTGCTTGTATCATGACTTGAGGAAGGGATAAGGAAGCTACAAAAAGATGCCACTTAGGTGAATTTCTATTTGTTGTCACAGAGATTAAAGGATGCTTTTACCTTCTCTAGACTAGGGAATGTGGAGGGGACTTGATTTCTTTCCCTGCTGATAGGGATCAATGCCCTTGAAATTGCTTAGGTTTCTGTGGGTAGCACTCTGAGCTGGGTGGTTTGTGAATATAGGTGGGAAATCCCTGGGCTGAGTTAATGTCTCCCAGCACTGAACTTTAACATTTATAATTTCTTTCTTCATATAGCAGTAATAGGGATGCTGTATTAATTAATTAAAATGGTAATATGCTGTCCTTGCTCATTTACAGTCTCGGAAAGAAAGTCTTAGCCATTTTGATCTATATTCTTCCTATATTGTGCTCAAGAGTTTTCATTGGGTTACCATTCACACGATTCACTATTGAAAGTCAAATAAATATTTGCTTCCTATTTTTTGACCTGCATTTCCTAAAGAAATGTCACTGGTCTTCCACTGGGAGAAAGGCAGTTCACTGAAGAATTGGCAGGGAAGAGAATTTATTTATTTATCTATTTATTTATTTGTTTGTGGTTTTGTTTGTTTTGCTGTTTTTGTTTTTTTTTTTTCTACTAAACCTTGATCAGTTTTGACATGCTTCTGTCTTCAGGAGGTAGCTGAGTAATCTTGAATGGATGTTTTATTCATTTTATTGTGTCTACAAAGTAAACTTCTATAGCTACTTCTTGGGCTGCATTGAAAGCATCTTTCCCCTTCTACATGCTGTTGAAAAATACAGGTCTACTGCCCTCTCTAAGGAGATGATGGGCTTGGGAGAGGTTGGAAAATTCCTTCTGTGCTAATGAAAAGATATTTTTTGTTCCTAAGTGGGGAAATTAAAGGATTTGCCTGTTCTTTTAGATGTATGGGTGATGTATTTTTCCTGTGACCTCTAATCTTGTAAAATTCTTGCAAAATACAGTATTTAAAAAAATAACAACAAATATATGTAGGTGGTCAGGGATTGACGTAATAGGTCTGAGGTAATTTCCAGTAGAGTACTTCTGCTTACTTGTACACTGGGAGTGAACTTTTACTTTAAGAAATGTGTATTTAGAGAGATCTTCAGAAGTGTAAGTTCACACTGTATGATAAAAAAGCTTGCATCATTAAGTTTAACTCTAGCTATTCTCTTTAATTAGCCTCATGTCCCTTTTAACTTGACATTTAAAGTCATGAACTTGTACAATTACATGCATTTTGTGGAAAATACAACATGGTTGTTTCTCCTGTGCACAGAATCTACTGGTTTTATCAAAACTGGATCATTCTCTTCATGTAACGAATTTCAAGATCTGATTTACTGTGTTTAGAATGGGCTTAATTGAGATTGCCATTGGTTTAGACTTTGGATCAGATCCAGATAAATGCATGGGTATGGAAGGGTGGGCAGGGACCAACAAAAACATCTGGTTGTTAGACAACATTGAGCTGAAAAGCTGCCACTGGGTTTGAGCTGTAGCCTCTGTTCTCTGGGTATTAGTGTCTTTCTGTCATGGCATCATTTAAACCCCAAACTTGAGAAAAACAATTTGAAAGAATTAAAAGATTCAGACTTTTTTCTTTGTTTTGGGATAAGGTAATTTCCATAAGAAAAAGACCGTTGACTGGTAAACAGAGCAGACTATGCTCTAAGTTTCAGAAAAAGAACATAAATAGTGACAGGCATTTACAGTTCAAATATAGAACAAACTCATTAGAAAAAAAGATTGGAAAATAAATAGCAGTTCCAGGGAGATGCTCAATATAATGAAGGACAACAGTAAATGTCATGTACACTGTACGGAATTTTTAACTAATAGAATAAAGTTCTGTTCTAAAGTACCTTGGTATGAAATACATCCTAGTCGTACTTACTGTTTTTAAGAAATGAAATGTGGGGTTTTTTAGTATTTACAAGTTTGCTGCACCTTCTATCTATCTATCTATCTACCTACCTACCTACCTACCTATCTATGTGTGTGTGTGTATATATATATATATATATATTTACATAAGTTTCTTCAACTCTTTCCTTAGATTTTCATTTATTCCTTGGTGGAAAGGCAGGTGAGGGGAAAAAATGAGTATTTTTCCATATGGAAAGTGTTGCCTCTGTGGCACAGCTTATATTAGCCATCAAATGGGACACTGATGCTTAAGAAGCAATAAGTACTGTGGACCTGCTGGCTCTGCAGTGCCCGTGGGTTGCTGTACGTCATTGGTAACAGCATCAGGGGAAGTGCTCTTGAGTGGATGTGAGAATTGGGTCTGGAAACATCCTGTATTGGAACAGAAGATCCTTAAGGTCAGGCACGCAGAATTTATGCCATGTCTGTGGGTGCTGCTTCTCGGTTTGTCCTCTGTTTATATGCTGTTATCTGCTCTGTCTGGACTTCTTATGTAACTGATTTGAGCGTGGATTCATCCAGGCTGTCTGAGGGGGTCAAGCTGGAAGCATAGGTCCTCAGTGTGATGATAAAGCAGTAGGAAACAAAGTACTTCCAAGGGACTGTTCTGATCTACACCTGATCTCCAGAGGTATTTGTCTCTGTTCCTAGGGGCTGGTCCATCCTAAAGTTAGGTGGGAGAAATCAGAGTGATACATCTCTGCCTCCACCTGTAAAATAGACAGTGCTACTGCGTTATGTAAAGGGGATGTGAGAAGCCTGAAATTACTGCATTTCTACAGAAAAGAGACGTGAGAAGGTGTAAGTGTTAGAGATAACTGTTTAGAAGTGTTCTAGGCATGAACTAAAAATATTTTCCTTCCAATTCACGTGCTGCTTAACTGTTGTACCTGTCCTTAGATCTATGAAAATAGAAAATAGTAACGCTTATAACGTGAAGAAAGAAGTACTTCACACATTTCTAAAACAATCTGGGATCACAAGGAAGAGACCAAGCATGTAAAACATCCATCTTTAAGGGGGAGAATTTCATATTAAGAGTTTGTTACTGAAACTGCTTTGCAGCCCTAGCCACAGCTGGTTAAATGCTGATGTGCAAAAGCTGTCTCCAAAGAATCTGTCAAATGCCTAGGTCTTTACTGGGGTAAAATAAAGAAATATAGACGTCATTTATCAGGACCTATGATATTTTCCTACTTGTGTCTACTTGATCTGAAGGTCATTTAAAATGTATTAGAGGCTTAAGATTGAAAGTGAAGCTGATTTGAAACCCAGCTCGAATACGACCAGTTGTGCTGATATTCTTCATACTGGTTAAACCAAAGCACAGTGTCTGTGTGACAAGACACCGTTAGGTGGGGATCCAAAATGATGTGGCCTGGTGAAATAACTGGGTTTTTTTCCACAGATAATGCTGTATAATTCTACTTAGCTTTAATGTCCCCGTGGCTCTTAAAGTAATGGACACCTAGGGCAGAGGCTGGGTGAGGAAATACAAAAAGCTGGCGAAAATTCAGGGCTCACAGATTGGAAACCTTCTGGTTTGGCTACAGACTGAATGTGGAGAACTCTCCAGCACTCCCTTGGTCCCTTCCAGTGTTTTCTTTGACATATTTGGCCCCTGACCAATTTTCCCAACTGCTCCCAAGCCCTTTCTAATAGTCTCCTAACCCACTTGGATGTTCCTGCGGCTCCTTTACGCCCTTTCTATTGGCACAGATATAAAGTTCTGCTGCTTCAGGGATAATGCTGAAGATAAATGTGCTTTCATCCTTCTTCCTCTCAAAGGGGGTCCTTCCCAGTATTTTACAGTAGCTGAATTCAGTTAATGTCGTTTGAGGTGTTCCAAATTAGTTCCAAATGTGGCCACAGGGAGCAGACAGGCTTGGCATTTGAGTGGGAACGGTTCCCTCTCACACTACGCTAGGGGCAGTGTGTTGGTACTTCTGAAATGGATTGTTTTAGGAAGATAAGTAGAGGTGAAACAGTTAAAATGAAAGGCAGTTGTAAAGAGACCAACTTCCACCCAGTAAAAGCAGGTGTGTTGGCCCCTCTCTGTCCTTGTGCAAAAATGGGGAGCGAATGGTCCTTGCTTGGAGAGGCACCTGGGCATCCCTCACTGGAAGGGTGATGGAGCTTGAGGACTGGAGGATGTTTTTTTAGACAGCACTTAGAGTATCAGCTTCAGATCTGTTTTGTGTTATTCCTGTTTTACTAGGCAACCTTGAATTTTTTTTTTTTTTTTTTTAAATCCCCTTCACTCTCTTTTTGTGTCATTGTCCAGCCCTGATTTTTACTTTAACTCTGCTTATTTTAAAGTATCCCTGTGCATGTGCACAACACTCCATATTTCAAAAAGTGTGAAACAAGTTTTGTATCTAGATCTGCTGTGTCTCTGGTTTTCTGACTGAAATATTAATGAGCATCACTCTGTCTGTATACTAGAACAGCCTTGATCTTTAGGATGTTTGTCCTGGTGGAACCCCTTCCAGCTAGGCGCGTGCTCATGTTCCCCTCTGTAGATCATGTTCCCATGTTTGTCTTTCTGATTTATAAAGAATAAAGTCAGGTACCTGCAATATTCAGAAAATATAAAGTTCAGTCCTTATTCATGATAAAGAAGGATATTAAATATTTGTGGCTCTTCGGCTGATCTTGATGCAATATCAAAGTCTTTGCTCCCACATACAGTCTTTATAAAGCCTCTTTATGATAGGTAATTAGGTCTTATTTGAACACCATAAACCATTTCAGAGATAATTGAATGTTATTTTGAGGTTGATGCAACCTCTGATAAATATGATGTTATTTAGTGCAGTGATATTTAATGTTGTGGTTCTGGTGAAGACAGAGCAGCTGTGAGGGAGAGTAACCAATATGAACAAATCTGCCAACAGCCCTGCGTCAAAGGAATGGTCTTCTCAGCTTGTGGTATCCTCTACAGATGTTTCCATATGTCTTGCATAATAATTTCTTTTTGGAAATAAAGAGTGTAATTATATTTATGGTAATTTAAAAAAAAAGAAAAAAGCTCCAGCCTTGAAAAAGGATTTAATGTTGCAGATGAGAAGCTCATTTTCAGTTTTTATATTTTACCATTGGGCAGTAACACTGCATGATAGACTGGGAATATTTCACAAACAGCACTTAAAATCTGATTTTTCTTTTCTGGTAGTGAATAGCTATATAATATTGATGACCAAGGTGAACTGCCTATCCATAATGTTGGATTCCTGAAATATCTGGAAAAGACTAAAGATGTTTTACGTGTGTTGTCTTTGGACGTTAGCTCTGCTTCCTCTTGAATTTTCACAGGAATGAAAAAGAATATTCACACAATAGGTTTGGTTCTGCAGGAAGTATTGTTAATTCAATTTACATTACATTACTAGAGGAGGTAAGTAAAGCTGGTCTGTATTTCAGAAAAATTTACAATTAGTAGACTAGACAGACTAGGAAAAAAATTCTTGCTTCATGCTTTAGAAATTTATTCGCTTGGCATGTTTGCAAATGTGGTTTTAAGAGCTTATCAAATAATATGTTAAATATTGAAACTTAAAAATTGCTCTGACTGTGTAGAAAAAGGCAATGACAGAAAACTGGAGATTTTTGTATCAGAGGTGACATTGGTTTAGGCTGTTTGAAAAACAACAGGAAGTTTAATTGAAAAAGTAGTTAAAATGTGAGACAGTTTCCCAAGCTGCAGATTTAATCTAGAATTTTGAGTCTTGTAATTCTGTGGCTTTTGAACTGAGTTCCCATTGCTCTGCATCTGCAGCGTGCCCAGAAACCTTGGACCTGCACCTCATGGTTCTGGAGAGGAGCAGTAACATGAATGTGCTCGAGTACCAGCAGTCCAGGTTGGCTGACCAGTTTTACATATGCTTTGATTTTTGAGGACTGACCATTGACAGTTCCATTCACAAGAGTCTCTGTTGTTTTGTGGGTGGGTCGGGCAGTACCACATAGAAGCCTGTGCTTATCCCAGCAGCCAACTGCTAAAAACTGAAGTAATAGCCCAACTGCCTGAGTTGCAAATTACTGAAGACTGGAAAATATATCTGGGAAGCATCTTTATTTATATGCACTCCCCATTCTTATAATTGTTGTGGTTTTTTTCTTTTTGTTTGTTTACTGCTGTGGTATGAACTGGTATGGCTGCTTCAGCCATATGGTTATCTATCTATCTGTTAAATATGATTGAAATCAATCAGTGGATTTAGAATTAAAAGGTAGGGATGAGGAGCCAAAACTACATATATATATATACACACACACAGTGTGTATGGAGTGTCATCACATAAACATAATTTTCTTAGAAGCTTGCACTGAAAATGTGACATCAGTTGATGATGTGAAGTGTTCTGAACTGGAACTGTAGGCTCCTGAAAGCATCAGGTCGTCTTTTTCTCCTGTGTTTATACAGTGCTAACAGAATATAATCCCGTCGTGTGCTAGATAGTGGATTAAATATATTTGATATTTTAAAGTTACTATTCTGAATAAATGTTTTCAGTGTCAATGTGTAAAGTAAATGTGTAAAGTACCATATTTAAAATGGTTTTGAATCCAGAAACAATCACAACTACTGCTTTCAAGACTATGCACTTATTCAGCTCTTGTGGAGGGAAATACCTCCTAGAGAACAGGAATTGAGCCATTATTGTGTCTTACTTTGAATTATGAATAAATTCACTGTACAGAATTATCACTAATGCTTAAGACAAGTGCACTGGTCCAGTGACTGACTTCGTATGCACTAAGTTCTCTTGTCTGCCAATACAATTTATTTGGAAGAACTATAAATCTAATTCTTCAAGTATTTCATGTTAAATCACGGGTTGCTTTTAAGAACTTTATTACCAGGGAGGAGTAGAAACTTATACAGTGAATTCTTAATAGCTTTAGTAATGGTCTAAATGTCTGCTTTTTCACCTTCCATCATAATGCTGCAGCAGAGTAAACCTAAAACCTTTTTTTTCTGTTTACAGTTTCCCCAGCATAATCAAAATATGATGTAGTTGTTAATAGTAGTATGGCAGTTGCTCCATATAATACCCTTGTGGTAATATACCTTCATATTAATAATCTCGGGAGTTTTATTTTTCTCATAAAAGTCTTTGCTTTAAATAAGAAATGTGAAAAGTAATGCCAGCCTTAGCATGATGATTGAAGACCCTGCTGCTGCAAAAGCAGAAGTGGCTTGAAGGATTTGGAGCAGTGGTTGCCTATGATTTGTTAGGGAGGTTTTTGATTATTAGTTGTCAAGGAAGTTTGGGAAGTACAGGGGGTGGTGGTGACGAATTAATTGGCTGTGCCCAGAACCTCTTGATCTCCCCAAAATAGTTGTGGTGCACAGTGGCATAGTTACAGTTAAATAGCTGAAAAGGTGAGTGAGGCTGTGTTCTTGAGCAAAACAGCTTATGCTCCTGTCACACAGAGCATTAAGTACCTGTTCAAGTGACTCTCATAAACACTTCTTTGGATTTCAGTGTGTTCATTCACTTGAATTAAATTAAACAGATGCTAAAAAGTTTGCAGAAACTTGAGTCTGTCTGAGCAATTTATTTTCCTGGTAGCTCTGGCTGCCCAGAAGTATTTACAGCGTGCTCTCACCTTCTAATAAACCTGGGAAAACACAAAAACTTGCAATCATACTTGCAATTACGCATTTGAAAGTATGAGACTTTTGCTAATAAAGTTCTGAATAGATGCCAAAAAAAATAATTACTTCAAATCACAAATGGCAGGGGTCAAATAAAACTTAATCTGAAAGAATCTGCGTGGAGATAGAAAAAGAGAGATCTCTGTTAAGAATAGTCCATGGAAAAAAAAAAAACCATCATGAAGGGAGCATGGGGTGAAAAAGAAATTTCCACAAGTCGACGTTTATCAAAAAGAGAAGGATCTTAGCAAATCCTTCATAGAAAAGGAAAAAGACCCAAAGATAAAATATAAACACCAGGAAAGATCAAGAATTTGTTCCTTTTTCCTTTCTCAGCCCTCCTAGCTGACATGGTGATGAAAAGAGAGGATTAAAATGGGCTTCTTTAAAACCAAAGTTATATTAGGAAGTGATTAAAAGCACATTGTGTTCTGTAAAGTGAAGTTTTGCTCTTTTCGGTCCAGAGTTGCTGCAAAACATTTTCAGAGGAGAGCAACAGAAAAGGAGAGGGGATAAACATAGATCATTCTAACTTTAATTATTAATGGGTAACAATATCTGTGGAATTTTCCATTTGTTTTCCTGGTCTGTCAGGCACTGTGAACCCAGTGCACTCCTGAAGACAGGCCTACATCCAGAAAGGATTTTGTGTCAGAAACTGCTTCAACACTTTTGTTTGGAGAACAGTTTTGAGCTGTGACTGCTGTAACAGTGAGAATTCACACAGGCAGGAACTAAGTTATGGAAGCAGGAGAATGGCATGGGAGAATCAAAATCTGAGCAAAAAACCCCCTGCCCCGCCCCAAAAATGGATGAGGTAGAGAAATTTCTGAATGCCCAGCCTAGACAACTTGACCAGAACTACAGTTATTATTCCCACTGAAAACTTACTTCCAATGCACTTTGCATGTGATTTTTGGAATCCTGAGGGATTTATCTTCCATACCTTGCACATATGCAGAAATACTGGCCTACTCTGGCTCTATGGAGAGGGCAAAGGCTTTGGTAAAGCTAGAAGTTTTCACTTTCTTTTTTCGCTTTAGGGTTTTTTTGTCCAGAAGCACCATCACGTGTTCATAGATCACTAGCATGGAACAGTAAGTTACTGTTACCCCCTCTGTCATACTCTGGGAGCTAAATCAAAAGAACTGGGAGTGAATTTAAGATTCAGTGGTTTAAAATGCTTTCACAAGTCTCTGGAAATCTGGATGGGTTGGAGATTTCTAGGTAACCCATCTGTAAATAAAGGATCTGGTAAATCTAATTCTCCTCCATCACCTAGATTTATTTTAGCTGTAAAATAATAACAGAGAAAAGTTAAATTTATTTTAGCTGTCCATGACTGATTGGTAGTATGAGCTGGTTAAGAATGCTATCCTTGATCATTGCTCAGTTGCTGCTGTGCCTCAGGCCTCTTCCCATCTAAGGGCCACCCAAGTGTTTTCACTAGGAGAGCCACGTGTATGAACACTGGCTTCCATCCAGCCTGTAAAATGCTTGTAATTATGGAGTCTCATTAAAATGAAATCAGTGAAACAGGGTTCTACTCTTAAAAATGCCGCATAAAATCCAGACATCCTGAAGGCCTTCGTGCTTTTACTGTGAAATAATTCCTTCTGTTCTTTGTATCTGTATTAATTTAGAAGAAGTACTGTTATGATTAGGATGGTCACCTGGAAAAATACCCACAACCCAGAGGACAGCGCTGTAAAATCTGTTAAATAGCTGACCTCTGTATTTTGGATACTGGGATGAAATCCACTGGCATAGTTGAAATGGTGTCAGCCCCCCAGCAGCCTCATACTTCTTAAGTTGCGACAGGAATCTGCTAATGGTGTTCAAGAATTCAAAGATGGCTCATTATGGCTTTGTTTTTCCTACTAAGTTCATTCTCTCCACTTCCAAAACGCAAAATAAGGTATTTTAATTTTTCAGTTAATTTACTAGTGAGATTGGAAAGTACCGGCATCTGTTTTTCAGAGCTGTGACTCAGATTAAGGCACCAATCCTGCAGTGTCAAGAGGCTTTTTCACTGCCTGTGGCTGCTCCCCAATGCAGTTTGCAGTAACCTGAAAGCCAGTCAGTTGAAGTGTGTGGAACAACTGTGGCTTTCTGATTTGGTGTGTGCACGCCCTCGATGAACTCCAGCTAACCAGCAGTGCAGTAAGCCTGAAAATCTTTAACACTTCCAACAGGTGCGGAGTTACAGAAATGACTTACCTGGAAGGTGCTTTGTTGATGCTCCCATACAGGTTATATTCAGAGCAAAACCCAATAGGATTTTCTGTGTGTGATTTTAACTGGTTTAATTCAGGAATGAAACGTCAAGATTAGCTTGTGGCACAGTGGCTCCAACATACATTGCTGAAAATCATCTGAATTTTAGTGATTGTGGGATGTACAGGGATGAAAAAAGTTGGCTCTCTAATTTCAGGATTCAGTCTCCATTTCTGCATGAATGGAAGGAAACAAGAATGTGATCTCTTATATCTTTAGACATTTTCTTTTTTATTTTCATGTACCAAATATGCATCCTTGTATCTCTTAAAAAAACATCACAGGTGTGATGGTTTTTTGTGGCCTAAGAGAAATTTCAATTGTTTGGAAAAGCAGAGTCTGAAACTTTTTCCTTAATAGTTGAAGCCAATAGATGCTCCCAGTGGTGAAGATTCTTTCCCTTTCCTCTTAATTGCAAGCACCAGCAAAAAACTGTAGTTAAGACACTGACAATAGAATAAATAGCTGACCTGATGGAGTGTGCTTGGGCTGTAGCCAGGAATCTCATCCATGGATACTCTCTGCTTTGGGAAGTAGTTCTTTCTCTTGGCTTTGTAAGTCTTGTAACCTATTACAAAGATTTTTTTTTTTTTGCTTTGTTTTAAACTAAATCTTTATTTTTATAAATAATCAAATCCCAACTAAGTGGTCTGGTAGATTGTGACTCTCTTGAGAATAGGAAGGAATAATACTATTTGTGAATTATAGGTTGTTTTTGCTTTTACTTATATCAATGTACATCAAAGAACACGTGTTGTGAATTTATTAGGTTTAGATAACCCTGAGTGAGACTGGTATTATAGCTCAGTTCTGTAAAACACTTCGTTATTTCCAAAGTACCCTGTAATAACAACCATGGTCTGGAATTCTGTTCTCTCGCAAGCTCCAGCACACAGAGACTGCAGCATAAATGTATCATCGGCGTATTAATTATCTGAATAATCAAAGTGAGTGCCTACAGTTGCTGTTTGCTGCAGGTTTCATCTGGGGGTCAGAAGCAGAGGCAGTGCCAGTTAAATAACAGCTTGCTCCAAACTGTTGGAGCCCAGGGTTGACCCCACATGAAAGGAAGCCTACAGCTGTGTGAGGAGCCAGATGTTTCTTCCTATTCTACCTCTGTGGGGTTGTTATGGGAACATGGGTCTAAGAACCACTAATATGGCAGCAGGTGAATTAAGTCTTTAAAGGGTATAAATGTAAACCACAACATTCAGCTTGATACACTGGTCATGGACTAGTGTTTTACATTGTTTAACCAGGGAATTTGTCAGATATTGAGCGGATGGAAAGTGTTTCTTGCTGACTCTTTTCATTGGGTTTGTCATAGATGTTTTGTCTATGAAATTTGTTCATGTATTTTATTGGCTGTTGGTGATGCAGATGAGTAATTTACAGAGCACAGAGCTGGTTCACAAAGGGAAAAATGTGATACTTCAAGAAATGAAAAATTATAGCCATGGAAGTTGCATTTCTGATCTTGTAGGGAAGACTAGAGCTAATTTTTTTGTGTGTGTTTGTTATCTGGATAATCAAAGTTAATCGCCATTTTTTAACACTTTGGATTAAAAAAATAATTGTTTCTGTAGAATTGCCTCCTAAATTTAAACTAGCAACCAGATTGGTTCTTCCTGCTGAGAAAGTCATAAAGATTGCTTGGGGGGTGTCATGTGTGTGGTGGTATTTATGTGACTATTCCAACTCGACTGCTCATGTGAAAAGGGCAATCTTTCACAAAGTCACTGGGTTTGCAGGAAACTTCAAATTCTGAAATCACTCTATCCAGAAAGAGAAAGGAAAAAGCCAGTCTAAAAGCAAAACTTAACAGGTAAAAATTGAGGTGAAATACCATTCAGATTTTCAGAAGCCTCACTTTTGTGTTCCCCAAAATAATGCTGCCTATGATCTACTTCTGTTTCTTATATCAGTTTACATATTTAAATATATATTCTCATTTTCTTTTAGGTGATCCTGATCCTTACCAAGTATTATCATACTGACATGGGGAAAGTGCTGGAGAGCTCTTTGTGGAGGTAAGTTCTCTTTTTTTTTTTTTTCTATAACCTTCCCCCATGCTGTTCTTGGAATAGATCCATCTCTTCCTTTTCCAGACTGCTGCTGAGTTGAGTTGGTAGCTGACTGATAGTAATGTAGTATTATACAGATTGTCATTGGCTCTTACTCCTTCTCTTCCTTCAGTGTAGTTCCTGTACATCAATAAGAAAGAGTTTGAAATGAACTTTAACAGTAGAGATGAACAGTGATAGAGAATATAAGGAACCTTCTTGATGCCACTTTGCAGGATGCCATGCTTTTCCTTTTCCTAGAAATTTTGCATCAAATTTACATAAAAAGTTTGGAATGGTTGCTGTGTTGGGATGTGTCTGTTGGGAGTTGTTGCTGCTCGAGTACTGTACCGAGCTTAGTAAATAATCCTGCTTCAGAAGCAATCTTGATTGTCTGGATGGAATGTGCTACCGATGTAGGTTATATTGTGTTTTATGACAACTGGGAATAAGTAGTAATCCAAATAAATTTCTGATTGACTCTCGTTCCTGTAACATTTGCGAATTAAGATATCAATATGCTTCTTGCCTTTGTGTGTGCACAGATTGCACGCTCAGGTGTACATCAGCACAGAACCAGGGCTGAGGTAAATCTATGTTATACTAGTCATACTGATTATCTTCTCAAGTGTTAGTTTTGTTTTGCTAAGGGGGCTTTTTGTGCTCTAATTTTTTTGTGTATCTGTATAAATCTTCCACAAGAAATTTTTGCTAGACCCATCATGTACACTTGAAAAGTCAAAGTATTTCACTGTTATCAATAAATATAATACTGCTCAAATATTTGCTATGCTAGTTTTGCTGGTTATCTGTAGCAGTAGAAATAAATGACAGGAGACTTAGTTGAGCAGTCTTGTGTGAAATTCTTATGTAGCTCATAAGCTTCAGGTCTAGAAAAAAATGGTTTATCTAAAACCCTGTGGCTTAGGTACTCATAAACTTCATATTGTCCCAAGAGCTTGTGTGGGGACTCAACCTTCATCTGTATGTGTAAGGAGTTGTACAGAGACAATCCAAGAGAAGGAGTGGGTAGGGGAATAGAGAGTGGGAAAAGCCTATGAACAGGACATGCTGCACACCAACCTTGTTACTTGTTTTGAAGGAGGCAGCGTTTTTTTAACCCTGTGGGATTTCTCAGTGACAGTCCATCTGCAATAGGTTATTGTTATACCAGTGGCTGAGGAGTGCAGTCTGGCCAGGGCCAGTGGTCCAAGGGTATTTTCAAGTAAAAAGGAAATTTCTGGTCATAGAAAGGGGGTCTTCAGGAAAGAGAGTAAGATCAAATGGAGGCTGCTTAGTATTGGCTCAGGACTGGCCATTTTAGGGCTGTGATGGTTCATTTGTAACTATCCTTTAAACTTACAAAATGCAAAATTAATTGCACATTTGTTTCTGTTTTAATTTCTGTCCAACATCTTGTGCAAAGAAGACAACCAAATGGCAATTTGGATACTCCCAATTGCGTAAGCACACATTGCTTTCCTATTATATGCCAGTGGCCCATGCAACATGTGCAATATGTTTCAAGTTTTGCTCTCCACGCTTCAGTGTAATCTGTCATACAAGGCTTTTAAACTTATTCAGTTGGACTCTTCAAAATAAACTCTCTGTTCTTTTAAAATAAACATAAAACAGGCTTCAGATAATGTTGCTTTCTTTTAGGAAAATAAACCCTTTAAACAATGTCATTCAGACCTTGCTGACAGCTGGTATAAAGAACTGGTGTGAACTGCATTCAAATAAAATGATACTAGTGTGCATCATCGGGAAATTCCAACCCAAACCATTCTGTGATTCAGTGATTTATAAAACTAGGATGGAAAAGATGAAAGGAAGCAAGTGCTTAAGATTAGCACTTGGGTCATGGGTTGTAGCTGATCCATGCCTGGATATGTTCTGGTCTGGGCTCACCTCCTTCCTCTACTTCTGCCCACTGTGGTGTAAAAGTGGCACATGCAGTTTTTGGACTTGGGGAGCTACAAAGTGCCTGGGTCTGGAAAAGCACAAATCAGACCAGCTACTGCAAGAATATCAAGTAGTACCTCTCTGAGATGTAGCTCATTATTTGTGCTAAATTACTGAATGAAGCTGTCTGTGCAGTCAGGGAACTGCTTTGTTATTCCCTGCCTAAAATGATTGGAGCTTCACCAGTTTTCACTCACGTTTGTTGATGGAACTGAGGTGTTGCACGCACAGTGGCAGCCTGCCCGGAATGCATAGTGTATATATTTTTCAACTTTTTTGTTTGGTTCTCTTTTGCATTCCTCTCACTTGCATCGGAACAAATATGCAGTAAAACAGGTGTGAAAAATGGTATGGGGTTTTTTTGTCAGTGGAGAAATACCATTAATCTGTTTCTGTGCACTAGGGGGAATAGACTCTGTCCAACTATTTCCTGAATTGGTTCAATGTTTTTCTTCCTGGCTACATCATACCAGATACAATGTTCTCTAAGCGACTTAGTCACTAAGTGAAAATAAACCAGTTTTATAATCTGATCAATCCCCACCGGGGTAATTTTTTTAACGTCAGTCTCCCAGTTTAACTTGCTGGTCGGTAAATATCATCCTAGCTGGGTGTTTATCAGTTATCTAGTTTCTTGAAACTGCATCTTTCTTCCTCTAAAACATATTTTCCTCTTCATTTCTTTGTTTTTCTCCCATCACTCCAAAGAATTTTTTCTTCTTGCTTAGTGAAACAAAGAATGAAAAAGGATGGTTCAATGATGCTTTTTTTTTGCTCTTAGTAACCTTGGAGTTGCAGTCAGACTTTTAAAAACAATGCAAATGGTGGTAAAAAACACCTGTCAGTGGTAGATGCCTGGGTAGGGGAAGGTTATGTGAAGAAGATTTGCAGGTGAATGAGTCTTGGTGACGTTGTTTCTGTGCCTCTGCAGAGTACTGTTAATTTGTGTAGGTAATTTGTGCCTGCCCAAATAAGTCAGGTTACAGGCTTGAGAGGCCTAAGTTTGTATTACCTTGGAATTTTTTCTTGTTGAATGAACAAGGAAAATAGTGCTGGATACTGAAAGCCTTAACAAGTTTTTTACTAGTAGCAACCATGTCTGGTTGCACTGAAGAGGTGAAGACAAAATCTTGGTGGAAGCATGTAGTTAGAAAACACCAGCGTGCTTCTCTAGTCAGCTAATTCTGATGCTTTCCTAGTTTGCTTATTAACTAATTGTTCAGATTGAAGTACATTGAATCATTATTCGACTCAAATAATCTAGGGAAATAAATAGAGATGACATTGGTTGCCTCTTGAATATAAACTAAAATAAATTTTTGAGAAGAAACAGAGTTGTTTTTGGGTCTACTTTTGTGGTACATACTGGGAAAAAGTATGTTGATTGGTTGTTGTGTTAGGCCTCATTAGCATAATGAAAAAAATTGATGCTGTGTCTAAAACTGAAAATTCAAGTACTAAAATTATTGTCACGAGTTGTGCATACATAGAAGATACTTTGCACACTAGTGCTGTTCCTGTCAGAGCCCACACACATATTTTTTCAGCACATTTACAGTATAAAGGAGCTGAATCAAACTGACCATTTAGTTTGTGTTTTCATATGCTTTATGGATCAACTTTTGCATAAATATATTGGTGCACATATTTTACAACCTCAGGTACCTGTTTGCACGTGTTGTATGCCTGCAACTTTAGATGTAAATACTTGAATCTTACAATCAAATAGATTAACTTTGACTTGGCAGCCCCTAAGAAATTAATGCTAGTGCTTATCTGTACATCTGAGTTAAAATTATTCCTAATAATGTCTCTTGGAAATATAGATTGTTATTATTCCATTTTATACATGACACAACTGAGGTGGTAATTCTGCTGAAGGTTATGCAGTGACTCAGCACTGTACAGCCATGGAATTGGCTTCCAACCCAGTGCTTAGACTGGCTTTGAGTCCTGTTTCTGGTATGAATGCAGCCTTCCCTTCCTTAGCTTGATCTCAACAATGAATAATAGATGCTGCTGATGATTGCTAATAAAGTTTTGATTGCATATTATCGAGCTGTAATGATATGGTCGTGCTAAAGTGGCTTGCTGTGTAATTGCCATTGTTCCCAATGGCATCACCATGTTGTTATTGCTGCACCAAAGCAAAACAAACGGCGTTCCTTGATGTTCACTGCAGATCTTAGCACTGCATGCTCAGTGCTAGGTGGGCCTGCTTTCAGATGCCCCATGTTATCAAAAAAGAAATGCTAAATGAAGAAACAGACTTCCCCACCTCCTTAAATATGGTTGGATGTCCCAGCTGAACTTCCTGGGACTCCTAACTCCAAATGCAGCCTGAGGAGGGAGCAAAGTCACAGTGTTGTGTGAGGAGGTTGTAAGTCCAGGTCAGTGGCTGGGCAGGTAGAGGTGAGAGCAGTTGGGAGAGCCTCACTGACAGCATGATGCTTGCCAAACCTCAAGGAGTCAGGAATAGCCTTTGGTGTCACAGCTGTTTCTGTCTGCACCCACAAAAAGTCAGGTATTCAAGGGCAAGACTCATTTGAGCAAATCGGTGCACAGTGACTGCATGATGCTTTAGGCATTCCCACAAAGTGCATGCCTACACTAAGGTTAAAATCCAGACTACAAAGAGCAGGAGATTCTTCTAAGGTGATGCAGTGAACAACATACTGCTCAGGAAAGTAAAATTTCCAGACCCTGCGTGGATCACAGAATGTGTGAAAATGAATATGGACATTTGTTTCCAAACTGTGGACTTGTAGGTGAAACTCATTTTACCTATTTCCTGAAATTAATTTAAAAAGCAAACAAAAAACTCAATATACAGTGTAGTGCCTCAGTGAAATTTTTGGTCTGAAGTGCTGCTTAATAAATGAGCAACTGTATTCTGCAGCAACTTGAACTTCCAGATGGCCTTATATTGTAGTTCTGCTTTGAAAAGTGACTTCGCAGAAATGGCCTCAAGGGATGGAGTTATTGAGTCTGTGATTTTCATATCAAATTTGCTCTGTTTCCAAGTTAGAAAAAAAAAAAGCTTTCTAATTATTAGCCCAGTGAACTCAGCTTGGGATCTAATGTGTAGCTGTACTTTCTTTGGCTTATGCATCATCGAGTAATATGGGTTCTGCAATCAAAATAAACTGTCCTTAACTATACCTGTGCAGTTCTCTTGTGCTCCTGTTATATCCTTATTTATACCTGTTCTGCTGTACAAAGGTTTTGGACAGTAGCATTGAAAAGGCAGTCCTACAATTAGAATTTTATTTCTCTTACTGAAAAACAGATCTTTATGCTCTCTTTGATAATATTTACATATTCACCTAATAGCATTACAAAGACTTTAATTGTCTTTGCTCAATTTCTGTCTTGCTAATACTCTACAGTCCATCATTATGAGTTGAATTATGCAGGAAAGACTCTTCTAAATGTATTTTGGATGTTTAAAATGAGCTGTAAAACTATAGTTAGAAGGTGAATGTAGTGGGTTTCAGCATGTCGTCAGTGTTTTATTATGGGTGTCAAGCAGGAAAAATACGTAAAAGATAAAGGAAATTAAATGAACATGTCTTGACAAGCCTTGGAATGTGCAAGGTGTTGAATAGATGATTATTGATGTTTCTAATGGGCAGTGATATTGATTCAGGAACCCAAAGGGGGCCGATGTTGCTTCTGTATGACCTACCATTGACTGTTCTAAGACCAAGACCCATCACAGTGGGTTGGCAGTAAGCTTGCTCTTACCTTGATGTTGCACTCAATAGAGAAATGAAATTTGGTCGTGGATACTTGGGACCCTTTTCTGAGTTGTGACCTGTAGACTCCTCTGAAGGAGATGTCTTCCAAAAGGCTCCAGAGCACGGGATGTAGTTTAAGCAGGTACTTTTATGTCTGTGTTGCCATAACAGCAATTAAAATATATTTTTATGTCTTAGTATATATGAAGGTCTGAACTGAAACAATAAATCTTACAAGCAAGTAAAAGCAGAGAAGACTATCCAAATTTCTTTACTGAATATCTGTTGCTTATAGATGAGAGTGCTGTCATAACTGCTCTTCCAAATCTTCAATAACTTGGAGTAGTGATGATGATTTGGGGTGTTTACATGTTTCTACACTTTTTTCATGAATACACAAAGAATGCATGACATGTGGATTAAGATCCAGCTAGAAAGCTGTGATTTACGCAGTTAGGAAAAGGCTCTTGCTTGCAGTACACTTGTGTTTATTGAAGCTGATTGCAGCACTGCTGCTGACCATGTTAAATATATCTTGGAGCATGGGATTTTGCTGCTTTACAGGAGGAATTTTTTTTTCTTCTTAATCTTCCTCCTGGAAAATGAGTTAAATCATTGCAGTATATAACTCATAATGAGTGAGTCAATTTACTAAGAAAGAATAACCATTTATTTTAAATGGCCTAAGAATCCTGTCTTATTGCTTGAGTGACTTGGACCCAAGTGACAGATCTTCTGATTGTCTTAACTGGAACTGCAGACTGTGTGGCAATTGTACCACAGGTTCTTGTTTTGAGTAGACTCCTTTTAGCTGGAAGTGACAGTAATAAAGTGAATCTCTTCTACCCAAAACCCATCCAGATTGGGTAGGAAGTTCAGGAAAGTTGCCTCACTGATGTTTCCTCAGATTTGTCATGGCATCTTATTGCGTAAGCCTCCTTACAGAAATGATCACATTTCTTGGTAGCCTCAGCAGGCAGGTTTAAGGTGAGGAATAGGAAACAACATCTTTCTATGCATTAGTCATCTGTGGGATTTGTAATTTTGCATCTGCGTTGCTTTTGCCCTCCCTCTTTGCATAAAAGAGGGAAGTTTTGCCCATGATCCACTTCTTTGTGAGCAAACTGAGAATTGCAATCTTGGAGCTTTTTTTTTGGCATGATTCCTCTGTAGTAAATTCATATGAAAACAGTTGAGCCATCAGTTTTTGGCTAATCAGAAGTTCTTTGCTGCATTGCCATCCATTAAGTCCCACTGTCAGCAGGTTAGCACAGCAGGGAGGTGCAGAGCCCATAACCCAGGGGCAGATGGAATGACACCATATATATATTAAGCGGTGTTTCCTTTGCCACTCTGCAAAATGAAATAAATAAGAAACTACAATCAAAGCAGCTAGTTTCATTGCTCATCACATTTTTGTGATGATTAATGAGGTATAAAAACCTGAATAGGATATATTTTTAAAATCTGAAAATGGTGAAGTCATGGCTTTGGTGACCTTATGATAAGGTACATATGACATTCCACTCAGCTGCTGGTTCTACCTTCAGCCTACTGTGTGACCTTGTTTGAAGAACCTACTGTTACTGTGCTTTCCTCTGCTTGGTCCTTGCCCTGTTTGTTTCTTTGGAATATAAGTAATTTGGGGAACTGATTGTGGGGCCCCCATCAGTGCTGGGGCTGTAATACTGCATTAATACAAATAATACAAAGGAGCTGTAATGTTTATGGATGTTTAATGCTTGTGTTCTTCAAGTTTTTGGCTTGATCCTGAGAAGGACAGGAGTCCATCAGAGAGCACTAACATACTCACCTGAGAACACTTTTACCCACAGTTTCACTACAAGGCAGCTGATGGCACAGTGCTTTTTCTCAGCTGATGTTTTGAAAATGCTGGTTTGCAAACCCCTGTTACATCTCCTAGAATTGAGCACCTTGTGCACTGATGTGGGATGTGGCACGTGAGCAGCTTCACTCGCCTCTGTAGTACGTGCAGTCTGCTCCAGAGCATCCTCTGCAAACTGATTACAGATTAATTTGGGTGTTGGGGCCGAATGAATGAACAGCTGCATAGTTAATTATGCAGAATGGTATAGAAAAATGTAGTGTTAATGTTTTATACCCTCATTATCCCTGCAGTATGGAATATATTTTTCAGCGTGAAAATTACAAAGGCAGTATTTCCCACATAACTAACTTACTGAGATCTTTGTATTGTTAGGCAGTTTTCTCTGCTTTAATTTGGTAAGGGTTGGGACAGTTAAAAACTCCATACAGATCAGTTTTTAAAATGTAAATATAATCTTATGTGCTGAAGAATTTGGGGATGTAGGTAGTTGACAAAAATTAAATCCATTTTATGGTAAAATTTAAATGTCTTGATTTTTTGGGGGGGGCATTTTGAAGTACAAAAAGTTAGTTGAGGGCTCTCCCTGCAGCCTCTCATTGAACAGAGGACTGATAATTTGTCAGTTAGTCAATTGTTGAATCTCTGTTCCAGCTAATTTTTTATTTTATTTTTGTTTGTTTGTTTTTGTTTGGTTGGTTTGGGGTTTTTATATCTAATATTTATATTTAATTTGGGTTTGTCCTTTCCTACTTCTGCTTCCCTATTTCCCTTTTCCAAATTTCCCTCCTATTTCATATAGAACAGGGACAGCAACTTACTTTGTTTCAACAAATACCCATTCTTGAGCTAACCTTCAAAAAAGATATTTCACTTTCTCACTAATTTTCTCTCTTAGTGGCCTTTTCCTGCTGGCTATTACCCTGCCTCTTTCATAGGATTAGGTTTCTGTCTCTTCCAGGCCTGACTGTCCCAGTCTAGACTGGAGAAGCTGCATTTTGGATGAGGTATGAAGTACCTACCAAAAGTTTTTGTACTTTGGCCTAACATACCAGCTCCAAACCTGATTTTTGAAGCTGTTCCAGAGCTTTGACAAACTGTAGATATTTCAATGAACCTGTGAATATATTTGTTCCTAACTTTCTATCTTAGGATCTGAAACTGTCATTTCAATCAGGGATGGGGCAATACTTATCGCCTGTTTGTTGAAAAGCACTTGTCTGAGTTAACTTTTTTCTTCAAATCTGGTATGTGCTTTCTTTACCAAATGGATGTAGTTTTTCTTGAAGAGGGCAAATGCAGTTCAAATTACACCCCTCAATAAAGAGACGTCACAGTATCAGTGAAATACAGACACCCCTGGGCAAAAGCCAAGGAAACAAGTAACGCAGATATGTGGTAAAATATGCTTTCTTAAGTCAAAAAAACTTAACAATTTAGCTCAAAAGCATTTACATCATTCAACCTTTTGATAGCCAGTCTTTCAAGCTTTCCTTTGTGGCAGGAAGAGGATGTATGGCCCTGCTCTGTGTATGATTTAGAATGTATTGCTCATCCTTCCTCAGCATCATTGGCTGTTCCGAAGACTTCAGTATAAAATATTAATTCATGGGAGAGAATTATTTTAAATTTTACTCTCCTCCAAGAATTTGGATACTTAGCATTGTTTTATCTTAATTCTTACCATATGTTGACCAGCTCTTAATTTTGGAATATCATTTTGGGCTAGAATTTAAAAGTCAAGTTGTGCTATTCTCAAGTACACTGACCAGAGTTTGAGATTTCTCTCCCTTTACCCTAACCCTGGCAGTGTCTATGCTAAATGCTGGTCTCTTAGGTTTCAGTGGGTTTTAATTTGCTTTTTCTTCAGCATGTAAAATTAGAAAAATACTAATATTTTACTTTTTAACCTCATTTAAAAATAATTGGAAGCAAAATGTACATGTTGATGGAGTTTTGTATGTATGATGATTTCAGATGCATAATATTTAAAGTCTTGGTGCTATTTTGGTGTGGTTTTCAGAGTGCTCAGTGCTAATGGGAAGGATGCACCAGTAAAAGATTATTTCTCTGCGCTGTGAGAGTGCAGCTCTTTCTGGCAACGTGCAGAAGTCTAGAGTGAACACTCTCATGCTTTGGCTTTCTATGTAGCCTTGGGTGAATATACAAGTCTGTTGGTGTTCCAGAGTGGAAAGCATCCAAGAAACACATTTAAATAAAATTAAAGAAGGAAAGAAAGTTAATTATTTAAAGATCAGAAAAGTATGTTACAAATATGCTTAATAAACCACCATGAACCTATCATAGCATTGCCTTAACAGGTCACAGTTAGAGGAGACCTTGATTCCTTGCTTAAATATACTTCAGGGGTTATGTCAACTGGCATTTCCCATCTTGCAGCTTGTGCTTGCCTTCTATTGCCTTTTCCCTGTGTATCCTGATCCTGTCCTGTTTATAACTTTCCTTTTTGTGCTGGGAGACTGAAGTCAGATTCCCCATTAGCCTCATTTCCTAGACCGACCTAAGCCAGCTGCCGCAGCCATTCCTTGTACATTGTGTGCTCCAGTTCCCTCAACATCTTAGTGACTGTCCACCAGACTCACTCCAGAGTCCTGAACTCTCTCCTCTGTGAAGCGACACAATTTTTTAAAATTCCATTTGTAGAATTGGTATTATCTGTTTTATGGAGGTCCCTCTCTGCTGCTCTCCCAATATGAAATAATCTCTTCTATTGTGAATGATTTGGAATAGTTACCTTATTTATATGAATGTAAAAATAAGTGTGAAAATTCCTAAATGCTGAAATCATTAACAGGGGAAATTCAGTTCTTTAAAACTTGTTTAGACACCCAAGTCACTTCATTACCTGTAGAAAAAGATAACATTGGTCTCATTTGCGCTGAACCGCTCAGCGTAAGAACAGTGTGGATACCAGCATTAACTTTTTGTCCTCACTTTTGTTATGCAGTATGAATTCTTGATAGGTTTTGATTTAGTTGCTGGTACATTATTTATGACATCTCTTGGCTGCAGCTGCTGTAATCCACAAACCAAAGCCAAGCCTATTATTTCTAGTCACAGAATTGTATTTTGTTGTAGAGCAATTCTCAGGTAATTAGGCAGGATGTGCTGTAATTGGTTGTAACATGGGCTCTTCTAAATAAAGCTTTAGACAGACTGAATGGCAGATTAAAGTTTTTTTTTTTTTCTTTTGAAGATTTTTCTACCACAGGTAAACATTATTGTGACCACAAACATTAGGAAGATTAACTTTGCCAGGAAAGGAAAGAGAATTTTTGTTTTAATGACGCTTCACTTAGAAGAGAGTTATTTCAAGTAAGAATATTGAAATGTGCAAAGCAGAGTTTTGTGAGGGCAAGAATTCATATACTAATCCTGGGATGTGGGTAAAGCTAAAGTCTCATTCAAAGAGTGGACTTCAAACAGCAGTTTGAATTTGCTGTTGGATTTGGGGTTTGGACAATTCTGAGTCGTCTTTAGCTTGACCTATACTTCTGTACATGTATGTTGTTGATTGACAGGGTTTCAAGGGTTAAATGTAGACACCTGAAATCACTGGAGTAAAACGTGCTGATGGCTTTAAAAAGTGATTATGAGCTGAGAAGAAGTTGTATGAGACTCAGTTTGGTGGATATCATCTCTTGTCATCTTACCATCAAAGCTGGCTTCTTTTGTGGAGTATGTGATGGATACAAGTTAACTGGAAACAAGTGAAAGGAAATGGAATGAAATTCAGCATTAGCTTTGAAAAACAAAATATGCAGTACCCACCCCAGAATCTATAAGAACCTAGTGGATTTGCCTTGATTCAGTCTTTGCCATGAGAACATTCAGGATGGGATGGGAAACAAAAGGGAGTCAGGTCGCATTTGTTTCATTGCAGCTTGTTCCCTTGAACATGTTACTTTACCATAGTGTTTTGTTAGGAGAGAAATTAAAGAACAAAGAGACAAAGCTTTTTTCTGTTATGATTCTGTCCTGGTTTGAGTCTATATGTCCAGTTTGGCTGGCTAATGGGGAATGATGTTTATGACGAGGCTTTAGCCCACTCTCCTGCAGGTAGCAAAGTAAAGTAAATTACTGTGTTACACATTACAAAGCAAATGTTGGGGTGACACTGAGGCAGAGCCTAGACCACACAGGGTTTACTCCAATTTTCATTTTGGGAACTCCACAGAGTGCTGCATATTCACTGTTTGATTTTCCTATGCACCCTGTCTGTAAGATTCCCATGAGAAGTAGCAGCTGTTGTTGCTGCCGTGCTCACAGTGAGCAGGGTTTCCCCGTCAGCGAGTCACAGGGTGATTACCAGAAAAAAGTCACTCCAGAAGAAGTGAACTGTGTGGTGTCACCCTTGGGGACCAGCTAAGCTCTCTTCTTGAAAGCAAACTGTATTTTAGGGCACAAATGCATGTGCCCTACTGGGGGATTTGACAACAGGGTGGCTGAATTGGCTTAAAGTGTGCCAGCACTTTTGGAAGCAGTGGGGCTCTAATGATTTGTATGGGTTACTAGTCAGGTCTAAAACTAACAATAGACTTCAACCACAGTTTTGTACCAGTTGTGGATTTTGTAGACTGAACATCTGTGCAGTGCACTATTATTTCTTACGTAGTAATCATCTGTTCCCATTCCTTTTTTCGTCCGCTTGATGGCCTTTGAGGAGGCTCTCATTGGATTGCTGGAGTATCTGTTCCACAGATGAAGCCCTGCAGCAGAAAAGGGGTTAAACTCAAGCTCAACAGCAGAATTTTCTCATCTTGACAGTTTGCACA
The DNA here is from genome assembly GCF_001715985.3 of Manacus vitellinus. NCBI lineage: Eukaryota > Metazoa > Chordata > Aves > Passeriformes > Pipridae > Manacus > Manacus vitellinus. The sequence continues at coordinate 5,606,479 of NW_021938789.1, read as the reverse complement.
GCAATTTTCTTTTTGCATCACAAAGCATTTTCATCTAGGCAGAAATTGGGTGATCTTCCTTGGGGTAGGAGGACAGCAGTGTTGACTGTGTATAGGTCAGATTATTCTGAGTAAAAACTGCAGGCTTGAAAGGCCTTGGGCTTCCTCTAAGCATCTGATGATGATGGTGTTGGTTTGGACATTAAAATGGTGAGTAGTGGTGTGTTAGAACTATGTCTGCTCATCCACTCGTTCTCATCTCCCTGACCTATTCTTTGCTCTGTCACTAGCAAGGATCTTTGTTGAGCCTCATCCTTTACTATTCATTTTGCCACTTACTGTAATGGGCAGCAGATTTCAAGGAGGCACACTGGAGGCAAAGTGGCTTGAGTAGATTCTTGGCTCCTGGTTTCTGTCTGCCTTTGACAGCAAATGGCAAGAGGCCTAGTGTTGAACCAAGTCCCTCTCCTCTGTTAAGTTAACCAGGCTTAACTGAGTCCTGCCTAGACAGCTGACTGGCAGCAAGACAGCTGGCTGTAGAAAGGCAGTAGGTTCTGTCACAGTTTGCTCACAACACCTGGCTTAGCTCCACATGGAAAACAAGCAAATGGATCAGGACCACCACTGTTTAAAGATGGGAATATCAAAATGTAAGAGTAAGAGATCTGATTGCCTACAGCTGTGTGGGGCCATTGCTCAGAATTTGGTCAGTGGTAGGGTGCACATGAGGTGTGGCTTCTGGTGCTCTCATATTTTATTTTCAAATCAGCATATGACTCACCCAGAGTATTGTAAAACTCACCAAAGCTGTTAACGTGTGCTTCAAGTTGTTCATTGTCTTTGTTCACATGCTAAATAAATAAGCTAAATATTTATATAAATGATAAGTAATTCCTGGTAACACACCTAATTTTCAGAGAATGGGTGTTTCTTATCATCAGATTCTTCCCTCTGATTCCTCTGAGAGTAACCCAAAATATCTGCAATTAAATGGTGAGATGTCCACGAAAAAAATACTTGATAAACAAGCAAAGAAAATATACCATTGATCAAGGTTTGTGTTTTAGTTACTGAGCACCCAAGTCACTTGGGATCTGGTATGAATGTGAACTGTTTTGTTTATGAAATAGAAAAAGAGGTTTCACCAACAGAAATTTACAAGTTAAATGGCTTTTCTTGATTTACATGTTGTTTTTCCACATCTATACCAAAATTCTACTTAAACTGTTTTCTTTAGAAATTAGTCTGGGAGTTTTTGAACTGTTACATTCTGTTACATTCTGCTTCACTGATTCTTTTCTGTGTCATATTCTGAGAGTTTGTTATCTTTTTAAACTGAATTTTCCAGATACTTATTCTCAGTTTGAAAGCATGATGCAGTATCAATAAGGCACATGTTGAATATATTAAAGCTGGTTTATTCACAGATATTTTAAAATTAATTAACATTACAGAATCACAGAATCAATTAGGTTGGGAAATACCTCTGAAGTCATCAAGTCCAACCTGTGATTGAACACCACCTTGTCAACCAGATCATGGCACCAAGTGCCACACAGAGTCTTTCCTTAAACACTTCCAGGGACAGTGATTCCACCACCTTCCTGGGCAGTCCATTCCAATGTTTAATCACCCATTCAGTAAAGAAATTCCTCCCAATGTCCAACCTAAACCTACCCTGGTGCAGCCAAAGACTATGTCCCTCTGTGCTATCGCTGGTTGCCTGGGAGAAGAGGCTGATCCCCACCTGGCTACAACCTCCTCTCAGGGAGTTGTAGAGAGTGATGAGGTCTCCCCTGAGCCTCCTTTTCCCCAGGCTGAACACCCCCAGCTCCCTCAGCTGCTCCTCATAGGACTTGTGTTCCAGACCCTACTCCAGCTTTGTTGCCCTTCCCTGGACTCACTCCAACACCTCAGTGACCTTCCTATAAATTGAGGGGTCCAGAGATGGACACAACACTCAAGGTGTGGCTGCACCAGCCCTGAGTACAGAGGGACAATCACTGCCCTGGTCCTGCTGGCCACACTATTTCTCAAACAAGCCAGGATGCCATTGACCTTCTTGGCCACCTGGGCACACTGATAGCTCATGTTCAGCTGCTGTTGACCAGTACCCCCAGGTCCTTTTCTTCTGGGCCACTTATCAGCCACTCTGCCCCCAGCCTGTAGTGCTGCCTGGGGTAGGTGTGGCCAAAGTGTGGGACCCAGCACTTCAGCATTAGTAACTGCCTGGAGTTTAGCAGTGATAACTATCAACCTTTTTCTAGTCAATATTTTAACCATTTATGTGGCAGTAAATACAAATTAATGCTGATTAGACTTGTGGGTGACAAAAAAAGAATTGACAGAGTTATGAGAACTGTAGTGACAGAAGAGCTCTCTTTTGACCCACTAAAGCAAAATTCAGCTTAATGGAGTGCTATTTACCTGAGAAGAAGAAATGTGGGATATGATGTACAAAGTGTGTTGGCATATGGTCAAAGATTGTGATGGTGAAAAGGTTGTAGGAGTCAGAGAAGTGCCTTTCATGGCTGTGTCTTGGGTAATTATGAACTCCACGTAAACTGCACTCATGATTAGGGAGAAGAGTTTTCTGTGTGTGGTGCTGTGAGAGTGATGCTGAAATACATCAGGGCCTCTTGTCCATACATTCAGATGCATGTAGGAAAGGGGGGAAAGTCATGGGAGCATTTGAAAGCTGAAGGAAATGGCCTGCTGTCAGAGGTGCACAGCATTCAGACTTTCAGCTTATCAAAGGGAAGTTAAGGGCTCTTTAATCTAATGTTTCAGTTTATAAGAGGGCTTGGTGTTTGCTCTGCTCAACCATGTGTGACCCTTACTGTAGCCAGTAGGCTGCAAGGAAGTGACAGACGTGTCTATTCCTTTGTTTTCTCTTTCTGATATCTCCCATCTTATCTGGTTTGACCAAAAATACCTTTCTGACTCCTTGCTTCTTAGCCATATTTCTCTGGAAACTATTTTCTAGTGAGCTTCTTAAAAAAGAAAGGGAGGTAGTAACTGTTCTGTTGGATGGGCATGTTTGTTCTCTGTTTTTTCAGGGGTTGGATGGAGTGAGGGATGGTCAAAGAGTAGTAAGGCAAGTAAGAAAATAACTACATGGAAGAAGTCATCCCTATTCTTGACAAAAAGCTTTATAACACTCTGACATGTCAAAAATGCTTTTAAAGCAACATTAACTTATAAATTTCATCCCACTTATAAATGAACAGTACATAAGACCAACTGTGCATTGGAAGGATTGGTAATCTCGGTCTGATTGCTCACAGCCAAGAAGTTAAAGTGGTCAGAAGCCCCAACAGAGTTCATTATGTTCCTGTAGGCAGCTGCAGCAGAAGGACCAGGAAACTGATACAAGTGCAGCTGTGAAACATGCTCTTCTCCTGGGATGTGGACAATTCAGACCAGAGCTTTGGTCATTAGCACAGTGATTAGTTTATTTTTGGAACTGTTTAGTTTTATCAATATTGAGTGTTGAAACTCTGAAACCTCATTACTCAATCCTTTTAAAGACAATGTGAAGTAAGAAGGTATCCTTACCTTTGTGCAATAGAGAGGGAGAAAGACATCCAGACCCATGCATGGCAGTGAACCAAAAACCTGATTAACCAAGGTGTTTTAGCAAAGTGCAGCATGTACAGACCATGGCTGTGTGCCTTTGGGTGCCTGTGCATTCTAGGCCTTTGGCATTTCCTTCTGAGGGCAGTGGCAAAGATATTATTCCTATTTTGTTTGCTTCTCATCCCATTCTGTCACTTCGAATGGCAATGTTTTCCCCAGTGAGCATTAACTAAAATGAAACAAGATAGTTCAGATTGAAAGATTATGAGCCAATGCTGCATGAATGAAAACACTGATGAGTGAATCTCTCGCATGTCTTCTGTGTCAGTGCTGCTCACAGAAACAATCCCAAGAAAGAGACAAAACACCCAATACCTTAGATTTGTAGCATTTAACAATTTAAAATACTCAAATTACCCATATACTTGTTAGGAAAAGGGGTTGGTGCTCAGAGGAAGAATGGACTTACTAATTTATAGTGTTACTGAATCATGTAAATGAGGGTTTTGCTTAGGTTTAAATAGAGGCGTTATGCAATGATGTTAGACAGCTTGGATGTGGGGCATTTCTCTCAGCAAAGATTGTATGTTTTTGTTAGATTTTAATGGTCAATTTGAGTAGCATCCATGCTGGGTAAGCAATCTTGTCTAATTTTAGAAATGATTCAGGTTTTGTTCTGAATTGCTCTGTTACCTTTAGATGGATTGAATATTATTATAGTATAAAATAAATGGGCAGGAAGGGGAACCATAAATCAACATGAATTCTCCGTTGCAGGATATGGTTTTGAAAACCCCTACTATAAATACCTTGTACATGCAGAGGAAGCTATTTAAGAGATTATTGTTTTAGGAAATTCTTCCTTTGCATCTTCCCTTCCTTATCATTCATTTTCCCCCTTTTTTTCCCAGCAGATACGGAGTGAGAGAAAGTGAGAATAAACTCACTGAGTATTGTGAGAATCATAGTGATGTAGTGAAAAGCAATATTGGAGTTGTTCTCAGCTACTCATTCATGATTTTCTACTCTGTATTCTTTGAATTGGAATAAGGAACTATTGGGTCCTTATGAATCAGTTCTGAGCACCTTCTCCTTTAGGAGGAAGATTAGGAGGAAAATAGATTCCTCAAATAACATAACCTCCATTTATATCCTGTGGAAGTTATATTAAAAGAAGAATCTCTCCCTTGAAAGCTTTTGCAATGTGAATTTAACAGGCTAAGCTCTCTGTGATAATAATTGCACAGCTAAGAATGATGCAAATTTAATGGCTCTAATCAGATGAGCTGAAAGAAAGCAAACATTAGGTTTATGCTTTAATTTGTGATTTGCTCTACTGTTGATTCTTCCATGGAGGAAGAAAGGTGAGTTGTATGTATTGTTCTTTCGGGTTTTGTTTGTTTGTTTATTTGTTTGTTTGGTTTTTTTAATCCTAGAAAACTTTGGAAAATATTAACCACGCTAAGTACTCTTCATGAAAATTAATTGATTCAAACTTAAAATGATACATTTTACATTATTTAAATATAAAATTGTTTACTGAAAATTATAATCTAAAAAATGAGCATGACCACCACAGAATACTGAGCTGGACAGTCCTTTGTCTCTGCCAGTTGCTCATAGCAAGCTGAACTGACAGAAAAGGACAGGAGTCTGTAATGGAGTTTCACAGACTCACAGAACAATTTGGAGTGGAAGAAACTTCTCAAGATCATCTAGACCAAGGTCCCTGCTCAAAGCACTGTCAGCTATAGGTTGCCCAGGACCATGCACCGCTGGGTTTGAGTATCTCCAGGGGTGGAGACTCTAAGCCCATCTGGGCAACCTTTGCCAATATTTGACCTTCTTCAAATTCAAAGGCCTTTTACATGGAATTTCCTGTGTTTCAATGCATACCTATTGCCTGATGTCCTGTCACTGGGCATCACAGAGAAAAGTCTGGCTCAGTTTTCTTTACACCTCTCCATCAGGTACTTATGCAGATGAATAAGGTGCCCCCTGAGTATTTTCTTCATCAGGAGGAACACTCTCATCTCTCTGTCTCTCATATGCTCCAGTCCCCTGACTATCCTTGAGGCCCTTGGCTGACCTGAATCAGTGTCTGTGTCTCTCTTGTACTGTGGAGACAAGACCTGGAGCCAGCACTCCACACTGACCCACCAGTGCTGAGTGGGAAGGATCACCTCTCCCAGCCTGCTGGCCATGCTCTTCCTAATGCAGCCACCGACACATTGCTGGTTTGTGCTAAACATGTTGTTCACCCTTACTGAGTTTCATAAAATTCCTATCATCCTATTTTTCCAACCTGTAGAGGTCCCTCTGAATAGCAGCACAGCCATCTGATGCATCAGTCACTCCTCACAGTTTTGTATCATCTGCACACTTGCTGAGGTTACTGCCTGTGCCTTCACCCGGGTCACTAATGAATATATTCAGCAGTATTGGCCCCAGTGGAACCCTTGGGGTGCATTTGTGGTGTCTCACCTCCAGCATTTCTCACTGCTGATCACAACAGCCTACCTCACTACCCCCTTATCTGGCCCAGACTTCATCAGATGGTGTCAAAGCTCTGCTAAAGTCAAAAGAGACAAAATCTATGTCTCTCCCCTCATCCTGTGAGCTGCTTAAATGGTTTGACTAAGTATGATTTTCCCCTTCATAAATCCATGTTGACTACTCCCAAACGTTCTTGTTCCTATGTAGAAATGGGTTTCAGGATTATTTGCTTCCTCCTTCCCAGGGATGAAGGTGAGGTAGACATGCCTGCAGTTCCCCAGATCCTGCTTCTTGCCTTCCTTGAGGATAGGAGGGACTTCACTCTTACATGAACGGTCTCCCTGCCTCCTTGGGCATTTTGAAAAATGTTTGGGCACATTTTTCCCCCACAGCTGTGGGTTATGGGGAAACAACTTCTCCACTTAATCTTGGAATCTTTTGATTTTAAGGACACTACAGTTTTTGGTCTGTGAAGAGGAGTAATTTCATTCTTTTGCTTGCCCTTGTCTGGCTCAGGTGTATTCTTATGCTTCCCTTGTGTCCATGTTTGAGGTAAGTACAGCAGTATTGAACATAGTGTTAAAGGTAAGGGCACACTGCAAGGGGCTAATACAGTCCTGTAGTGGCATTTTCTGTTTTGTTCTCTATTGCCTTAAAAAATTTTCTGATTTTATGTGTTTTTTGAATTGCTGCTGAATGGTAGCTTGATGTTTTCACAGTACCCTATATCACACCACTTGGGTACCTTTATGGAATTATAGTAATTAGGGCAAAAGCCTTCATTTTGTATGTAATGTTGGAACATTCCTTTTAATTTATGTACTGTGAATGTCTTTTGCCTTTTTAACGATCAATCACTCAGCATCATGAGGTTCATCTCTATCTTACTTGATATTTGTCTTTGCCTTATTACTTTCAATGACATAGTGTTATCAGCATTCCTTTGTCACCATCTGCCCTGTTTCTATAATTACTGTAGGTTAAATGGGACTGACCAAAGTACCTTGTGGGACTCCTTTGAGGACTTTTCTCAATAGCAAAAACAAATAAAACCTAATCTTTCCTGCTTTTAGAGTAATTATTCCTCCAAATGAAAACCTGTCCTCTTATCCTCTAGCAAAATAGTTTCTTGAGCACATTTTGTGGGGGATCTTTCAGAAAGATTTTTAGAGGGGATAATTTGCTTGAATTTTTCTTTTTATATATTCATTGATTCTGTCAAAAAATGAGGGTGTTAATGAGTCATGCATTCCCTTTCCAAAGTCACGTGGACTTTCACTCAGTACCTCTTATTTTTCTGTGTGTCAAATTACAGAATTGGAATAGTTTTTGCTATTTTGTCTAGTGCTGACCTCAAACTTTACTGCCCAGAAGTGCCTCTCTAAATTGCTCTTGAAGACCTTTAAAAAATTGGAATCCATATTTGCAATGTTCATTTCCCTAATACAAACATTATTTTAAATGAGAAGACACTCTCTGCAATTAATGGCTTAGTGATTTCATCCTTGAGTTCCTTTAGAACATTTCGATGAATACCATCTGGTCTGGGCAGATGAGTAGTGTTGATTTGTGTAAGATTTCTTTCACTGACACTTCAATATGAGACACAGAGCAACAGAAGAAGAGCTCTGACGTGGGAACCTTTCAAAGCAGCTCTAGGGTGAACAGAGACGCAACGTATTGGTTTGCTTTCTCCATTGTCTCAGGATGCTCTCTTCTTACCTTGCTCATGTGTTGGTTCCACAGATTGCTGTTGCAGGCTTCACATCTTTTGGGAGGTTGACAGAAGATTTATTATTACAGTGTAAACTTCTTCAAGTTGTGTTTCAAAGGTTTTTCTTTTGGCCTATTGCGTGATAGTGCTATACTTCTGAGGTTATTTTTCCCCCTGTTATCTTCAGCAGGTCAAAAATTCAGCTTGTTAAAGCTGTGTATCTTTTCCTTGAGTCACATTTCTTTTCAGTCCTGCCTTTTTTTTCTTTGGTCCACTGAAGACTAGTGCACTTGCACTGAAATTCAATCTTATGCCTTAAAAAAGAAATTTCCAATGTTTTACCTATAGCGCTCCTTCTTTTAGTGTTTTCTTTTTTAGCCAAGCTTCCTCCTTTTTGTGCAAGAATCCTGTTGAACCCACTCCCATTGCGGGTATTTTGGCTTCCTTACTAATGCACAGATGTTGAATGTGCGTCCGTGCTGATGGTGGTTGCAGAGTGACTCACTGACAGCCCTGCTGAGACCCGCTGAGGAGTTGCTTCCCCTTGGAGTTTCCTGGATAGCTGCTCACGAAGCAGGCTGTGAAAATTTGCTCTTGGCGCTCTGCCCCAGTATAACATTTAAACAATCTACATGGGGTCGTTGACATCTCCCATTCCTTCTGTGTTTCCTGATCCTGCAATCGTTGAGTTCATGAAGCAAATCTGACTGCTCTCATCCAGGCCAGCCTGGTGGTGATATGCTAAATACTGCATGCTGTGCTCCCAGCCCTCTGCGGGATGAACTTCCAGTCCACAGGGATTGCATGTTGCTTCCTACACTTAACTTATTTATTGGATTTAGCTTTAGGCTTCTTCTGATGGATAGTACCCTTGCTAGCTATTCTGGTTCTTTTCTGTATTCCCCCTGCCCCCTCCTCCAGTATTTAAACAATATTAATTTCTTTAATATCTAACATTTATTTATTGAAGGACATTGACTTTTTTTATCCCTTGGTATGCTTTTCTGCTTTTTCCATGCTTGTTTAAATGGGACTTTCTTTTACATGACTGCTTATAATCACGTGCAGTTTCAGATTTACCAATATCTCTCCTGTTCTTTGCTTAACAGTGTTTGCTTCCCTTCTCCGAAAGGTGCATTGTCCAAAACTGTGTGTCCTTCTGTGCCTTTCAGCATTCTTTTTTCTTAGCTTGTTTTCTCATCACGGGGCTATCAACATTATTGACTTCAAATGTCAGAAGGAAAGAAAGTAGAAAGATAAGAGGAAAAAATCTCCGTTATTATTTCTGTTAAAAAAAAAGAAAGTAATTTATGCTAAATACTATCACATATATACAATGTTTTTACTATCAATATATTTTTGGGACTTCCTTTATTTTCTTCTTTTCTTATCACTGTGAGTTTACATACTGGAGATGCCAAAAATCAGGCAGCGCTACATTTCTTTTTAGGGATGAGGGTCCAAAAGGATTCCTGCCTTTCTCCCTCACTCTAGCAGCTTCCCTGGGAAAAGTCTCACTAAAGAGCAAGGAAGCCATTATAAAATCCTTGGCCATGTGTTTTGTGTACATTTGTCATCTGGCCTTTTCCTTTTTTCTTTTTTTTTCTTTCTTTTAGTTATACATATATAGTATAAAACCAAGTTGAAACTAACCAGAATGCAGAGACTGATTTTTCTGATGAATCAAAACAAAGATAGTGCACATGAATAAAACAGACTTTGCGTGTCTGCAGCAGCTTCCCACACTCCTTCCATCAGGCAGCCAACACTTTCCATTGGCTTTTCAGTTAAAGCTCTGTGCATTGGGATGGATTTGCATTGTTTAAAATAAAAGTGCTTCATAGACATTACCTCAGAAACATTATTATTCGTTAATTTTTATAGCTAGAAACAGCTTAGTCATCTGGATTGTAGTTCCTCCCACTACTGCCTATGCCTGTAGTAGATCTTGCCTGCCTGTGATTTGAGCAGTGATGTTTGGAAGTCTCTTTGCTGCCTGTGCCTCTTGCTTCTGCCTTCCCCTTTATAGGGAGACATCTGTTATGTTCTTTCACCTAAGATGAGATCTCTCTCCATCTTCTGCCACTCCTTTTTTCAGGGTGTTTTAAATACAAGGAGAAATGTTAATAACAGGAGATCAGCATTTCTAAGAGAAATGATCTAGAATTGTATTTATTAAGAAAGTAATTGTGGATCAAATTTCCTGGAAATTTCATAAGGTTTCCATGTACTGCCAAACGTGATTTCCTTTATATTTAAGATAAAGGGGTTTGTTTGTTTTTGCAGTAGTAAAACTGACTATGACCTTCCTGTACAGCAGAAGGTCCTTTCTTTGCTAAGGAGCCCATTACAAGAACAAGTCTTTGTATCAGAGCTGTCAGGAAGAGGAAAGGAGGAAGCCTTGTCCTCTTGTCCGTGCATATCTTTCATCGAGTCTATTCTATGTCTGAGGGAGAGGATAGTAGGAGGTAAAAACTCATAAAAAAAGAAAAAGGGAGGTGGGAGAAATTCCTGGGAGACTATTTCATACTTTCTTTTTCTGCAGAAAATACTAATATACAAATAAATGCTACATGTCAACTAAAACTTGTATTAATGTTTCTATCATCATTAGATTGTCGGCTTTTATACATCAACTGGACTGTGTGTGTTTAGGGGTATATCACTGCACAAAGAGCTTACTTGGGAAGGTGAAGTGCTTTGTAAGCAAGGACTAGTTGTCCTTCCTTTGGGATTCTGCATTGTTCCTCATCATCAGGACCAAACGAAGATCTGAACACCAAGAAATGCCAGTTAAAAATTGGCATTTCCTGCCAGTGTCAGTTCTTTAGGATGGGACTTCATAATGTGCCAGGTATGGGCAGAAGGTGAACTTGTCTGCCATGAGGTGGAAATCTGTTCTATTGTTCATCATGGCAAGTTCAAACCTGAAGCTGTGTGCTGAGTGTAGTAGGAAGAAGGAGGTGGCCACCAAGTAACTCATACTGCCCAAATGACAGAAATTGATGCCAATGCTGCCTCTTTGATAAGGTTCTAACTAAAATCATTATCTTTTGTTATTAGGAAACTAGTCTTTATAGAAAGAGGATTAACCCTGCTATCCTGGACACACTTCAACTGCTGCCTATGCATTTGTAGACGTTATTAAGGTGTTGATCACAGGTAATGTGTATGTGGTACTCTGTGTGTGAGTATTGCTGTTATGTAGACATTTATACCATTTAGGAGAATCCGTTGTACTCTCAGGCAGAGGAGGCAGCGAGTACTGGTGTGCTCTACACTCTAACAATGAAAAGGCATGAATAAAAACACTGGTTGGGAATTGAAGCAAGACAAATTCAAACTAGAAATCAGGCACACATTTTTAGTTAGAAATGTAACAGTATACTGAAACAAACCAATCAGAGGAAGTGATAGGTTCATCTAGTCAAGACTGGGTGGCTTTTAGAAAGACGTACGTGGGTCAGACAAATTGCTGTCCTCTCACATAGCTGTATTTGAGCAAAATGTTCTGTCCAGTTTTATGCAGCAGGTCAGGTTGGAGGCTCTAATGCTTCTTTCCAGAAGCATTCTCTTAAAACCAAGTGATTCTAAATGAAATTGCTGTGGGACAAATGTATTTAAAAGTGCAAAACAGCACTGATAAAATGTAGGGAGGCAAGTGTTGAAGGCAGGTTTGGGTTAAATTCCTAATTTAAATTTATAATTTCTAGCTCTGTATTATGATTTTTGATTTTTTTTTTCCTACTCATGAGCATGTTCTTCACATGTCTTGGCAAAAAATTGAATGTAGAAAAACTTTAGAATTTAGGATTGAACTACATTTCTTAATGCACTTTTGTCATTGGTTGGATTGGGGGATACTTAATCCAATGAAGAGGAAGGAGCAACTAATTTAAAATAGAATTCATTTTTCTTCCTGGGTTTGGCACATTTGACCCTTTTCACATGTAGACATAGGAATAAGTTTCTCAGTGATTTTCCTGTTGTGTTGACTGTGTTCTTCTATTTATTATTAATTTGTGACTTCTGTGTCATCTAGAAGCTTGGACTAGAATATTGGACATCGCCTATGAGAAAGTTTCAGTGCTCTTGCACTGGAGGAGGCAGCTTTCTCCTTTCCTGCATGGGCTGCTCCCTCAGCCTTAATGTCAGAAGGAAGGAGGAGCTGCCAGAAAAATAGGGTCAGGAATGCTGGAAGAACTGAACTATGCCAGCCTCTGAGGAAATTGTAATGATCATCCCAGTATTCTAGCAAACTATGACTCTGTATATTTTGGGGATATGAAGGGAAGTAAGGCTTGAACAGGCATTTTTTTAACTGTTTTTATGTTCCTTCTTGTGACACTCACTGTTCTACCTGATAGTATATTGGCAAGCAGGGACTGCTGGCATCCTCTGGAGGGGGAGGAGGAATCCTGCTTTGATGTTACATGGACACGATCAGCTTTTTGTTGATCAGCTGCAGGATCTCAGCCACCCAAAGCTGCTGTTGCCACCCATCTTCTTAGTTTCAGAAATTTGCCTTTGAGTGCATTTCCTTAGAACTATAGAAAGATGCCCTAGAGTTCTTAGTACAATAGTATGCAAGATTTTACATATGTGGTGTACTCTAGGAGACTATGAAATGTATAGGATCTCTTGGGGAGCAGGTGTCTGTTTCTGTCTCTTTTTTTGTTTCCTTCTTTTTTTATGTGGTGTGCAAATTACACAGGAAGTAAAAATACCCGTCCAGCTGTTTTCCCAAATTTTAAATAGGTTTGGAAGCTTCCTATGAAGTCATCAGTCACCTAGTTACTATGCATAAATGTGTTCCTCAATGTAACAGGTTTCAGATTTCTGGCTGAATTCCTCTTTGCCTGTGTCAGAAAAGCCTCACAGACTACAGACACCTGGAACTAAACAGAAATAATCATTCCCTGGAAATGCCTTTACTGTGTTTGGCAAATGGACCACAGTTACTTAAATGCTTTTTAGGTTTCTCTGTGTATTTTTGTGAGGACTGTACACAATATTAAGGATGTTATAAATTTTAAATTGCCCTTTTTGCTACTTTTCTCAGAGTTGTGAGTAATTTGGAGTTGAGGAACTTATTAGTAAGGGCTTGAATCCATTTGTTCTGGCAAGCAGAAACTATCTAAAATATTTAGCGGTGCTACTAGAAACAAAGAGGAAAACAAGCAAAAAGAAAGATACTAAAGTTTTAATGAGCAGAATTGCAGCTAATTCCATTTCCCTCTTCTCCTTGTAGGTTTTATTTTTTAAAGGAAGAGCTCTTCTAAATTCATCAAGTGACTGTGAGCTCCAGCCATTCCTATTAACTTAAATGCCTAAATTAAGTAGGTAGTTGCCTGAGGACATATGTGTAGCTAATGGAGATGAGTAGAGGCCTCCAGAGAATGATTGGGAAGATAGGAGTGGTGACCTGACCATGGTAGTAGCCTTTCTGTGTCCAGTAATTTCTGTAAGGTGAATGTTAAGTGGGATGGACCTGGATCATGAGTCCCATTGGAAAATGAGGAGTCAGTAGGTACCAGCTCTCTCCAATTCTCTTGTTTTGGATCTAAGATACATTTAAGGGAGAAGAGGAAACAAAAATACAACAGGAGCAATTCTGGGGAAGTGGGATCGATGAAGTTCAGTGTGATGCTTTATTGAGCAAGAAACAGTAATGAGGGTGGGAGGAACACAGTAGGAGAATGACTGAGCCACAGAGTGAGTAAAACAGTAGCAGATCAAATTCATCCTTTCCAAATACTGTTCAGGCGATGCTTCTGTCTGCTTCACTCCCATCTCTTAGTCCATTTAGAACACTTCTGGAGTAGCAAAAGATTTGCTGATTGTATATTGTGTAGTCAGAGCTCTTGCTAGGAAGGTGATGACAACCACAGTTGTTGCCTTTTTGATGCAAGAGGGATGTTGCTGCCATCGCTTCCTGCCTTGTTCCCCGTGTATTGCTAGACTTTTCCTTCTGAGAAGTATCCAAAGAAATGGACACCACAGTCCTCCTCAACAAATACCTGACTGTCTGGGTAGGGAGCCTTTCTTTTGGAAAGGAACAGTTTAGTGTGCCACCTTCATCTGCTGATTGAGCAGATTGGCAACAGGGGTATCCGAACTGATTTCAGAACGAAGAATTAACACATTCGGAAAATGGCAGCAGGAAGGTAGAAAGTGTAACTTGCACTTTAACCCTTACTGAAGAAATGGAATTTAATCAGCAAGATTAAAATGGATGATTTAAGTAATCTTTTATATTTTCGTGGCAGGGATATAATTACATATTGCTTGATTAATTGCATAAGATATTACTGTGGAATATAACTTGACTGATACAGGCGTATCAGCATATCTATATTTCTGAATATATGGTTAAATAAACATCTTTAGTTGGAGAAGGCATCATGATTTGTTTTAAGTTCAACCTTGTGTAAAGCAATTATATAAATTTTACGAACTCTGTGTTTAGTTTTTGATGATGTGTTTGATAATTTTAGTGTTATCCTTAGGGTGTAAAATGACTTAATTGCTAATTAAAATGTTCAACCCACTTGAAAAAATGTATTACCTAAGTAGTTCTAGTAAATATGTTCTGTTCATTGAAGTATTCTCTTTCTCTTGCTACACTTTATCATTTGGAATGTGCTTAGAGGAGGAACTTAGGAAATGTATTTTCCTTGTCAGACCTTAGTACATAAAATATTCTGAGTGACATGCTGATAACCTTCAGGGCAAAGGGATTTCTTCTCTGCCCCAATAATGGAAGTGCACATTCAAGGCTTTCCTAGAGCAAACTAGAAAGCTTAAGAAGGCTAGAGGTGAGCTCTACCAGCTGGCAGATTGACTAAAATAGTGTCTTAATGAAGTCACAATCTGTAACTTTAAAGTTCGATCATTAAAAGGTGCATATTTACATATTTTTAATTTGGGTATGTGTATATTGCAAGTATGTTCCTGAAGCTTAGCATTTGGACCTTCAGCATAACATTATATCCTTGTAGTTTCCCTGCTGTTGTTTTCATCTATATTCAAAGCAACAACAAAATGAAACAAACAAAACCCCCAAACAAAAACAACAACAACAAAACCCCCCCAAAACCAAAAGAACAAACAAACAAAAAGTCAAAGCTTCTATAAGCTTCTATCTTCCTTTATTTCCAGGGAACATGATTACTTTTACATACCTTGATATTGATCTATCCCTTTATTTAAATGTGTTTTTTGTGGATGTGTGTGTATATGTACCTACATAGAGAGGCCGAGAGAAGCATGAATTTCTGAGCTGTAAATTTCAGTGGAGAGAAAGCCAAAGTGATACAAGAGCAATTACTGTCAACATCTTCTCATGTCTCTGTTTAGGGTCATGGTTTCGCATCTGGATATCATAGTGACTTTTTAATGGGAAAAACAGTGTGGCTTAATCTTTTCTGAATCCATTGATTTGAAAACAGTGAGAGTCCTGTGGGTTTCAAGTGTGGGCAACATATATTAACCACATAGTTGGGGACAGAATGTAATTAATTCTTTTTTATTTTTACTAGAGGGCTAAATTAAAAAAGAAGTCAAAACAAAACAGCGTGAATGTTTTAGGATTTTGGAAAACATTTGAGGTAGAGTCCAAGCTGTTGCTAACTGTAAGTAATCAGCAAATTAAAAAGTTATTATGGTAAGTATAAATTAAAAATAAACCTTGTGCTTTGCTTAATGTTCCTCCTCTTCCAGATTGGCAGACAATATAGTTAGTATTATGTAATTGCAACATGCAACATTAATTATTTGGTATAACTAGAAAACATTTCCTTATTGCATCAAGTTTTTGTGAAGCGTTTGGATTTGAAATCACTGATGTTTAATTTTCAATGTATTACCTCTTAGTAGTTCTTTCAAAAGCAACAGGATATGGGAAGGAATCGGTGTGAACCCGATCAGCTGTTCATTTCTCAAGAGCTGTTTATCATTAACATTCCGTTGTCCAATCTTTGGTAGTTTGTTAAGTGTGACTGGCAAGAATATATATCTAGTATCAGAAGGAAATGCACTTGTCTTGAAGTCTCCTACAGACGGTTGTCTGATACACATCCTTTTACCCCTTTGAGTTTCTTTCCTGTGAGAGGAGATAGTTTTGCTTTCATGATAATTATTTTCTCTCAGCAAGCACACTTCAATTAAGAGAACATTTCTATCTCAAAAAATTCAGCCCAAGTAGAGTTTGAATAACCATCAGCAGCTGTGCAACATTTCCATTTCTTCCTATTAGAATATTCAGTACATACCCTGGCATTGCAGGCAGGAGACTAGAATATATAAATGCTCTTTGAAGAGTAATAGCAGTCAACCTTTTCATAGAGAAGTTGATTGTATGTTCCCTGATAACATACCATGACTAAGAACTTCAAAACCTGTTATTTGTTGCTGCCTGGATTGGTGGAAAATATTTTAGGAATGGTAAAGTCTGTAAATGTTAGGTCAATGGGCCTATTAGTGGGGCTTTGTGCTAGCTCCCACTTCAGAGACACTGACTGATGTTCCTTCTTCAACCTTGCCTACAGGAAACTTAATTAAAAAATGAGAGCGTGTTTTATTGCTCCAAGATTTCAGATCCGAAGAGCAGAAAATATACTCAAAGGGATCTGAAAGGATATGCTGGTATGTCTGCCACAGAAATGTCTGGTTTTGATGTCTTCCCTGGAAAGAAAAATTCATTCTTGCAATACCCCTCAGGCTTTTGAACTCTTAAGCCATTCTTCAAACTGTAGATTATTTGAACAAATGACCCATATCTCTCTAGGTCCTTCCTACAGGGGTGATAACACTGAAGATTTTTTTTTCCTTTGTCTTGGATTTGTTTCAAGTGAAGATACAGAGTTCTGGTAGTGTCAAAAGAGGCTAACCATATTTCATGTACCATATACCAGGTGCTTATTGTAAACCCCTCTGAAGGGGAATATCCACCCCAAATCAGGATCACAGCTGGAGTTGCCCACTTGCATGGTATGTGGTGTTGCCTGGGCTGAGCATGCCAGGGGCAGGATTCTCACCTTTGGAAATGGTGATTGGAATGAAGCCTGAGCTCCAAGAATGAGAAGATACCAGAGTATAACTGTGATACCTGGATGAGTTGTGGAGCTGATGTAAATCGAGAGGTGAAAGGAAAGGAGCTTTCCCAAGGGTCTTTTATGCTGCTGAAATTCTTCTTCCATTCAGGTCCAGGACCGTGTGTACAATTCTCATTTCTCTTCTTATTACTGCCTTAGAAGAAGCATGAAACTGTTATTATTTTTTTAACCTTGGCGTCTTGGAGACCTGGACCTCCTGCCAGATGAGAGAGACTCCTCTGTCCATATGCCAAGGAGTAGATGGAGGCAGCAGATGTCAGGATGAAGCTGAGCTAAAGGCATCTCCCAACTGCCCCTGGACTAGTGATGGTGGCTTAGGGAGAGATGGCATGTCACAGAGGTAGTGCAAGAAGTCTCTTGACATCAGATGAACATGAATTCCCTTTGTAGGGAGTAGAAACAGATTTGTTTGTGTGTGGTCTAGTCTCTGAGACTTCATTAAACGCAGTTTAGAGCTCATGGGAAAGGGGTAAGTGAGCTGTAGAAGCAAGATCACGGAATCACAGGTGTGTTGTCTGGAAGTGACTATTGGAGATTATGTGATGCAGCCTCCTGAGATCTTTGCACTGGGCAATTTCACCATCAGCAGCTGTGCAAACTGAGGTGAGGGATTATTGCTGATGCATCTGTGGGACTGGGTATTTGGCTTATACATATGCATATGTTTTAAAGTTTTCTTATTTTAGTACTGTTTCTTCTTGTAATAGAGGTACCTGATAAAGAGTTTATGAGAAGGATCAAACTACTGAGGTGTATTCTTGTAAGTAAGAACCCTTGAATATTTACATCCTTCCGCCTTAGTTGCTTACAGTACTGCCCTAAACAAGAATTTCAGAACTTGGCTCCAGACATTTGGCTTTGAATGAAAGTGGATTTTGGGAGAGGGTTTTTTTTTTTTGGACAATGGCAATATTTCAACACATGTCAGGTGAATACAGACTGGATTTAGTTTGGCCATATAAGAAACCGAAGTGCACATATTAAGTGACAAGGGAAATAATACGGAAGTACAAATCAGGCTTGCGTGCTCATGGGGAACTCCAGGATTTATTATGTATCATACACATTTATCCCTTAATGTTATTTTGAAGATAGATACTAGCTGGGAACTCCCTCTTGCCCTGTTTCTGAAATATCTTGTGGTATCTAAAGATAAATATTTAAGAAACACCTAGTGGTCTTGAAATATGAATCATAGTGCTTGGAAGTAAAGGCCACCTTTTATCTTCAGAAGTGGTTCAGTGAAGGTCGTTGGTGGGAGCCGTTTCTCAGCTCTGTGCTGTTGGGAAGGTCCACCTCTAGCAGGGGGAGGATGCAGCCTCTGTTGCTGTTGCCTGTTGAACCACTACCATGTAGTGTGTGACTGCCAACAGGGCTGTGCATTAGTGCTAATTGTGGCAGAAGTGTTTGTGAGTCTAACTAACTTTTTCAAAACATTCATATTACTTCCCCTGGTCTTGCTGGATTATTTATTGACATCAGCAGCCTTTCAGAAGACATTTATGTTTATGTTGCACTGGTGCCAAATTAGAAACTTTAATGTCTATACCTTGTTGAAAACTGATGCATGTGGCTTAGGAGTACCTGGGTGGAAATAAACACTGGCAGCACCTAGGAATGATAATTTGGTTTTCTCATTTCTAGTGGTAGGCTTTTGGATACAGATGACATGTGTAGGTATTAATAAGCCTATCTGCTCTTCCAGCATTTTCCCATTAACTCAAATAAGCCAATATTATAAGCAACTTGAGATATATGATGGGCTATGTTTTTGAACACATGAGTTTACCACCATCAGCTCTCATGAGTTCTAGTTTCATTTCTGTTATCCAAGGGTTCATCTGGGAGTGTAGTAAAGGGGGTCTGTTTTTCTGTACTTACCAGAGTTAGGGACTAGGGTTGAGAATTTACAGGATATAAAAGTGAGATCTCAGGGCAGGGGGGAGGCTGCAAGCTGTTAGTTTTCTGCTTCGCAATATAGTTCAAGATTTTTCCTGGTTATTGGAGGGATCCCCACACTGATAGGAGCACTCAGCTGAGTGCTCTGGTGTGTTGCCATTTACTAACTTTCATTTGAGTCCAATCTGCAAAGTAATACTAATTTTTCAAGTAAATGTTTTAAAGCTGCAGGATGTTCTCACACTGAAAGAAACCCCAGGGGATCATCCGTTTCCTCTTTCCTGCTACAGCAGAGATTATTTCTGCCTCTTTCTTTCCATACTATTTTTTCCAACAGTACCTATTGTCCCAAGCCATGCAGTAACCTAGGTAGCCAGCACTGACAGTCACAAGTGACTCAGGAACTCAGTGTGCAAGTTATAAGCAGAATAAAATATTTCCTACCCTTTATTTGGCTATACAGTGCTGTATGGAAAGAAAACTGCTTTGCTTTAGAAAGTGTTGAACTTCTATGCTCCCTAGATTAACTTGCTGTGTATTCAGAACTTGATACATTCTGGCTTTATAGAATGAAGTGCAAAATTCTTGTTCCACAGAAAGTTGTTACACTAAGAGGTAAAAAGCCTGCTTAGTTGATCATTGATAAAAGATATAAAAATATAAATAACCATTGGTGTTTTACCTGTGTACAATTTAAAAATTAATAAAGGAACAAGAAAGCATGTGAAGTTGCTTGTTTGAATGTGTTTTTAGAGAAGCTCCTGTAACGCTTGTTCTTGCGAAGTAGCAATCTGTCCAAGGTGAAAAATTAACCCTGGATCCAAATGCAGTTTGTAAGCATCCAGTCTTACTCTTAGAAGCCAGGGACCTGATACCATGTCCTTAAAGAAGTGTTTGAGGACTGAGGGCACGTTCAGAATGTGAGCTTGAATCTGCTCCTCCGTTGTCAGATTTGAGAACCTCTAAAAATACTGAGGTTATGCCTTGGTCTCAGCAGTTATTCTGTTCCTTAGGCTTGAATACTGCTTTTGCTGTTCAGGGCACAAGAGAATTTCTTTAAAGAAATTTATTGCTGAAATAAGGGAAGAAAATGAAATTCTGCTGGCTGCCACTAAAGACTTATGGACAAAGAACATACGGACAATAATTACTTTTAAAGCCTCCCTGGAAGATATAAAATCTCTTGCTATTAGCTAAACTGCCTTTAACACTAAAGAAGGCATGTGCAGGGCCTGCACAATTTTTTTGTGTGTGTCCATGTGTGATTCTTTGAAGATTTTTCAAGTCTGCATTTGCAATATTCTCTGCTTCTTTCTTCTTATTCCATTAAAGAAATTCTAATGCCCGTTTAGACACAGAGAATCTAGAATTACACTGTCTAGTTGTTATGATCAGGTTCTTTAAAATTATTAGAGAGATTCCTCTGCCTGAATTAAGGTGAAAAGGAGACCATATGTCAAAGTCAAGAGTACAGATTTTTATTTAACAGTAAATGTGAGGTAGAGAGAAAGAAATAGCAAAAAATGAGGGGGGCGGGGGAGATAAAGACAGTGACAGAGACAGATTAAGTAGAAAAAATGTCACCACTCCGTGGATTTGGCAGCTTCTCATTGATCCACTTCTTGTGGTCTTCTCGGTGGTAAGAGTCCCAGTCTTTTCAAAGTGATAGTTGCAGTCCAGATCCACTGAGGGAAGCTTGAGGTGGAAAGGAAAGTTCCATGAGGTGAGCAAAGCCTGAGGATAAGGGAAGACACCTGAGGTGATGAGGAAATAAGCCCTGTGTGGTTTTATTGTGCCTAGGCCAGTTAAGAATGCCCCCAGTACCTCCCCTGGGGCGAGGAGTTTTACAATGGGTGGTGTAATACTGGATCATGGGATATTTCATGAGTCTTTGACACATTCTAGGAGTTTACAGCTGCCTGTTATGTCTGTGCAGTTGAGTCCATTATTGCCCATTATGGCCCATTAGCAGAGATGAGTATCCTCAGGATACCTGTCACTGTTTGATACTTCCCTGGAGGGGAGTTATCACAGAGTTATCTCAGTCATTTGTGTAAGGACAAAGAAACACTACCCTGCCTCCAAAGATTTACCTCTTTCCTTATTTTGTTCAACACCCAGCTTGTAGCCTGAGGTGGCAGCTGTACACCCTCAGCACCTGGGTGGTTACTTTACAGCTTGGACCTTGATTGTCTGAGCCATTAGCATTTGTCTTTCACACTTGTGGATACATTCTTCTCCTGGGATAATTGGACAGTAGTAACACCTTCATTTTATGTGAAGTTTTCCACCACAGTCCAAATTAGTAGGCATGTTCAGGTAGAGGTGGGCTTCCTTCGGTGAGCAGTTGCTTCTTTGCGCAGTTTGCTACAGTGGACAAAAGTCTTTCAGTGATTTTAACAATGTTTAAGCTATTAACCAATTTCAGTCTCTCACACTAGGTTGTTTTCCTTTGATTATTAGGTTTTATTATAATATTGCATGGGCATCGTGGTTAGCTAAATATATGTGTTCATTTGATACATTTGCAGTTGGAGGATATGTCTGAATACAGGCAGTTCTTCTTTTCACAGAGGCTTTTCTGGTTGCTTGCAGCCTATTTGTACTCTCCTTGGTAATATTTCCCAGAGATGGGATTTAAGGAAGGAAATGGAACAAATCTGGATTCAGACTTTGCTTTTGGATCTCCTCTCTCTAGAGGATCAGAACAAGTCAGTGAATTTAATCATGCAGTCAAATGTGATGAAAATTTGGATATTAATCGTCAGTGGGAACCAGTATTTCATGCTCATTAAATAGCAAATTTTGGTGAGTGCTTCCTATTCCCTTATGAGTTACCAGAACTGCAGGTAGACATCAAGCAACATCCAGTCATAATGCAAATTTTCTTTCAAGTAGAGCACTGCATATTGCATTAGTTATCAATGAAACCTCAGATTCCACTTTTACTTATGTAACTGCAACATCATAAATATGGTAAAACTGCTTTGTCATATGCAGTAGAGGATTCTCATCACTTTTGTTAGTGGAAGTCTGAACTATTTAGAATGAACAGTTGTTAGAGTCGACTGTGAATTAGATTAAGAATCATATTTCAAGAGTGGAGAATAATAATTCAAGTGGGATTAGAAATAAGTGACATGTGAAATATTAGTGAAATAACTAGTGAAGTATATATATTTTTAATTAATTATATTTGTAACAAAAAGAACATGATCTAAATATTTGGGGTCATACAGGACTTTAGGCGATGTTGTCAATCCAGTGCATTCAGAATTCAGAAACAGGCTTGAGTTAATCAATTTTGAATCCTTTTTGTTTGTCTTCTAGCATTTTTTTGCCTTTAGGGTTGATATTTTGAAGGTTTTTTCCTAGTTTCACAGTGAACAGAAATTTTCTTTTGCAATGCTTCAAAAAAAAAAAAAGCTGTGATTTTTTGGTGATTATATCTCTCTGAAAACAAAGGTCACTTAAAGGAAAAAAAAATTATCTGTAGTCCTAGGATGACAATCAGATTTGTCATAAGATTTCAAAGTATGAAGCAGAGGATAATTCTCATGGCTAGACCTGTATCTTGCCTATTCCTAGGACAGGGTTCCTTTCTCTCTGTAGTGCCCTGCACCTGGTGCAGCCAAGGTATGTTGAGTTATGGTGCAGGTATTTCCCATTCCCATGCAGCAGGGCTGCAGGGCTGCAGGAAGACATCTGGAATCCAGCTACAAGTCATGCTCCAGGTTGCTTCACCTGCCGCCATCCTCCCTCTTGACCCCAAATAAGTCTGGCCTGGTGCGGGGCTGTCACACAGGTGGAGACAGTCAGGACTTGCAGATTGTAAACCACGAGGGCTCCCAGGGCTCGTGTCACTGAGGGGTTATGCAGAAATATGGTATCGATGTGACGGCTCTTCCACCATGCAAGACGTCTGAGATTTTTATACTCTGTGTGGGCACGTGGAGCTCCCTGTGAGTTAATTCTTTGGTTTGCGCTGTAGGACGCAAATGGCTGATTGAAGAATGTTTCCAGATCCTTGTGTTGCATCAGAAGGAAATAAACCAAACAACAAAACAAAACCTGAGGGGGTTTTGGGCAATCAGTATTGGGCACTTAGGAGCAAAGCAAATCCCACAGTGAGTTAAATTGGTTTTTTTCTCAAACCACTTTAAAGATGGAAAAGCAACATCTATGCTAACCCATAAAAATACAACTGAAAGTGCGTAATATCTCAAATTATTGAGTCCCAGAGATAAAATTGCATTTTTAGAATACAAGTATTAGTTCACAAGTGCAAATGTTTTAAAACATGCAAAAAAATCCCTAGATGAGGAAGAAGCAGTTGGATCCACACTGTTGCATTCCCTGTAGTGTTTGTTCAGTATCACATGGGCAGGGTTTTGCTAAAGTGGATCTGGGGAGGAATCTTGTTTTCCTTCATTCCCCTGGCAAGTGTGATGTTCTAGGTTCAGGACACCCTCTGACAGCTGGTGAGTTGAATGTAAATAACACCTGCAGTCCCAAATCCAGAACACAGTAAGAATGTAAAGAACAGTATTTTTAAATGCATACTCATTTACAGTACATTTTAAGTTAAAGTCTGTGTTTTTATAAAGAGATAGATTATTCCAAATGTTTAAAAAATGCAAATCAGAATAGCATATGTCAGTTTTGGTAGGTATTCTTTACAAGCTAATATTATTTCCAAACAGACCTCATATGTATTTATTACATATATGTATGCTCTTTTTCTCTTTGTAGAACAAAAATGAAGTTTAAAATTAATTATTCTTTTAAAGACAAACTAGCAAGTTTGTCCTTAACTGTGTTTTATAATATCATATATTAACTCGTTGTATGTTATTAATTAAAAATGATGCCTCAGAAGAGATTTTAACTTACTTCTCATTGTTTGTTACTGATCTTATGCAGTGGTGCTTGAATATTCTTACTTCTCAGCTCTTTGTGGGAAGGGGTGGAATGGAATAGCATTAATTCACTAGCAGCACTTTCTAATTGTTTGCATTGTTTGGCTCTTTTGATTTAAAGAAGCAATACTTGTGGAAATATTAGCTATATATTTAAGTTTGTCATGGTAGCTGAGCAGCTCTCCTTCCAAGACTGGTCTAAGCTTGCAAAACTATCTGTGCATTCTTATATTGATGAATTTAATATTAGATTTTAAACAGTCTGCTTAACAAAATCCAGTTGGGAGTAGGCTATTGAAGATATCCTTCTAAATCCTCCTCTCACGTACAGTTTCATACTGATCTATGTAATTTATAGTAAATTAGTATCTGGAATTATTGCTCAGTTTGCATTCTTTCCTAAATGCCGTCTTTCTGTTTGCTTGGTTTGTAGGCAGGGGAGGGCTTGGGGAGGCCGTGGCCTTATTTTTTCTAATGTTATAACAACACATTTTAGTTTACTTGTGTATATCAGCAAATGTATGTTCCACGCTGTAAAAGGAAAAAGCATGAAACCTCTTTTTTAGTGTTTAGCATGAGTTTTTTATTTCACTTTAGGTTTAAAAACTGAGATCATCTGCCCTGTAAACCCATTTGTCTGTAATTTACTCGCTACAAAAGGCTGTTATTTGTTTGTCCTTCCCATCCTGTGCTGACTGACTGGTTTGAATTTCAAGAGTAACTGAGTTTGTGAGCAATGGTTTGTTCCATTCTGGCTTTAAGGCTTAATGAGACAGTAATGTATCCAGCCTGAGATTTCTGTTTGATCTCATAATAATAGGAAATGGACGAGTAGATTGCACTAATTGTTGGCAATTGCTAATACATTTGTTTCTCTCTGTTCTGACAGAATTACTGTCTAAGACATGGGTTGAAGTTGGGCACACGGTAAAACCAGAAGGGTTGTATTATTTTACTTATGTAATGTGACTGGCAAAAAATACAGAGCTGGGTATGGAGAAGGCTGGCCATCCTTCATGTCTCCTGTAGGAGCTGAAGATGGAAGGGTCAGTGCTGTTTGAAATAGCAGAATGTTTTTACTGGGAACTTCCTCCTCATCCTGTGAGCTGCTCTGCAGGTGTGACAGCTGATCTTAATGCCAGTGGAGGGCAGGAGATACTTTCAGTCATGCTCCATGTGAATTAATAGTCCAGAGTATTGTGCTGGAACTGGTGGCACATTTGTCCTGCAAAACTTAAGAGTTCACCTCTAGTGTAGTGACTCTGGTGCTCTCTGAATTAATCCCTGAGACTCAATCCTTTTGTTCCTTCATAGGTGTTGGAGTGAATTATCTATCCTGCCAGAATAGTCTGAAATGAATATACTTCCTTTAGGAAAATTGCAAAATTAAATTAAACTTTAAAGAAACCACAGAATCCCTTTTGAATATTTAACTTAAATCTTGACTTTTTTTCCCTTCCTCTCACTTGGCCTGACTTGGGACAGAACCAGAAATGAGGGATGGAAACCAGGAGTGGGAGAGCAGCCCTGAGGTAGAAGTTGGGTTTTTTGGAGGGTAGCCCATCATGGGAGAAAGCCAAACTGGAAAACTTGCAGAGGTGTTAAAGGCTCTGAGCCCACTAAGCTTAAAAAAAACTGCTGATCTGAAAAGGTAATATGAAATGTGTTGTAAAACTTTTGGATGATGAAATAATATATGCAGTGAAATGGGAAACAATCTTGGACTTTTTAGAAACATCTGGATGTTCTGAAGTTTTTTTTTGTTATGAGGTTTTTTTGTTACTTTGTTGCTTTGGTTTATTTTCCCCCCCTTAAAATTAGGTAGGACTTAAAGAATCCACAATGTATGGGAGCTGCAAATTCTCACCATGTGTTTCTGCTAAGTGTAAGGATATATGGTATGTGCAACAAGTTCTATTTATTTATTTACTTATTAAAGCGTTCCTGTGATTTGGCTGCTTGCTTTGTTTCCCCCTCTACTCCAGTGAGTGAAGGCTGTCATCTTGTGGCAGGAGAGACCACTAGAGCCATTGCAGATGGCTCAGATCATGTCATGATGATCTGGAGATGGACATGGATCCTGTCTGAGACAGACCCTGGGAGCCTAAAGTTTCCAGAGTAACTTGCCTGCCCAGCTCCCTTTCCACAGACTGTCAGCAACAGTTGATTGTGGTGCCGATAAGTACTATAAAATGTCATGGGTGTTGTCTGGAGCCAAATCCTGATGGTGTTGCAATAGTTTTGATCATGGGAATATACATTCTCTTGGAAACAGTTCTGATATTAAAAATAATCTTTTCTTGCACCAACGTTCAGTTGGCATCTCTGTGGACACTTCCCAGTAATAACACAGATGACTTTATTTGCTTTTGGAAGGTTTTGCTGCCCAAGTTCATGCTCCTTCTCTGCCTTTCTCCACTTGATTTTTTCCCTAAAACAGGAGGACTAGGTCAAGGCCCAGTGGGTTTTGCAAGAAACCTTATGTTTTTTGGTGACAAAACAGATAAGGAAGTCAAGTGTCTCTTCCTGACATACCAACACTTATTGGCTGGAAGAAACAGTGTGTGAGGTGTATTCAAACACATGGAGAAAGAAGAATGGCTGTGGCAGCTGTGCTGTGTTTTATAACTATGATAAAGATAAAAACATTTTGGTGCTTTTTTGAACCTAAGAAAATGATTTAGTGGAGAAAAAAAAGGACATTTTCCGGTGTATATGAAGGAACCCACATGCCTGCTACACTTAAATTGAAGAGCTGGGAATGTTTTCTGTGTGACACAATGTTCCCCTGGGACACGGGGAGCTCAGGCAGGGTGTAGCAGGTTCTTGGGGATCCTTATGCCTTGTGATGTCTTTTTTTCAAAGGGCATTCAACCTTAGGTGATCTGCTTTTCAGGAGTGAGTACTTAGCAATAGGCTACCTCCTTTGTCTGAAAATTTTCAGTGTTTGAAATGCTAGAGTTACTTCACAGTTCAGACTGGGGTATACACATCTTGGTGGCGTGGTGAAAATATTAAAAGATGCCAGATGGGTGATATGGTAATGTGGGCAGATGACAGGGACTATGACTAAGACTTGTGGAGATCCAGTCATAGAGGAGACCTTCAGTAACAGATGCTGTGTAATTTTTTAGTGCAAATGCAACGAAGAGTATCTCCCTGTAATTCAGAGCATTAGCATCCTGTTGAGTAAGCAGATGGTTCTGGAAGCTACCAGATGAAGGTATTAGCTACCTGAATGTTGCTTGTAATGATGGTTTATTCTTCTTAGAAACAAGGCACATGTGTTCTTTTTTGTTTCTTTTGAAATATTTCTTTGCATGTAATTACTAAGATTTCTAAGATTTTCTTTGCCCAGAGTATTCATTGAGATTTTATTTGGTGTTTTTTGGGATTATATTTGTTTGTTTTTTTTGTTGTTGTTTGTTTTTTCTTCTTTTTTTTTTTTTTTTTTACTGCTTTTAAAGACACTAAAGCTTGTAAAAACAGTCTGCTAAATTAAGAGATGTATCACAGGATTGTGCCTAGCCCTGAATAGTGAAGACTAATCAGATGACAACAAAATGCAGTCTTTTGCCTTGTGTTCTGGTACACAAAAGATGGACATTCTAATTCAGGCAAAAATCCTGGGTTTAGTTCTAGTAAAGGGTTCATACATGGTGCTCTTAGAGATTCTGCTAGGGGCTTTTTTGAGGCATCTACAGAGGGTCTCAGTGACAAGTTTTGTGTGTTTAGGAAACATGAGGCTTCAGGGTCAATTGTGGCTTTGGGAATGTGATTCCCTGGGCTGGGTACACAACTTGCATCACTGACGGCCACAGACACTGCATTTCACAAATCTCATATCCTTCTGGATCCCCTTCTCTGTTTATAATTGTGATAATATCAATGCAGTTATGATCTCCACCAGGGCCACTGGTTACGAGTCTTTCATGTTTTATTTTTGGCATGCTGGAACTCAAATGAAAACTATGGAAGATGCAAGCCATACTTCACAGCGTTTCAGACCCAAAGGAACCACTAGAGGATTGAGTTCTAATTTTCTTTAGAGAAAATCATAGAAAAATATTTTTTGTTGCACTCAAAGATCCCCTTTTTCAAATTAAAGAATTTATGTCCTGCCAGAAAGCAGGAGAGATCACAAAACCTCCAACACCTCCCTTGGAATGACAGGGAATTTTTTAGTTATGATTATGTGAGTCCATCAGAAAAGAAAGTTCTTGGCACCATTTTTCTAGTTTTATCTTTTGATAGTGTTTAATCTCTAATGGTATGGAATAAGCTTAGTAGAGTTCTTTCTCTTCTGCCTTTGGAGTAAATTTGGCCCATGGAGTCATCAAACCCATGACCTTAGGTGTTATTAGCACCGTGCTCTAACCAACTGAGCTGATGATACTTCCTGTCCAGTCCAACAAAGCATGTTAACTGCAGAGAATTTCTGCAGGAAAAAAAATTGAAAAAGAAGAGAAATGTATTCTAGAAGGATAGCATAATTTTCTTTTAAAGACTTCAAGCAATGCAGAGTCCCCTGGTAAAATATTTCAATTTGATTTTCCCAGCTGTGAAAGTAATCAAAAGCTTCTTTCAAGGTTTAACTTGCTAATGAGATCCAGTGACTGGAAGTTAGTTATGCCATTGTCTGCATGATTAACTATTTCCATCCTGTTATCAGATAGCTTTTATGTGTGAAAATACCTGTATATGGTGATGAAGTCAGCTTATAACCTTCTCTTTGATGGTCTGAATATGTTGCAGTTCTTAAGTCTCAGATCATAAATCATGTTTTTTAGGCTGGAGTAATATTTGTGGCCCTCCTTTTAATGTTTTCCAGTATTTCCACATGTTTCTTAAAATGTGGACACTATGCTGGTATTCTGTCAGAGGTCTTACAGATATAAAATGAAGTGAGATGAGTTCTGTTTGCTTGAGCTTTATATAATTATTTTTTTCCCTTAAGAATGTAATGGATGCTTTTAATTAATAAAGTCTTTCAAGAGTTTTTCCCTGAAGTTCTCATATTTCTTTTTCCTTCAGCTTCTTCTTTTTTTATTTTTTCTTAATCTCAGTTCCACTGAAGATGTTCTCCAGGTTCCCAAAGTGGGTGGCTTCCTGGCAGTGACTTACTGATCACCTTCAGGCATCCAACTCTGGAAGTATCTATTTCTTTTTCTGTAATTCTGTAGGAAACATAGACTCTTATTTTAAAAATGTCAACAAACATCTAAACTAAATTCTCTACGTAGGCAAGTCAAGCACAGTCCTGAACTTCCCATTAGGCACGTAAAAACTCCATTCTGAATCCCCCTTCTGTTGCCTTGCATTTGGTTCTATTAAAATGATTTCATTAGATTCTCCTTGTAGGCAGCAACTCATTTTGTTTCTTAGGCACCTTGTTTTCTTCCCTGACCTTGAGAAGCTGTCTCATCTACTGCTGTGGCCACAGGAGTTTTTATATTTTTTATAAAAATAACTTCAGATGAAGGATTAGTTCCTTATGGTTCCACCAAATGAGGAATTGTTGGTATCAAGAACATTTTGAGACCTGTGAGTATACTACAATTGAATCTACCTGAAGTACACTCTGTTAATTCCACATCATAATTTTTTAATTGAAATGTCATGTTGTACTAAGTCAAATGCCATGGAGAAATCAAGTGCACTGCAGCAGACAACTGCCTTTGTCAAGCAGACCTGTTATCTCTTCACGAAAAGACAATAGGTTTGTTTTACAAGACCAACCTTCCATTAAACTAACTGATTGACATTAATTAGATTTTTAGCCTCTAATTCTTTGTTGATGAAATTTCAAATTAATCGCTCCTTTTACTGAATGCTAAATAACTATTCTGGAGGTCTCTGGCCCATCTCTTTTATCCTTGTTTAAATATTAGATCTCCTTTGGCAGTCCTTCATTTCTTTGGAATTTCCCCAGTTTTCAAAGGTTTGTTTAAAAATAATATTAGCAATTCAAGGAAGCTCCTCAGCATGTCCTTTTAACATTCAGAGGTAAGTGTTATCCAGGCTTCTGATTTGAACATTGTTTAATTTTAGCAGATGTTGCCTAACATCCTTTTTTATCACACATGGCAAACTTTTATTCTGTCCGCAACTTTGCATGAGGTGAATGCATCCTCCCACTTCATTCTGAATACAGAACAGAAAAAAAAATTGAACATTTCCGTGTCCTTTACGTCATCCTTTGCAGTTTTGCCACTCACCTCTTGCAGATCTGCTGTACCTTTCTTCCCACTGTTCTCTTTTATGCGTTATCATTCGGTTACCTTTCTTCAGCCTTATACATCCACATGCTCGCTTTTTTTCCTATGTGTGTTTTATATGTCCTAGTTTCTTTTCTGTTTTCATTGCTAATTCCATGTCTCATTTTAAGCATGATACTTTTATGCGTGTTTTGTGTCCATCTGAGTAATGATGACGTCTTGAGAATTTAGTAGTTTTCACCTGTAAAGACATCCTTATATTTTGTTAAAACTTACAACTTAATTTGTTTGTTTGTTTTCAATATTAATGCCAACTGTTGCTTTAAATTTTGGAAAAATGATACTTCAAGGTTTTCAAACTTCCTGTAAATATGTGCTTGTGTTTTTAAATAGATTTTGTTTTTCTTTAGGGAGGTGTTTTGCTCATGATAAGCACAGTGAAGTCATCATCATGAATATTGCAGTCTGATGTTGAGCATATTTTTTTAAACAGTGCTTTTCATTCAGGTATCTGAAACAGATTGTCGGTGATGAACCTGGAGGTTTAGAGATTCTTATGTGTTGATTTTAGTGGATGAAGTAAAATATTTCTCTTTGCTAGAATTTCCTTAGCTTTTTTCAGTAAAGCTGAACAAATCAGATGATGCAGAGCCCGTGGAAAGCTGTGCTGCTGTGCCAGCGTGGAGATCAGTGCCACCAGCGAATTCCAGCAGCCAGTGTCTGCAAATATGACATGCTTTTAACAATACTCAGTGGTATTTACACAGCATTACAGTGAAAACTGTTCATTCAGGCCCTCTGGTGTGTGAGCTGTTAATGCAACATGCTGGATCTCCTGCTTGCTGTCCCTTCTGTGTTACAAGTGCAATGATATTGTTATGGCTTCCTCTCCCGGTGTTTGAGGAGGTGTATTTTGGGGTCTTATTAAGCTGTATTGGCTCCCTAGGGCATCTTCCTTGTGCTGCTCTGGCACCCACTCCTGCCCTCAGCAGTGTTTAGTGTTTTGGCAGCAAAGAGCTCTGTAGTGCTGCAGATTTCAATTTACATTTAGGAAATTTTGTAGGGGGAAAGCAAATACCCTAAAGTGGTTGATGCCTGGTGTGACCCCAAGACAGACGGCATGGCCATCCTGTGGCAGAGTCTGTTCATGATGGGGCTCTGTTCAGTTATCTTTCCATCTCCTCCATTGTTCATAGAGCCCAGGTAGGGTCAGGATGCTTCCATGGGGACAAAGGGCTGTGAGCAGGGAGGTTTTGTGGGACTGAGCAGGAAATCCGCTCCTCAGAGGAAGGACATCTATTGATATTTTTTTAAGCAGAGGGGAGAACAGGGGCTGATATTTGAAGGCAGAGGGCACATCTGCACTGGGGAAGCTCACATGCACATGACAACTCATCGTGCAAATATTCCTTTAACTCCAGCAGGATTACTTCCAGTATCTGAGTTTTAGGTACATATCTTTAATATCTATTTCAACTAGAAGTGGCTCACATAGCTGTATGTTGCTTTTAGCCCCGAGAGGGTGGGTGGGGATAAAATCTAGAATTTGAAATGTAGAGGCTGAAGACACTGTAGATTTGTTGTCCTAAGCATAATTGCCTCCTTCAAAATCTGACATGTTTACCACAGTGTTTTCTAAACACCTTGTGCATCTCTTCAGATTTTGACTCTGAGTCCTGTGTTTTATTCCCTTGCTCATTAGTATTCTTGCAGATCTTGGAGCATCCTCAGCTGCTCTGACTGCTGTGGTAAAGATGACTTTATTATGAATATAATTATGAATGTTCTTTATGGTTTACTTGACCCTTTTTAATCACTTTAATCACTTTGCTGGCTGCTTTGTTTTCTAGCTGCCACTGAATGTGTGAAGACTAAATAACCTTGTACTTCAATCACATCTTCAATGTTTGTGTCTCTAATAGAAAATTGATGGATCAACTAATTGATAAAATTCAGCTAGGAATTCCCTAAAGTGCTTGTTGGCACCACAGAGGTGAGGAAAAAAATGGAAAAACTATTTATTCTAATTAACTCCACAAAAAAAAGATTTTAGGACACAGTGCCTACCTCAGTGGCATGGAAACCTACAGATATAGGCAAAACAGCTTTATATAGTGTTTGTCATTTTATTAAGAGGGAGTTTCTTATTTGCCAGTGAGTCTCACTTTGTAGCATTTTTGCTATACAACTAAAGTAGAAGAAAATTAAAACTACAGTCATGGAAGTTTGAATGTAAAGTGTGCTCACCAGTGGTTTTTGTTCTTGCAGACCCAAGCACAGAGTACCTTCTGTTCCATTTCTTGCCTCAGTGCATGTATTTGAAGTAATCCTGAGACTCAAAGTCAGAGGTAAAATTCAGTGCCTGAGAGATGGGAGTGAAATGGAAAGGAACTGCAAGACATTGGCTGCATGATTCTAAATATCATTGATTTTATCTCCTTCTTTGTGTGTTGAAGTTCAGGAGAAGCTTTTGCCCTTGACTTCCAGGTCTTCTGTGGGAAAGACAAAAGGGTGGTTTAGACCTGTAAGTGCTTTGGTTTTGGAGTGTGTGTGCATGTTTGGATTATTGAGTCACTTTCTACAACTCTTTTTGCAACACTTAATATGCTGCAGTTTATTCCTTGGGTTAAATCTGATCCCGTGTCTAAGATTTTATTCAATAAAACCCAACAACCCAAACCTCTACCACCATCAACAAGGAACAAAAAAACCCCCAAATCCAAACAACAGCAACAAAAAAACCTCCCAAACAAATCAAGCTTCTTTGTTCAATACTTCCTTTCAGTTGATAGAAGTGCAAACCAGCAACTCTTGGCTTGTCTGAGTTTGAAGCCTGATGGCAAGAATAGTCTGTAAGGTGTATAAACATTTATTTCACTGAGATGCCAAACTTTGAAAAAAAAGTCACCTGATACCGGTGTGAATAGCAGCTCTTTGAAGTTTAGTTAATTATTTCATTGCCAAGATTAGGCAGTGAAATAATTGACTAAATAATATGCTTGATTTTCAAACTCAGATGGCTTTCTCATGTATCTAAACCTTGCAGTATTTCCTCTCCATCTGTCATTTTTTCTGCTTTCCCTATCGCCTTTCCTGACAGGATTTATAGTGCCCTTCTCCATTTTCAGTGCAAGACTTTCTCCATGTTGCCATTTAAATCTTCAAAGCCACCCAAGTTAGTCAAATATGTTATAAAATAAAATATAGGAGTAAATGCAGACCTGATCATTTTAGTTCATTGTAAAATTTCATTTTTTGTTGTCCTGCAAGATTTTCCCATACATTGCAGTAAATGCCAGACTCTTATGTTTGAATTGAGGCCTTTCCTCCACAGCATTTGGTGCTTGCATGCAGGAAGGTTATTCCCTATGTGCAGGACTGGAGTAGGCAGCAATGGACACTTGTGAACTTGAGTTGCCGTTCACTTCTGGCCTAAACAAGGTTATTTTTATCTCACTTTGGCATCTTTAGCAGTTGTACTTTATAGATCAGATATAAAAGATACGACTTTGAGCAGGGGGCAGGACATTTTCTTCCTAAAAATCTTTGATTCCTCCTCTCCTTTATGAATAGCACAGGGCTACTGCTGTTGCTGCCAGTGCTGCACTGAGTGGTGAAGAAGCTCATTCAGCACAGCTGCTGCTCATCTGAAAGTGCCTTCATGGCTCTCCTGGCTGCTTTGGAAATGCTTGGCTACTGGAAAACCAAGAGTGATGTTGTAGTGCTTTGACTAATCTTTATCTAAAAAAAGAGGGAAATATTTTTGAAATGAAAGAAAATATATTTTTACCAAACTGCTTTAAATTTTCTACAAGAAGCGTTACTATATTTTATAGCTATATTACAAGTATGAAATAGGATTAGATTTAGCACAGAGGGACTGTGACCTCTTCAAAGAGTTTGCCTCATTATGCTTCTGTGTACCATGAGCTATATATTGTCAAGTGAGAATATTGCGTCCTGGAAGCTACAAGTTCAGTTTGGGATGCCTTAGCTTAAATTGCTGCAAACTGAATAGTTCTGGTTCAAGGGTCTAATAAGCTCCTCAAGTCTGAATGTCCTAGCTCAAGATATTTATATCTCCTGCCTGTGTGAAGGCCAGGGTAGTTTGTTTGTTCTGCAAGAACAGCCTGAGACTGCTTTTCTCCTTTTCTATTCACTTCATAATGCACTAGTGTGGAGGGTTTTTTTATTACTTTCTCTGTTTTTCTCACTTCTGTGCAGTCACAATACTGTTAAATAAACAAGTCCCACACCCATGACTTCAGTTCAGTAGGGGTGGAAAAAACCATACACAGACATCAAGAAGCTGACACTAATTGAATATCCAGTTCTAACTTGACCCAGGTTGTCACTGCTGTAAGATAATGTGTCACTTTGTACCACTGACTACTTAGCATATAATAAAATCAATAGTGCTGTAAAAAGTTGAGATTGTCAGATATATCACACATTTGTCTCAGGCTTTGAGAGCAGTATAAAAACTAGTCTGTCTGTGAAATGTTTATATTCTTTAAAGTTGCATACTACAGACTGAGGGCCTTTAAAATAGCATTCATTTCTTAAAACTAAAAACCTAGCTGATATGAATATTTAATGTAGGAAATTATATTTGATGTTTGGAATGCATTATTAATCATTGATTATTTTAATGAGAAAATTTCAAGCAATTTTAGGTTAACCTTGGAGAGTTGGTGTGATGTGTGGAGAGTCAGGGAGTCAAGTAAAAGCCAATACTCTGGAGGATGTGAGACAGGAGCCCCTGCCCTGAGTTCACGGTGTTTGCAGCTCAGAGAAGACCTTGAACTCCTGGTGCAGAAACTGTTGTTGAAACACAGCACCCAAAATATGTCGTCTCTATGGGAACTTTACCTGGCTTTATATTAATGAGAGAAGGAATTTAGAAAACTTCCTTTTTTTAAAAGCCCTCTGCCAGGCAGTAATGGTGAAAGAGTGAAATAGTCTTCTATATGTATACTTTTGCCCTAAGGAAATCCTTTTCAAAAGTATGTCTTCTACAGGTCAGCATTTTTTACCTTATTGGGGCATTTTTTATAGCATTATTTACATATATTCATGTAAATAAGTTTACTGGTTAAAGCTGACACATTTTCTTTCCTGTTAGCTTTCTGATGCTGCTTTCCCTTCTTCCTATGTATTCCATTAATAAAAAGAAATTAATGTTCTTCAGATTCAGACCCTAAGGGATGAAGTCTGTGAACCCTTGCACATTATCATTATCTATGTCCATATATAGATGTAGATTTTTATTATGACTTAATCTTTCTGATGCTCCAGAATTGTCACTGAGAGCTTTTGGTTAAAAAGGAAATAAAAGTAAAGGTGAAAATAGAAAGACAAAAGTTGGGCTTTGTCCTTTGATGTCTTATAAATAGGAAGTATGTATCTGGAAAATGACTGCCTTCTGAGGCCTCCTTCTGATACAACTAATCTTTTAAAATTGATGCTGATACGCACTTTTGCTCAAATCTGAGAATAAAACCTGTTCTAACAATGACCTGCGATCTCCTTCTGTTTTTCTCTTCTCTTTTCTTTGCCTCTTCCCCTTCACATAAAACCTGCTTGTAACGGAAAAAAAGGTCAACGTTCTATACACAGCTAGTTTTGAAAGAAATTTAACTATGTAAAATGAGTTCACTTTGAGCAAACCCAGTTACTCTATTTCTCCCTTAATGCCATTCCAACAAGTCCACTATCTCACTGAGGGTCATCCATTAATTTTTTTTTTTTATTTTAAGTTTATGGGTTGGAAAGATATATGTGATCTGTAAGTGAATGCATACATATTACCTGTAATAAAATATGAATTGGACACAGATTAAGTGGAAATTTGTGTGTCTGAGTTCTAGGCAGAATTCTGAAGTGCACACACTTGTGTGCAAAAATGAACCCTAAGTGGTGGTTGCCATTAAGTTTGATTTCCTTGGGGTCTGGTCACAGGGTTTTGGAATACTTCAGGTGACGAAATTCGTTGGTGTTTAATGTAGTTGATGAAGGGATCAGCATTATTCCTTCAGCGTATGTCATCATGATAAACAGACTATACAAGGGCTAAAACTACTCTCCATTGTATTCCAAAACCTGCATGAGAGTGCTGATGAATAATTCCCTTTTACTGGATTAAGTCTAACCAAACTTCTACAAGTAAGCCAAGCATTTAATGGAAAACTTTGCATTTTAATGTACAGACAAGGCAAAAATGATGATTTGTATTTCACAGAATTTAACACCACCCATTCCCCAGGAATTCTGCTCATTTAACTCTGAGTATGTTGTCTCTGTTTCTGTTAGAGCAGAGAGGACTGAAGGAGGTCCATGAATAGTGGGAACATGATGGCCTCACAAAGCAAGTGTGTTGGAGCTTGCAAAGTTGTTTTCCTTTCCACCACTTACAGTTATGAATACAGTGGCTACTGTGGCAAAGCAGACAGACTTTGCATATCCCTAATGGATTGGCCTAGGATGCAATAGTAAGATAACTCATGGTCTGTGAAATCACTTTTTATGAAGCCAGAGCACAAATGCAGAAGTAGTTGGGTGTCAGTGGCTGAATTCCTCCCTGGGAGTGGGAGATGAGAGGCTGTAGTGCAGTACACACAGTGAGGTGGGCTGCCACACATGCAGCCTTCCACAAAAAAAAAAAAATTAAACAAAAAAAATGTGTGTTTTGCATAGCTCAGAAATAGCTGCCTTTGGTAGCAGCTGTTGACGTAAGCAGAGAATGGGAAAGATGGGAAGGTGGTGGCAACGAATTCCAGGGGAATTTTGCCCAAGAGTGGAGCTGGGTGTGTGAGAACACAGGGTCATCTGGGTTGTGAACAGACACTGTTAGGTCTCATAACTTTGCACAAATGGTTTTGTTTCAGGGGTGCCCATGTGTGGCTGTCAGCTCTGTGGGCTGCACAGGAAGGCAGTGTGTCAATGCCATCAGTTAGAAAATTCAGCCAGGTATGAAGTTGAACAGAGTCAGATGATGATCTTGAACAGTTGTTTTCAGACGGATGGTTTGGCCTGTTATTTAGTGTCTCTGTGCAAACACATAGCATTTAGCATCATAACATCTTCATTTCCCAGCAGTTAAGACTTCTTATATGCCACAGTACTGATGCAGATAATGATAACCGTCAAACAAATACTTTCTGTGCTCCATCAATTGCTGTGACATCTCAAGATAGCCTTTTTCCAGAAAAAAGAAATTTTGAAATCTGGAGATTTGTCTTTCTCAGAGTCAGTTAGAGGTATAGCTAGCGTTAATCTTGCAGAAGGTAATACTGAGTAACTGCAGATATGATTACAGCCCTGTCAATTTTGATCTGAAAAGGTATCTTAAATTCTTCTCGGCATTTTTGCTGGATCATGCTCTTGTTCCTTATAACAGAATTTATGTCCTCATGCTACTAAATGGTCATAATACTTAAGTGGGATTATATAGCAGAAATTGAGGTGGGTGCACTTTTGTGCCAGCAGTTTGGAAGAGAATTACAATCTTTGTTTGAATTGTGCCCATTTTCATAGGGAGTTCATTTTTACCAAGCTAAGGCAGCACAATTGTAAGTGATTGAAGAAACCTAAATCCTTGTCAAAACTGGAAAATGTTCAGCACATGGGTTTTTGAAGCCCAGTGTTCTCTCACTAACAGTGACCAACAGCCTCTGCCAGCAATCAGAGTTTCAGTCTCATGGTACCACAGGTTGCATCAGGATTACTGCAGCCATTCATGAATTCTCCTTTGCTGATCAATTACTGAGGAAAAAGACCTGCAAAGAACCAGTAAGGCTGATGTCTGTTCTATGCACATCCAGGATTACTCACAGACATAGGAATCTGCTGCCCCTGCTATGAGCACATTTTTTGGAAAGCTGTCTACCTTTTTCATAACCTACTTTGTTATCTTCCCCCTTCTATGCATGCAAATTTTGCTATGCTACCTTGGTGAAACCTCATCTTCTAAACCACGTTTTGCAAAGGGATTTATCTTGTCCTTAAAGACAAAGGCTTGGTTTGTACTCTTGTTTCCCAAGTACTTCATTCCCAGCTCTGTAAATTATTTGCCTTGATTTTAGACAAGACTCTTTATCCATTTTGTGGAAGCAGAGGTAATATTACTTTTCTCTAGAGAGGAGTTTAAAGTTTTTTAATATTTAAAGACACTGCACTACTAGGTCCACACTATATCATAGTATTTTATTCATGAACTGGACGGTGAATATAGCTTGAAGTACAGTGAGATCATGAGATATTGCTTGGGAGCCAGCTTAAATTTAACTAATAGTGAAAATTCAGTGCTCAGCTGAATATCTCTGTGTGGCTTTTCAGAAATATACGTCTGAAATACATTGAGCTTCTTCTTTAAGCAACACTTCATTGTAAATTTTTTTTAGTAGAACTAAGCAGAAATACTCTGTCATATCTATACACGTGGAGAACTTGACTCCTATGGAATGGTGGTTAAATATGCTCTAAATTTTCCTATTAGGTGTATTTCCTTATGTTCTTAATATGTAAAAAGAATTTTAGTTCTACCAACTTGCACTGTCCATATTTGGTGGCTTACCCAACCTGGCATGCCAAAATCAGTTTACTGATTCCAGCTCTTCTAGAAATTGTTGAAAGAGCCAAGCTATATTTTTGCCTTGGAACATGTCAGGGAAATAGTGATTTATTGCATTTATTTCCAAGTTGAAGTACTGTGCAAGAGACTGGTTTTCATCATGTTTTCTTCTGGTGTAAAGCACACACTAAACTGGGTGTGTGCTTGCAACGCAGAAAGAAAATTATTCCCATTAGCTGGTGTGAATGGCTACTTGCATGTGGGTGATGCTGAGCAAATGCTTCTAAAATTAACTGCTGAAATGTAACAAGGAAAACGTCTGTTGTGCTGCAAGGTTCCCGTAGGAATCCATTCTCCCTGATCTAAAGTGTGGAAAGTGTGTTATCTCTTTATAGCTGCTGCTACTTCTACCTTATTGTCATTCTTTTTTTGACGTTTTTTAGAAGACTGTGAAAATATGACTAAGAAAGGAAGGTCACTTGCTTGGCTGGATATTTTTAAAGGGATATTTATCCTCTGTTGTGTTGTAAATTAACTGAAGAACAACTGTGCTATAAATAAATGGACTGCTGTGGTAAATTAGTCAAAAATTATGTTGTTCTCCATGCATTATTCTAAATGCTGTTCTATCCTGTTCTATTCCATCCTGGTTTTTTTTTTTTTTCTTTTTTTTCAATTCTTTCTTTTTTATTATGATACTGCATTCCTTAAATGATGAGTTTGAATGCAGTAAACAATGTAGTCAGAAGTAGTGCAAAGTGGCTGCTGGGCCAGTTTCTCTGTGCCTGCTCAGGGCTGAACTACTCTGAACTGAACAGCCTCCGTTTTCAAGTTCTCCACGAACAAAAGCAAGGAATGTTTAAATTGTTGACCTTCAGAGTGAAAAAGCTGGTCCATTAACTTATAATGTCTCCTATTATACTGTGTTTATTGATTCATGGGGCCAGAAGTGTGGATAACAACGAACTGATGTGCTTTAGCAGTAGGTTATTATAGTAGTCATGATTGTTTGATGATACCTCTTCTCCTTTTCCTTCTTTTCTGCAGTACTGTCTCATCTTCTGTACTATTGCTGCATCATCGATCATCTGTCCCCCTTGTTAGTGTCCGTTTAATGCCAAGTTTTAATTCCTCATTAGGCAATCAAAGAATTTTGTGTGCACCAGGACAAGCAAGGTTTTCATAGCAACATAATTTCAGTTCTTCTCTGGGTCAAGTTCAGTAGAAAAAGAAAATATTTACTGGATACCTCATTGCAGAATTTGTTTTGTATCTTCAAAGTAGTGCAAATACTGTTTTTCTAAGAAATGAAGAGCTGGTGTAGACTGACTTGTACATGTGTTAAACTCTATCTCTTTTATTTGCATCTTTGCTCCTGATTTTAGCCTTGGCAGGTTGAGAGCTCTGCAGGGAAAACTTCATAAATGCTCTACAAATCTTTAGTAAATTAGGCTGTAAGGAACATCGAAATGTGTTTGATCTCATTATCTAGAAGAGGCATGGCTTGCTTCAGAATTTAATGGTGATTGTTGAATGAGATAATGGTTTTTATGCTGGCTACTGTAATCTCTGGTGATATAGATGGGTAAGCCATTATCCAACATGCACATTATGGAGATACAGAGTAGATAGCTCAAACTTGGACAGAGAAATGCTGAAGATATTTGAGGGAAAAGGGTGAAAGAAGCTATTGATCAGTGAATGTTTATGTTTGATGCATTTAATCTTTCTCATAATGTACATGATAATAAATGGATCTGACAAGGTTGTATTTTGTAGATATAATGTTTAAAGAGGAGAATGCCTAATACATTTAAATGTGAGTGGCCTAAACTCCTACTAACAGGATGTACAAATGCTTGTGTCTGCTAAGAACTAAAACCTTGAAAATACACACTGTGACAGGGAGTTACTGCAGCTGCTGTAGGTGACTAAGCCACAGTAGAGAACTGCTATAGTTTTTCATCATTTCTATTAGTTCTTGACTCTTTCCAACTGCTGATCAAACTAAGTTTTAAGGATGTTTTTTCCCCAGTGTGGACAAATGCTTCTTTGTCTGGATTTGAAGCCAAGGCAGTGGAGTGTCCTCCTTATCAATAATTTGAAAAACACAAATTATTCTCTTAATTCCCTGCCCTCTACAAGAAAAGATAAGGCAAAAAGCTTCTATAGATATGAGAGGTTAGAGCAGACTTGTAAAGTAAATGAAGAGGTTAGTGATTTACTTGTAGTTTCACAAGAACATGATTTTCTGTATACACAGCTTTTAGACCAAATTTGAAAACTGAACATCGGTGCCATGGGATACTAAAGTAGAATTTAATCCAGACTCTAAAGAATGAATTTGACTGTCAATTATCAAACTGCTGCCTGTTTATTCCAGCATTACACACTGGGTTTCTCTGTAGCTCTGCAGCCAAGAGAATGAAACCAGTATGTCTTGTTCAGGTATGACCATTCATTACTTCTGGTGAGCGTGGTTGAGGTCAGACTCTGGAACTTGTAGATGACCATTCTGTGCCCATGGAGATGGATAATAAAGCTATCCAGAGGAAATATGTTCCATCACCTGCAAGGCCTCTAGTGAAATCTCACCAGCACTATGAGAGTTATATTTCTAGTGCTGTGTGTAGCATGATTAGGAATTGATTTATCAAGAGCCAGTATCACTTGTTGGGTTTCGTTATATCGCTCCAGATACAGAGATGGTCTGATATGGCTTCTGAATCAGTTATTTTGCAGTTATTTTATTGGCTTTTAAATTATGCAGTGCATTGGTTAAAACACTTGGCTATGATCTTCATTTTCCATGTATTACTGCAAAAGAAGATAATATTTTAACGCAACCAAACTACCTGTTAAATTACTTGATGGAAGATGTAAAGTAATTGTGTAGACAGCAGAGAAGAAAGTTCTACTAATGGTTGCAAAGTAAATACTGATTCCTTCTTTTCAAGACTTACTCAACAGAGGCTGTAATTATCTGTGCTTGGTCTCTGCCCAAAAGCAAGGTGGTTTTTTTTTTTTGTGAGAGGGGGATGTCTATCTACTTTTGTTTTTAAACTCAAGCCAAAATAGTTTAGTCATTATACAGAGGCATGAGAAAACTAAACAATACAATTGTCCCTGCTGTCATTATGCAGAATTAAAAAAAAAAAAAAAAAGAAAAGGCTAAATAAAACGTGAGTGAAAGCTAGAATTTGAGGTTGAAAAATCCTTCCTTTGAAAGGATAGTGGGATGTTTTCATTATGTTCAGAAATGGGAAAAGTTTCATTTTTTTGTTGCCTCATACATCTGTTTTTAACCTCACGTGTCAATGGTCCTGGTGAAATCTGGCTTAATTACACATGCTTGAGTATCATTCTCTGTGAGCCATGGACCTTGGATGTTTTGTGATGCACTTACTCCTGGCCATATTGTTTCTTATGCATATAGAGGGTGTTTTTCTCAGACCAGGGGGAAAAAAATTAAGATGGAAACCTTTGCTTGGCTGTTTGTCTGAGTACAGGGCAATCTACCCACTGGGGGTTCAATTTTCCGACCATGCCTTTGTCTCAGGATCGCGCTCAGGTTCACTGCTCCTTAGAAATGTTCATCAGTGTAAGGGTGGTCCTTGAAGATGAGGGTAGAAAGTGGGCTCTGAAACGTCTCCATTCCTGTAGACTCTAAAGAAGGGACTGGCTAGGGAGATTTGAATAACCTCTTTAGGACTGGAAGACATTAAGTCTGAAGACTGAGTCTCGTTTGACAGGTTTCCTAGAATTTTTCTGGAACTTTTAAAAATTTCCAAAATGTAGTGGCTTTTTACTGTTAGTTCATTAAGGAAAACCCCCTGCTGATTTCCTTAGTAATTTGCTTAATGGACAAAATTGATACCAAAAAATGTCCACAAGAAGATCAAAACAAAAACATGGTTTGTATTAGCCCAGTATGTGTTTTCCTAATAAGGAGCTTTGATTTTGGTTGGCATTGGTGGAGATCTGGGACATTGTTTGCTTTGATTCCGCAATTTGAGCTCAGTTTGAGAACAGTCAATTATTGACTAATTGTTTGAGACAATTTAGACTTATAGCAACTTAGGAAGCCAAGTGGTCTTAAATGATAGCTACCTAGTTTCTTAAATAAAGCTATTCACAACATTCTTTTAAAGACTGAAGTTAAATCTTCATGGTATTACCCTTGTTAGTTCTCAAAATAATAATTTCCATTTATAGTAGTAACATGCAATTGTTACAGTATAACACTGTGCTCAGTGTAGTATTTATTAAATGTTTTTATTTCAAAGAACTCAGAGCATTTGACAAAGCATTAATAATCACTGTAATTTTCCTCCTAAAAAAAGTATTCCTAGCTGCAGTTTTCATGTAAAAGAAGACAGAGGCATTGAGTCATTTGCCCTAGATTGCAGAACAAGGCAGTGGGAGAGTGAAAGTATAACCCATGGGTCCTGATCTCTAAGAAGTGAAATAAATTTAATACAGGCAAATGTTTCTCACTACATGGGAATTCCTTTATATGAGCAAGGAGAATAGGATAGAGGGGTAGGGTTTGTGAGGGAATGCTTATGGAATTATGTACTAATATTCTTCAACTCTTTCTCATAAATTTATTTGCATTTCTTTTTGAAAGAGCAGAAGTAATATTTTCAATAGGGCTGTATAAGAACGGTTGTCTTTGATACTGTATTTTGATATGGTATTACAAAAAATAAAAGTATGTTCAGTGCTTTTGTGAGTATTTGAATTGTAGATTAGTTTTTAACTTTCAGTTGCAATGATATCAAGCACAACCAACCAAGGCTGAGACAAGTGATAAGGAAATATAGAACAATGCAATTTTTGCATTGCTGAGGAGATTCAAATCATTAGACTGTGTAGAATAAAGCATATTTGAACAGATATCAGCCATATGAGAATAGACACTTTTAATTGAGTCAAGCTTAGTCCTTGAATACAAAACTGCTTTATTTACATAACCAAAATTATGCTACTGTAGCATTTTTTCTATGAGATATTTTCTCTATTTAGAGCTATAAAAATGTGAATGTTCAAATTAGTGTTATGATTTTAATAATTAACATTCTGCTGTAAATCAAGTGTGTATCTTATTTTGATGTCATTGTATTGGTTTATCAAGAAATAAAAACTTATAAATTAAGCTTCATATGACAAAAAAGCAGTTCTATATTAAAAAGGAAATAGCTAAAATGAAGAGATTATGTTTCAGAAGTTTCCTTTCTTCATCTAACACAGGCCATTTTATTCTCAATTTTCACTCAGCTAAGAGAGATGATTACAATCCTTTCCATGGTCTGCACTATATTAAAATAATATTGATGGCTTTTGCATTTTGGAAGATAAGAAAGGTTCAGCCCCACTGATCTTAGGATCTTCTGCCTTTGCTATTGAAGGAGAGGAGCCTGGTGCTGTGTTGCTTTTGAACGTAAATCGTGCACAAGTTCATTGCATTCCATTACTGTAGTGATACGGCAGGAAACAAAGACTATTTTATAGTTCCTGTGGAGAAAATAGCCTAGGAGGGTGCTCTGCTCCTTCTGCTCCTCAGGTCTTCAAACCCCAGCTAACACCAATCTTTTTTCTGCTGTTAGTGATTTTGGAAAATTGCTATTACTTTGCAGTACTGCGATGTTTTGTAAAAGGAAAACAATTGAATTTTAAAAATAAATGTAATGATAAAAATATACTCAGTGATGACTTTGGTCTTTGTATGTGGGGTTAGGCACTTTACTGAAAAGGAACTGTTAAACATACTGTAAGTGGTCTGTGCTGACTTTAGCTGATGAGAAATGAGTTGTTGGTATTAGGATTTTCAAAATCAGTAT
This sequence comes from Manacus vitellinus, assembly GCF_001715985.3. Lineage (NCBI taxonomy): Eukaryota > Metazoa > Chordata > Aves > Passeriformes > Pipridae > Manacus > Manacus vitellinus. The sequence continues at coordinate 5,562,144 of NW_021938789.1, read as the reverse complement.
TCAGTCTGCAGTGCTGCATGAAATGTTATAGATTGAATGTATTCTCAGTAAGTATTACTTCAGGAGAAGTAATTAATGCTAATTGCAAGGCATGCTGTTGTCATGACAAAATCCAAACTTTAAATGGAACACACCTGACCACTGATTTTTGTAAGCATCTCATTTGGAGGCTGTTACATGTTTGTGGCCCGTGCCTGAATGGCAACTGTTCTTCCATGGTCAAGAGAACAAAAATTCTCTTTTAGTGATATACCTTGGAAGAAAAGTCATGTATTTAAGAGCAACAGATACAAGATTGTGGATAAGCAAAAGAAGAGAATGAGAAAGGCAGAATTTGTCAACAGTGCAGTTATACTTCCAGGTAACCAAATTTCTTTGTATCGCTGATGCGAGAAAACCTGTACATTGATCTTCCAGCACCTCGTGATTACTGGGGGACCAGTGATGCAGCCAGTCCAGTGCAAAGCATCTGAGCACCAAATGCATAAGGAAAAGTGCAGAACGTGTTAAGAGGTTTCTTTGGTATCTGAACTGGTTGAGGCACTGAGTAATTGAGTTCAATAAGGTTTCCAAAAAGTGCTGGAGAATTTGCCAGGAACTCTAGAAACGGCTATTTCTCTAAATATCATTCCATGACCTAAATATCATTCTTAGTCTTTCTCTGCTTGATTTCTTTACCATGTGACAGGGAAATCCATGCATTGGTTGCTTGAGAAAGATTGCTCTGCTTGATCAGGTTTGATTGGATACATTCTTTGTTTCATTCAGAATGCCTTTTTCATGGTGCTGCATTAAAAAAAAGAGGTGTTATATCAGCCCTCCATAGCCTGTGCTTTTGTTATACAGCACACTTATCATGTTTCCTCAAATTTTATCTTTGTAAAATAATCTTTCAGTCTTGTAAACCACACTTTTTGAGGGAATATTGCTATCACTCTATACTCCCTTCCCCAACTCGCCTTCAGCTCTTTCATAAATGGATTTAGCCATTTGGATTAAGCATAAAGCAGATTAATTCTTCAGCTAGAAATGGATTTAAACTTGTACTTTTATGTTTTGATGAACCTTGACCTAAAAGAATACATTGGTTAATTCAGAAATGTTTCTTAATTAGGATGCAGACAGTGGTGAATGAATATTAATGTCTTATTAGCTATTTTGGGATTAGGTTAATAAAATTACTGAGCATTTGATGAAGGACTGTTTTTAGTATTTTTACTCTTGTGCACTGCTATACAAGCGTGTGAGGATTTTTTCAGATCATAAGTTTCTTTTGCTCTATAATGGATCCATACCACATTTCAGAAACACACTTGCATTTACTGTAGGAGCCAAGTTGTACAGTGCTAAATTTTGGCATATAAGGAGTTCAACAAAATAAATCCTCCACTTATCAAAGGCTAGAAAATAAACCTTGACTGACCTTTAACTATAATGTCATAATCATAACTATGTAGCATAGAACACCATATAGGATTTCAGGTGAAATCACTGAATTTATTTTAAAACAGTTATAGGACATTGGAACAAATCTGTTCCCTTTGATTCCAACAAGCCACATGCTGTAGCAGCTTTGTTAATCTTCCAATATATGTAAGGCACACCACAGTTTAAATCTTTGTGAGGGATAGGTACATACACAAACAATAAAATGATTGTATGAATTAGGTGAAAAAAGTTTTATAACGTGGATTTGTTAGGATTACCTTCTTTCAAGGCCTGCGCTGTGGGAGCGCGGTGGGAAATGTAATACGGTTTGGCTGATGGGTCTCCATCTCTCCCCCTCTCCCTCCCCTTTTTTCTTCGGTTTCCAGCCCGAAACCCGAAGCTTTCCCAAATCCACGTCCAATCCGCAGGGATAAGTTGATGAAAGTCGGTTGGCCTTCCAGTGAAACGTGGCTGGTCTGGGGCACTGACATCTGTGGCTGTGACCTTCCTGTGAACCTGCAGCAAGTCTATTGCTGTTTTTCTGCATTTCATTCAATATATGTGGCAAAGATTCACTAATTGCATTTACTGGGCTATGCTACCTTTAAAACCGTTGCTTTTACAGTGTCCTTTCCCCTCAAGCAGTGTTTTTTTTCCACATTTCTGCAGAATCTGGAGAGTGTCAAACTGATAGTTGCAAACAGAATATGAGCTTTTGAAGTCCAGATATTTGGAATATTGCTCAATTTTAGTGGTGAGAATAAATATATTATGGAGAGATATTAAAGACAACTGGAGTCCTAATGATGTAAAGCTGAAAAGAATTACTATTATATCAGTAGAACATTTAACTTCCAAAAATTAAATTACGCGTAATTTCCAGATTTTTAGTAAAATAATTAGTGCCTACACTTTCTCATTATTGACTGATTTGCTCCAATTTCTTTGTATGAAAGGAGCTTTGTCATTTAGTGAGCAGTCATAATATAGTCAAGTTTTACACATTTTATTGTCTCGACTTCAGCTCCAAGAATTACATGTGTACTTGGGAAATGAATTCACAGTACCACAGAGGCTGGCAAGCTTCCAGATTTTAATTGCTTACCAGTGAGGTTCAGGGCAGGCTGTTCTTCCTAGGGTGGGAAAATGAAAAAGAAACAAACCTCAGTTGTGCTAAAGAAGATGAAAATTACTTTCCTAAGAAGAGTATTCACTGATAAGTGAAAAAAAGAAGTGCATTGTAGTTATCATTGCATATTGGGCTCTGTGGCTGAATTAACAAAATTTGGGAACTAAGAAAAGTTGGACCTGTCACAGTATTTAGCCAAGTCCTATGTTTTTTTGTAAGTCACATCTTTTAGGCAGACTGAAGTAGGTAAAAAGGAACTTTAGATCAAAATGCATGGGAAACGTTGAGAGCAAGGATGGGCTGAAAAGCTCTGTTGTAGCAAACCAGAGAAGTAGCCCTGAGCACATCAGCTGCTATGTAAAGATACTGCATGAGGAGGTCAAGTGAAGAGATCCTATTACTGAAAGCCAAGAAATCTGGATTTCGATCTCTGGCTCCATAAGAGGCTCCTCTCAGGGCCTTGTTTCTGGTATGCTCTGTCTTGCAAAGGGGGAATAGGTTTTCCACCTTTTGCCTAAATATCTCTTCCCCTCTCTTTTTCAAAGAAACATTTTCCATTGTATAACTTCATGTTATACAATGCTTTCATGTCTCCATCTTGTAAGTGTGCAACCATCATGATGCCAAAAAAACCAGTGAGAAAACAGATAGTGAAGGACTGGTGAAGGGTAAATATTTGAAGTGAAGTAGTAATTGTATGTGTAAGAAGATCTTTGCAATTTATTGCCATCAGACTGTCTAGATATTATCTACAGATGTTATGTATTTGATACAGCTTCAAAAGGGATTATTGGTGCTTTGAGAAGGAGAATGATGTTGTGTTTCACCTGCTGACACTAGTGCAGCAGCTACATAATACTGCAGAAGGGAAAAAAAAAGAAAGAGAACGGCTTTGAATAGGCTCAAGACTAGGCTCTTCTAGACAGACTTATTCCACAAAGTGAAGCAGTTAATAAGTGGGAAAAAAAGTGAGTTTTGTGTTTGCTACAAAAGTGGGTAGAGAACTGCTCTAGCTCCACTGGGAAGAATCTTTATTGCAGTGTACATGAATAGATGAAAAATAGCATGCTTGAATTTGGATATGAGCAGCTTGGGAGACTGTAGAGGAGGTGAGGTGCGATAATCAACAGCTGTGGGCAAGCTTGGCAGCTGGAAGGGTGGCTGGATTGGCGGGTGTGTGTCTCTGTTCCAGTACTTGTTTACTTGGAGTGCGGACAACCTGACATCTGGTTGTCTTCTAATGAGACTCTGAGTCTCAACTTTATTGCCTCTTCTGAGCTTTCCTTTCATACCTTTTAATTGGCTTATACTAAAATTTGAGCAACCCCTGTATTTTTCATTTTTCTTTTCATTGCCAGCCTGGTAAAGGACAGGAGAGAGATCAGGATTTCCATGCAGTACAACATGGACTCCAAATTATCTTCACTAAGCAAGAGGAAACATACTTCTTACATAACTTAAGGTCTCTTTTATCTGTCAACAATTACATGCTCCAATAGGTCCTGTTTAATCTCAAAATGCTAATAATATGCATGCTAGAAAAAGCTCTAGTTACATTTGTCAGATCTAAAACTTTATAAGCCTTGCTATTCATTCACTAATGTTCACACTCACCAACGTTCATGCTTGTAAATGTAACACTCATTAAAAATATATAATCCATATTCATCATTTTAGTTATCCATCACAAAATCAGATTAATAGATCACCATGCAATTTTACATTCTTTTTACAATTTCATGGAAATGATCCATTATTCAAATACTGAGCATTATTACCCATCTGCACTCATCTTTTTTATTTTTTTCCTCCAGCTGAGTCACCCATTAATGAGTGACAAAAAGAGAAATGCTGACAAATGAGTTTGGAGATCTTCAGGTTGTGGTTGCCAAGACCCCTTGTAGGCTTTGTTCAACCTTCTGAGTCACTATTCTCTGCTTCTGTCTTCTTGTGCGTCCTCAGGTGGGATATGTCTGCCTTGGCAATGCCTCTGAAGGATGACATCTCTCTGATTGGATTAATGGATTCCCTTATTATGTTTGATGACTTTTCATATTTCTCATTTTAATCCAGTTTTAAAAAATGGCCTCATGTCTTGGAAGCTTCATTCCCGCAAGAGGAGGTCTGTTTTAATCAAAACACTTAAAAGGGTTTTTTTTTTTAAATATTGCATTTATTTTGCCAATACTGCCATATATAGTTGTCATGTGTTTTAAAATATGGTGTATCTGGGATAGGCAGGACATTGTATGTCTTTTTTTTTTTCAATTTATGGTTTCTGAGCACACTAAGGAAGCAAAAGATAATATGAGAATCACTATTGACTTGAATATTAATCACAACAATACCTAACTACAAGCGAATCCCTCACTGATTTTTTACATCGGGGTTTAGCTCAAGGAGAATCTTAACTCTAAGAGATTTTTTCCTCAGGATTTCCTTACCTCTCTCTGCTATTAACTCTAATTGTTTTTGTCTCGAACAACACCTCCAGAGGAGGTGGTTGCTGAAAACCAGCGTGTAGCAGTTGGTCTGAGAGACGACGGCCTCTGTCTCTCAGACCTGTCACCATGTGAATAGGGTCTGAAAGCTTCTAAAAGTGTTAGCAGCTTCTCAGCCACTGTCAATGCTAAATGGTGCAATTGTAGGAGAAACTCTTGGCAACATGTTCTCCTATTCACAGTCAGCAGTGAACTAGCAGATGTACAGGGTGCCTCAATTCCTGCACAGCTCATGCCGCTCAGTACACAGGGGTGAGCAATACTAACCAGGCTTAGAGTTTAACAAGAATTGCTAAGGGATAGGGGTGAAAAAGGGGTGGTAAAGGAGAGGTAAAGCTGGCTCCAGTCATTGCAGAAAAAATGACTTTCCAGCACCTGGGGAAGCTTGTACAGCTCATGATGAATTTTGTCTCTGTAATGTTTTTTGTGTGTCTATGTAGTTCATTTGCCCAGAGACTGGCAGGTTGGACACATAATATACTCTTTTAAATTAAAAAATACAGTTTAGTAAATCCAGTACCTTCCCATTTATTCTTTTGTCTTCCTTTACCCTTAATTTTGCTCCTGCAATTCATTCTATTTAAACTTACCAAAGAGCTGCTTGTAGAGGCTGCAGTCAGTAGGAATGCTGGGGAGGTGATGTACTGGGGGCACAGCGGGGACATCTTTTGCTTCTGGCCTTCCCTGACTCGGCCAGTGCCCAGGAGTGCTCCCAGAAGCAGTGTGGTGCCCTCTTGAACCTACTTCTCACTGGGCTGGTGGCCTCAGAAGTCTGTGCACTGAGCCAGGTCTTCAGTTTTATGAACCTGCTCCTTTCCTTCCAGTTTTCCTTTTCCTTTCTACCTTGTTTCCTGTGTTTGCCCTCTGCCTTTCTTCCCAAGTTGCCTCCTGAGGTCTGCTGTTAAGGGGAGTGGGTGCAAGCTGGGCTCCCGTGTGTGAAAGGTTTTCAGAGAGGAACTTTGTAAGAGGCTAAAAGGTGAGAATTGTTTTCTTTTTCCTCAGTAAACACTTGAAAAAAAACCAGCTTTTTTTTTTTTCAGCAAAGAAATAAACCTCCAGAAGTGATACTGGAAGTAAAAGGGAAAATGTTTCGCAGTGTGGAAAATACATCGTGCAATGTGTGTTTTAATTACGGGAAAGCAAACAAAGAAACCTGTGAAGTCTGCAGTTTGTGTGATTTGATAATAGTAGCTTTGTGAATTGCTGAGAGAGAAGTGTTGCCATGCTGTGAAATCATCAGAATCCCCCATGCTTGCCCTATATCTGTAAGGCAAAACAAACTCCACTTTATGTGTTTATCAAAACTTACTCACTGCTGCTGTAAGCTTCTTCACAAACCAAGTCTGGATCTGAGTTACTAATCACTCAAGAGGGAGGCACTTGAATTAAAGAAAAATAAAGAAAACAGCAGTATCAATATTTTGAACATTAAACAAATGTGTTCCATACTCATCCTTTCTTAATCATACATTTTTCAGCAGATTTTTTCTATATAGGTCTGGTGATGCAGTGAGTTTGTTCACATGTTGTACAACAACATTTGATTTCACCTGCATATTTCCAGCTCAGGAAAAAGTGACTGGATAACCTGTACAGATAGGATGTGAGCTTTGTCCTACAGCTAAATCATGATGAGCCAATTTGTACTGACCTTTTGAAGTATTTGGACAGGCTCTTAGATTATGAACATTTTCTTCTAATGTTCAGTGATTTGCTAAGATTACTATTTGCATTTTCTGTTCTCATCTCCCTACCTGCTCTGCCTTCATATTTCCTTTCCAAATATACCTTTTCTGTATGTCCTTGTGTCTTTTTCTGTCCTTTCTAATTTGAATTCCTTTGATATCTTTCAGCATCAAATAGCCTCCCCTGCATCCTTACCAGGAGTCTGTGAAGTGTTTCAGGAGCAATGCTCTTCTGAGATCCCTTAATGTCAGAAATGAAACAAAACAACAGAAAAGAAGAGCCCAACTTAATGCATCTTTCTGCATTTCTGCACTTAGCTTGTGTTTTTTGTTGGGGCTGTGTGCTTTGTTCATGCAGTAGGGACACTTCCTTGGAGAAGTTACAGGCTGAAAAGCACCACTGGAGAAAGCAATTAGTTAAATGGGTTGCTATCCCATGCAAGCACAGTATGTTGGACAAAAAAACCATTCTAGAACAGAAAGAATTTTTTTTTTTTAATATAATGGCAGTAGGGGGTCTTCAGAGGGATGTGAGCAATGAGAAATCTGTAGATGAATCATTTGCTCAACAGAGCTTCTCATGTGTAAGGGGCATGGGAAGGAGCGGGGAGGAAGTCACGCTGTTGATGGAGGAGAGAGGCAGGGGAGCAACTTCATGAGAGATCAGGACAGTTTCCCAGACTTTGTGCTTCAAGTTCAATGGAGCTTCAAGCTGGAACGAAGAATTTTGGATGACAGTCTTGCCTTTTGAAAAGATGAAGGAGTTTGTATCCGCCTTAAATATTTAAAGAACACAGGGAGCACTTTGAAAAGACTAAAGCATCAAACCAGGCAATTAAAAGAGAGAAGATTCTGCTGAGACCTTGTTTTTGAAGATGTACTGGAGAGGTAAAAAAGCAGGCTAGTTCTAATGCTTAGTACACAAAAGACAGCAGATAGTAATTGCTTAAGCAAATGTGTGTTGTAAAAAAAAGCGTGTGATGCAAAAAAAGGTCATTGTTCCCAATTTGCTGTTGAGAACCTGATTACAGCTGTGCATGTTTGCAGTAGAGATCCATGCACTTGCATGGCAGTGTGTAGTACCCCTCTGCTGAAATTAGGAGCCTTCTAGCATCACCCATCCCTGGAAGTTTTTGAGGCCAGGTTGGATGGGGCTTTGAGCAACATGGTGTAGTGGAAGGTGTCCCTGTCCACAGCAGGGGGGTTGGAACAAGATGTTCTTTAAGGTCCCTTCCCACCCAGATCATTCCTTGATTCTGTGATCATTCTACTTGGATAAAGTTATTTCATTCAGCCTCTGCTCACCCTGTCATTGAGAACTGATGGGATATCCTAAGATACAGATTGTGCTCTATAGGTATTTGAAAAATAATGGATTTTTCATGGCTTAAAATCTCTTCTAAGGAGTTAATTGTAAGATTTATCAATCAGCAACAACCCCAACACCCCTCAGTCCCTGCTGCCACAAGGAATTTTGTCCTGAATTAGGGGTATCCTTGATATAGCTGATGGTACCTGTAATGTGCATCAGAAAGGGCGTAGGTCATTCAGTAGGATATTCACAACTGAAAAAATCCTTGGAAAATAATTGGCTTCAGAAGACTTTTTATTTGTGATTAATTTTTCACAGCACAATTTCTCTAGCCTGTCTTGCTCTTACACTTTAATCACTTCAATTTGCCTGGTTTTATTTGTAAGTTCGTTAAAATTAATCTTTCTTAAAAAGAAATCTGAATATAGTGTTGCTTGTGCAATGAATGTGGACATTTTGCTTTGTTACATACACACATATATTTTATGGAGCTGCATATGAAAGGGTGGTCATGTGGGTTAGATGAATGTGCAATAAGTTGTCTCTGAGCAAAATATGTTACATTAGTGAGTTTAGGTACTCATTAAGATTGATGTGTGATTTGCTGGAGTGGAATTTTAATATATTGGCTGACAGAAAAAAAGTAAAATATTGCTTTGGCAAATTTGATATTCTTGTTCCTACATCTTCTCCGGTGTATTTGACTGGAAAGTTGTGTACGGTCCCCTCTGATTTCAGTCTCTGTTTTATAGCTATTTGTTTGAGTTTCATGTGCCTTCTTTTGATCTCCTCAGAAGTATTTCTAAACCCCTCAGCAGGTACCTTCTTGATCAGGTGGCAGTGTTTCATCTGAGCTTTTTTCAAAAATATGATGCTCTGTTAGTTCCTATTCCAGGAGGAGTAAGTATCACCTTGTTTTAGTCACTATGAAATTATTATTACTATTTTTTGTCCTCTGTATAGCTTTTAAACATGCTTTGTGGCTCAGCTGAATATAGTTGAATTTGCTTAGCACTCTTTTGTGAAAAAATAATAGGCCTGAATTAATATTTCTTAATTAGCAGTTCTTAGTCATTGCTGATAAAAGTCACTTTGAAAATGAATCCAACCAAGGTTGCAGTAGTGCTAGAGATACTCATTAGGTATTTCTGCCCACAAGACTGTTCCAGATGTTCCCCTGTGTTTTACTGCTATTATTTGGAATGAAAGGTAGGGGATAGGGAGGAGTTTGGGGAGTAAGTCCTCAAAACAGCAGATCTCCAATTTAGCAGTTGGCCAGTATGGACCAGAAGCCAGCAAAAATAAAGTGTAAGCACCATTTAAATCTGAGCTGAGATTTGAGATCTCTGCCCAGAAGGGTTGTTTGTTAATTTTTGCTGATAAAGGGCACTTGGAGCTTTACATGTAGGATGTAGCACATACTTTCCTCTTCTTCCAGAAGTTAGTATCAAAGTCTGCAGCACTAAGAGGCAAGAAGAAACCCAAACCTTAAATCCTGTAGCATTAGCCCGGTATCTAAATCAATATTAATTTCTTGGGAATTACAGATACTACCACAATCATATGGGACCACAGATTCATCCTCACATCTTTTTAATTTTAGAATTTGATTTTATTTGGTTGCTTAAATACTGACTGTATATGGAACACCAGCAGATTATTCCTAATATTTTGCTCTGATGAGTCGAATTTAACTTTTTAACTTTTTCAGAGGTTTGGATTAACTCTTAACTTTTTAGCTTACAGAAGCTGTGCTGAACTTGAGATTCAGAAAAGAGACTTTATATTATCAGGTAGTGAATTGGTTTGTTGCAAAATATAGTGATCAACTCATCCATTTACATATTACCAATGTAGTGTTAAGTAAATATTAACTTCAGTTGCGCTTGCTTTGCCAGCTGCCTTCATGGATGAAATTTTCAGTCGGTATATTCAGAATTTCACAAATTTAAGGGGTTTTAATTTTTCTGGGTTTTTTTGTGGATATATGTCAGACTAAAGATTGCTTTAGAAGACTGCAGTAGCCTGTGTCTAGGCAGCTAAACCTGCTTTGTGTGTGATATGTTTTCTTATAATGGCATGTATGAAAAAAGATGGATATTGGAAATTCTTGACTATCCATACATTAATTTTGCTGACACTTTGGCCTTCATGTAGTAGGTGGTAGAAGAATGGTGGTTGTTATTCTTCTGGTTGATGGCTTTGTCTCCACAAGTACATTGCATGTGAATCGCTTCTCACCATGTGTCCCGAATAATCCAGCCAATATCATCTCCTTCCAAATGGGCTGAAATTGGGCAGTCAAATGGAAACTCCTATTCACAGTTTGCAATGAAAAAACTAGTGAAATACTCCATTAATCATTTAGTTTGCCCTTCATTCCCACTGCAATGAAGACTGAGAGGCAACATTAGCCCATCTGAAAGGTTTAAGCATTTAAGATTGATCTTGAATGGGATAAGACCATCAGTGATATGATACAGGATTACTAAAGGCTTTAGTAAATAAGTCATGTCTTATAGTTGTATTAACACAATAGTCAGTCATACATAGTACTTCTAGGTATTGTATTTAAATTTCATTATTGAAATGCCTTTCACTGCTGGGATTTTTGTGTGTTTGCTGAGAAACTTGGTAAGGCCGCTTACTCCGGCTATTCAGGATTTTATTACACTACTTATAATGCTCTGAATGTTAATAATACTAAGTAAGGAAGGAATTATTTTTTAATACCTTTAAAATAAAAATACTGCTGCTTTGTACAGAGTTTTGTCAGTCAGTGTTGGTAGCATTCTTTTCTTTGTGCCAGATGATACCAGACACAAATCCCACTTAGAGTCACAGACATTAATTGCGGACAACATCTTGACACAGGGTCTGGTGTTTTGTGTGTGAGATGTTGAACCGTATCCATGCTTGAAGTGCAAATTCTGAAGTTATAGGCATGATATATGGAAACTGTAGAGAAATTTTGGGTACAGTGTAATTTATTTCTTTCGTAATACTTCTTTCACAACCCTTATAATTAGGACAGAGCATCTATGGAAACAAGCATTGGTATTCAAAGGACTTTCCATTATAAGTGTCTCCATTAAGTAAATAGATGTAGGAGTCATAGCAAAGCAATTTGTTGTTTAGCTGTATAAAACAGCAGTGATTTGTGCTTATTGAATTTTAAAACGGTGCAGAAAAGTTCTAGTCAAATTTAGGAAATAGCTATGCAGTTCTTGTTCACTGTTACAAAAAGTTGAGTGATGCATACAAATAGCACTAATTAATTTTTCAGTGGGGAACCAACACTTCATGCATACTGATTCTTCCAACACTGGCATGAAATTGGTTACTCTATTGCTATACTGGGAGCAAGCAGCACTGCTGCAGGGAATTATAATGTGTGTAGAAAGGTGTTATGCAATCAGCACTTCTTGGATCTGCGCTCTCATTGACTGAAAGCATTACAACTGGGAAAACTTATCATTCTGGTTTTACCAGTTACTTACTTTGAAAATGTATGAAATTGAAATGTAATTTTCTGATTTTTTACTTTAGGTAAATTAGGCTATGATCTGTCTGTAACAAATGGAAGGATTACTTGAGTCAGTGTTTCTGGCAAGCTCTAGGCAACACTAGTCTTTAAATGAATTGAACTTGTTCCTTGTCAAGCCATATTTGTCAGTAGAGCAGATTTAATGTAAGACTTTTAATAACAATAAGACTTTGTGGTTTTGCAGAACTCTGAAGATCTGCAGAATTTTTCGTTCTGTTAATGAACTAGACTCAGAGTATTTTTTTCTTTTATCAGTTTGCAATATCAAGATAATAAGCCTTTAAAACAGCAGCAGTTAAAGGCTGCAGCTGTTAATGCTACTTCTTTACATTTAACTATTTTTTACATGCAGTGGAGAGAAATGTTTGTGAAATTTCTGTACAGTAGGAAGCTGAATTGTGAGAGTAGGAATAGGGAGAGAAAATTTTCTGAAATGTTTTTACAGCAGAAAAATGTGTCAGAATAATAAATGAGTCATGATAGCTAAAACTTCAGGTCACTGAGGCAATGCCTCTGCATATCTGCTATGGTCTTAGCCCATTAAGTATTTTTCACCTTTGGATGACAAGGCATGAGAAGGTGGAAAAGCACTGCTACTGCCAGAGCATAGAGTATAAAAGTGGTAGTGCAGGGCTTCTCATGGTCACTGTCACTTTGCACTTCCCTTTGATGTGGCTCTCTGCATTTTTCCTGGGACAAAAGTACAATCTGCAGAATTAGCAGTTGATGAGATTCCTACCCTGCACCAACAAAAATCTTTCAGTAACTCTTGTACTGAAAAACTTTGAACTAATTTAGAGTGGGCATGTTTGTGGCTTTATGAGTTGACCGTATTATGTTGAGGTCTTTGCAAAATTATAGTTCATGGCTTGGCTGCAGCCTCTAGGATGACTTGTCCAGATCTGTAACAACTAGAAAGTTGGTTCTTTCCCTGCCCATGTCAGAGTGATTACTCTGGAAGCTGTAATCTCATGTTTCCTGAGAACAGGGTGACTTGCTATTGATGTAAACCTGAACAGTCCAACCACAAAATGCAACAATAGAATTGTAAAATTTTGGTGTTAGTGTGAGATAATTGCTATCAATTTCACTGAATGCAAGCTCAGCAGTTAGAAATTTAGAGCACGATACAGTTTTCATCACTCCTCTGAAAAAGGAGTGATTCCTAGCTCACTTCCAGCCCTTCTTTATGTCTTCTTTAGAAGGTTCCCCTGTTGCCTAACCAGCTGATACAAAATGGTTTGAAATATTTTGGAAATTTCTTTTGTAATTCTCTCTGGCAGTAGCAATTCATCCTGCCAGGCAAAGGCCTCGAACGGTTGTCACCAGGCTGATGTATCAGGATAATTTGTAAGTACCAGCCTACAAAGCTTCTGTGAAGCTCTGGAAGCCTCAGGGAATTTCATTTCACAGCTCCCTTATGCTGTAAGGCATATCTGGGACTATTTTCCTAGGGAAAGACCTTTCTCCAACTGGAAAACTTGAACCAATCTGAGGATTTGCTAAGTGTTTCTAATGATTTTTCAGCCCTACATACTTTGTAACAAAACACCCAACCGAACAGACTTGGTGTATAACATTACATTTCCTGATCTGCTCTATCAAATTTTGTGTGCATTAAATGATTAAATGACTCAGTCACTCTTTACACTACTCAGACTGCAAACTGCTCTGTGGTAGTGGGGCAGAGTTTCTCCTTATGTAAATCTTGGTCAGGGGAAGAGAAAGATTCAAGTCCCACTCCTTGAAGAGACAACAGAATGTTATTGTTGCTTTTTGATTGAACTGTGTTAATATTAGAATGATACAAACCCAGCCTAGCACAATTTGTATCTAAAAGAGGAAAGGGAAAGCACTTTGGACAACCCAACAAAAATTTATTGTCAGATGGTAAGGATGGGGTAAGGTAACACTGTTGAAAGGGATATTTTGCTGTTAATGCTAGAGCCTTAATAGGGGTATTAAACTTAAAATAATCTCAAGAATTCAATCTGTTTCATAAATACAATTTTGTTTACATCTCAAAGCTTTTGATGAAAGTCATTATTATAGTCAAGTAAAGGGGGGTACTGTTTGTAAGAAAGAGAAAGGTTTTGTCATTTCTCACTAGACCAGCTGGGAAAGTGTGCAGAACAAAAGATTCCATATGAAAGAAGTGAATCTGTAGCCTGGTGGTTTGCCTCAGTTCTTACCCCTTCCTTATTGAGCTTTATTGCTATTTTTATGCCCCAGTATATTTTCTGATAGTATTTTTTACCATGCCCCTCTTCCCCCATGAGATACCATCACTACCTGAGAAGCATGTTCTATATGCTATACAGACAAGTCTCTGTGTAGAATGAATCCCTCTAATGCCTTTTGTGGCGAGCTTTTCCCCTCCTTTCACAACATGTCTCCTTTTATTGAGTATGACACTGATTCAGACCGTCTGATTTGTTCCTTTCAGACTTTTGTCACTGAGATTCTTCTCCCCAGTGTCTTGTGGCAGATGATTACTAAGGTTATTCTTCCTTTCTTTTTTTTTTTTTTAATTCTAACCTAGGCTTTGTAGCTTGCATTTCTCTCTGGAGTGTAGTAGAATATCTGAAATACTTGTCTCACCATGTCTCTATATTTCTAAGTCATTAACAATTTTATTACTGCTTCTGTTTCTGTTAACTGTAGGCTTTTATTATCAGTAATTTTTTAAAACCTATTTAGCCTCCTTCTGAGGCTTTGATCAGCTTTAATACTGACCACTTTTAGATTCAAGCTATTACTCCTTTTAGTTCTCTCTTCACCATTGTAAATAATCCCTTGCCAGAAGGGATTATTCTTGAAAAGTGTACTCTCACCTTTCCTGCCAGGTATAAACAAAGCAATCTCATTCCCTCTCCTCTGGGCTTTATCTTTACAACCTTTTCATTGTTTTGCTTGCCTGCTTTAGATTCTCTCTAATTTATTAATGTCCTTTTTGTAATAAGTGCCCAAAATGGCATGCAGTACTTTAAAGCATAGGTGCTAAATAATGTATTTTCTATGAATAATTCAGTCCATACTCTGTTAATGAACTGATCCTGCCTCCACAGAAGCATCCATTGTTCATAAGCGTGTGCCAAATTGTTTGTGCAAACAAATGTCAGGTGATATGATCTTGAATAGTTCAGCTGTTTGGTTTTGATGGTATAAGACTATTAGCATAAAGTTTTGTCTTAGCACAGACTTCCTTAGTTAAATTGGGGCAAAGGTCTTGTGTCTTAGGAGGACTTTAACATGCTTAGAATGTTAGTGGTGTTACAGGTTCTGCTCATCAGCTTATTTTCGTCAATGGGATCTCTGCTCTTAGTCCATCATAGATGTGAGATGAAATTTCTGCCTCTCTTTTAGATAAAATTATTCTAAGGCCCTGAGTACAGCTGTTGCTGCTCACAAGCTTTTAGCACATATATCTGTATAGTTGGTTGCGTGTCTAAACTAAATTTACCCTCAGCGCATTCCTACGCCACTTCAGCTAAATTGAAATAAATACATGACTTAAGCTGAAATGAGAGCAGATACAAACAGCTTGCAGAGCTGGAATGTAATTCTGCAATCCAGTCCTGTCCAGGTGTCTGGATTTTAAGAGTGAAATTTGTCAGTGCAAGAAAATATGATTATAGAGTGCCATTCAGTGACAAAAAAACGAAGTTAGGCCTGCTAAAACGGGCAAATACTGGAGTTATTACCAGAATCCTTCATCTGTTCCAATACTCATAATTGGAATCCTGTTCAAAGGATTAAAGTAGAAGCAACATGTAACAACATAAGCACAGTCTTTCACAGATTAAGTGTCAAGAGTATAATTTGGAGTGGTTTCATTCATGATTATATCATTTTTATAATACAAGATTTTTTTTTTTTTTAAAGATGTATTTGGGAACTCATCATTTGTCAGCGTGTCAATGAAGTGCATTACACTTTCAGTTATTAATCTGCTTGCCACAGTCTGTGGGACTGGAGACATAGAATTTTGACAGGGACACTGAATCTTGTAACAAGCTATTACAAGGATATTCTAAGGAAAGTATAATTTAAAATTATTTAACAAGTAATTTGTTATTTTGACTTTGTATTCAATAATATAATTGCATACACTTTAAGGCATTGTGTCAAGACCATCTTCCTCTTCTGTGCTCTGCTGTCTGCCTCAGGTGGGGTGATACAGATATAGTAATACAGATGCATAGTCATACTGACATTCTGTATTAGTTTAGGTCTATGATAGTTTGAATTTTTTTTAGTTCAGCCACTCTTTATAGACTTAAATATTAACCCACAAATTTAAAACCTTCTCACAGCATGTAATATATCTGAATTTAGAGATAAAGTATCTGTAATACCATATTCTGAGGCGAAAAGGCAATAGTCTTTGGTCTTGAGTGTTAGATTTCAACTAGGCAAACCAGTTGTAATTCCTTTATCTGCAAATTGAAGCATCATTCTGGTTTTGGTTATTACATCTGATTTTAGGATTTCTCAATTAAGGAGGCCATTTCATAATGGATTTGAAAAATAATAGAAAAATTCTATCCCATCCCTCATGAAAAGTTATAGGAGATGGTATTTCTTTGACTGATGGGCTGATTTTGACTTCTAATAAAAAAATGAATTGCAGCCATAACTATGAACTCTCTATTTCCAATTCCCGTAAGTGCTCTTCTATTGTATATTATGGACATGAGATCTGAAAGAAGATTTAGTATGGAGGGTTATAATTCAGAATTAATAGAGTATCTGGAGTTATATCAAGGTATTTGATTGGCTAGTGTACAACATTACTTCTTTAGAGTTCATTTAGAACACATTACTTCAAAATAACCATATGTCCATAACATTTATTTTTTTTTAGGACAGCAATAAGGTGAGTACAAGTAATTTTTGTGGAATTGATTGTCAACAAAGGTTAAGAGCCCCAAGAAGTACCTTGTGTTTCAGTCATTATGCCTGAAAGAGGTGTGGATAGCTTAAAAACTTGAAAAAAGTGTTGATAAGTACAGAAAAGTCTGCTCTAGGGCATAAAGATGAGAAAGCATATCTACAGGAAGATGTGGGATGGAGTATAAAGAGGTATTCACACTTAGACCAAGAGGAATTAAGTAACTGAGAGCTGTTCTGCAAATATTTCCTGGGAAATGCTAGGTCAGTGTAAGGAAGACCAAGCACATCAACACTGAATTTTAATACAAAGGTATAGCTTGGTTTTATTATGATTTGACAACTAGAGAAAAACAATGAACGTGACAAGAGGAAAAAAAGGTGAAGCTTTAAAGGATTCAGAGGTGGCAGAAGTAAAACAGAGAGCAACACAAAAAAAACCCAGAGCAACACTTCAGAGATTTGCTTTAGCATATATGCAGTGGCATGCAGCTCCCAACACACTAGAATTCAGCTTTTTTTGGAATTCTTTGTGTTTGGTGATGACAAGAATACTTACTGTTAATGCATAGATTTGTGAGGAGGATTATTTGGCAAACTGGTATAAGTAGGTGACAGAAAGCTGGCTGATGTACTTGAGACAAAATTATTTTCTACTTTTTGCCCATTGAGCCCAATTCTGTAGTCTTTGTAGAGTGTTACTGATTTAGTGTCATTTGGAGAATCTTTTAAGGGCAATTAAACATGGACTTTCAAATATGGAATGACATAAATGCAAGATTTTTCCTCTCATTAAAGAGAGTATTTATCTAACACCCCAGGATTATCTTTTAAAGGCCTGTGGGTGTGAGGGTTATTTTCAGAACAAAGTGTTTGAACTTTTGTACTGATTATGTTATGTAATAATGAATTGACAATAAAAAATACTAGCATATTCTGTAGGAAAACACATATATCCTTTTTTTATTTCTAAAAAATATTATATTCTAAAAGCTAAGCAAATTGAAGCCCCTGATTAGATCGATGTTAAGAACTGAACTTGGGAAAAGCACTCAGAAGAGCTTAGGCATGATCTCCTCAGCTTTTAGTGTTTTGAAAGCCAAAATCAAAACAATAAAAGCCACTCAATCCTCTTAGAGTTGTGTGCCCTGAGGGCACCAATGGGCCTTGGTAGCCTTGACCAACCTCCCGGGGATCATCATAGCCTGAACCACACCATGGGTGTGCCTGTCTTCAGCTCTGCCACCACACCACGTGCCCCCACCTGGCCATGGGCTGTTTTGATCTGGACTGACAGGCAGCTTGACCTGTTGTCTGGAGCTTCATCACTGTGACATTGCCTGTTCATCTGGACTCATGGTTGCCCATGGACACTGTCTGCAGCTTGTCCAGCTCACTTCACTTGATGTGCTATGGTGGAGCCCTGGTAAGTGAGGTTCTTGCCCTGCTGACCTTGTCCTTTAGGGAGCAGTCACCCCTTGTTGCACCTTGACCAATTAAAGATAATTCCATCTGATTTACAATAGGAGGAGTTACCTCTGCATGAATTCAAACACAGCAATCCAGTGTTTCAATAGTTACTTGACATTCACTCCATTATAAATCCTGGTAAGGGAGGAAAGGAGACAAAATAAACTCTACACTCTGTTGCCTGCTTCTGCAAAACAGTTTAAAGGGAATGTCCTATCCAAAAGTGGAAGTCTGAAAAGCTACTTTTCCTTATATTGATAATTGACTTCCTGTTGGAAAAAAGTGATGTTGGTTTCTGGAACACAAATGTGAGAACAAGAAGAGATCAACCCACCCAGGGAGACAGGTTGAAGAGTTTCTGAAGATCATAGTCACAGACTTATTTTCCAATAATAAAACTGCAGTAAGTATAAAATTGCATCTGTTATATATACACACTGCCAGGGATCGTTGAACTTTTTTCTTTATAGGGTATTTTGCCTCTAACAACTACCTGGATGGACGAAGGGAGAGCAGTGGATATTGTCTAGCTTGACTTCAGCAAAGCTTTCAACACTGTCTCTGATGAAATCCTCATAGGCAAACTCAAGAAGTGTGATTTGATGAGTGGACAGTGGGATGGATTGAAAACTGGCTGACTGGCAGATCCCAGAAGGTTGTGATCAGTGGTTCAGAGTTTAGTTGGAGGCCTACCACTAGTGGTGTCCCCAGGATTCTATACTGGGCCCAGTGTTGTTTAACTTCTTCATCAATGACTGGGATGAAGGGACAGAGGCCTCCTCAGCAAGTTCACTGATGATACAAAACTGTGAGGAGTGGCTGGTACCCCAGAGTGCTGTGCAGCCCTTCAGAAGGTCCTCGACAGGTTGGAGAGATGGACAAAGAAGAACCTTCTGAAATGCAACAAGGGCAAATGTGGCATCCTGCACCTGGGGAGGAATAACCCCATGCTGGGGGCTGACTTGCTGGAAAGCCACTCTGCAGAGAAGGACATGGGGCTCCTGGTGGGCAACAAACTGTCTATGAGCCAGCAGTGTGCCCCTGTGACCAGGAAAGCCAATGGAATCCTGGGGTGCCTTAGAAAGAGCATTGCCAGCAGGTCGAGGGAGGTGATCCTGCCCCTCTGCTCAGCCCTGCTGAGGGCACATTTGGAATACTGTGTGCAGTTCTGGGCTCCACAGTACAAGAGAGACATGGAGCTCCTGGAGCAGATCCAGTGGTGAGCTACCAAGATGGTCAGGGCTCTGGAAAATCTCACTCACAAGGAAAGGCTGAGGGAGCTGGGCCTGTTCAGCCTCGAGAAGAGGTGACTGAGAGGGGACCTCATCAATGTCCATAAGTATCTGAAAGGAGGATGTCAAGAGGATGGAGCCAGACTCTTCTTGGTGGTGCCAACCAGGAGACAACAGGCAGAAACTGATGCATAGAAAGTTCCACCACAGCATGAGGAAGAACTTCTTTACTGGAACAGATTGCAGAGAGATTTGGAGTCTCCCTCACTGGAGATATTTAAGAACTGTCAGGACACAACCCTGTGCCATTTGCTCTAGGATGGCCCTGCTTGAGCATGGATGTTGGACCAGATGACCCACTGTGGTCCCTTCCAACCTGACCCATTCTGTGATTCTATCATTTTTCTGCTATGTTTTCTGAATCTGTAAACCTATTCGAATGTTGGATTTAATTTTGTTTCTGAAGTAAATGTTCCAAACACACACACACAACCAAACTCAAAGAGGTTTCTCTTATATAAGAAAAGCAAGTGATTAAGCAGTTCTGCAGAGACTGTGCATTGATCATGGCAATTTAGACTGATTTATAATAGAAGATGCAGCATGCTGTCTATCCAGGTAAGTGCTGATAAATTCTTAGTCTACTCCATGGAGGTTTTGATAGGTGAATATGTAGAAACCAGTACGCTGAGCTGCAGGCATCTTCAGCATGCTACTTGTATTTACCCTTTATTCTTATACTATTGTTAGAAAAAGAATGGGAAATTGGGCATCCAGGACACTGGCACAAGATGTGGTGGAGCTTTTCAGGGAGATGCAGCAACTCTTCTTGGCAGGACATAGCTTCTGAACAACCTTGTGGTAGCAGCACAATTTAATCAGTGTCTTCTCTCTGTCTCCTTGATTCTTCTCTGTGCTGCTGCAGCCCTAGTAATAACAAGCACTGTTATTTTTTTAATGGAATTGTTTTACACTGTGACGAGTTTCCCCATTCTAGTCATGAGATGGGCACACAAACACCTCCTCAAGCACAGCACTGCGTGCCATGCAAGGGCAGGAATAAGTGACTGGGCCTGAGGAGGATGATTAGTTAATCTGCTGTAGTCAGTACTGCTGGTGTGTAATTGCAGCATAGCCTCCACTGGCCTTCAGCCCCTGCCACTTTTGCTTATAGAAATCTGAATCATTGTGTATGGCCCAGCAATAATTCCTATTGTAGACTTTCAGAATATTTGATCTGACTACTTGGCATTTTAAAACTGAAATTCCTGATCTCTTTTTGTGAGATCCTGATCTCTGCCTTTATGTGATGCCCTGAGTCAAAAATTACTTATTTCCTCTACAGTGTGAAGACTGAGATGCAGCTGTAATTACTGGCTCACTCAAACATTTTGGAGAATCTGAGCTGTTGTAAACCATTGCATTAGATGAGCACTTTCCCTACTAGTGATGCCACATGCAGTCACTTATCACAGCCTGCTCTCATTTCTCCACCTTGGAAGAACTCAGTTCTTGCAGGTTACTGCTGCTTAACAATTCTCAATCTTCTTTTAGCTCTTTTGCCCCTTCTCCAGGGGGACCATGATCCATAGTGTAAGATTACATTCGTATTCATAAACTTAATATATGAAGTGTGTAACTCAAAGTGAAATTGAAAAGAGGAATATGAATTTTGGAAAAGGGGAAAAAAGCCTTTCAGAATCATTTAATCTCTTTTTGAACTTCATCATTATAAAAGAATACCTAGAAGAATATGTGTCTTTTATTAACCTGAAGACCATATTGCTTGAACCTTATATTAAGTCATCCTGCTGCTTTCACTGGGCCTATTTTAAGAGAGTAACATGAGTCAGTATAATATTGTTCAAATCTTGCCGCGTGTAATGCTTGAAATTATATTCTTAAGGTTTTTACTTTTTCATCTGACTTGGGCTGCCTTACGAGCATATTTTTTTTTAAATTAGAAATTACTATTTACTGTAGTTTTCTGAAGCTGCTATAGATGTGTCTGTGACTGACCTATCAGCAGTCTTGAGACCACAATCTGGGAGTCCATTAGAGTTTGAGAATAACTTTCCATGTTTGATTCTGAAACTCAAGGTGGGATTGCTTATAGTAAACATAAGCAATTCTATGGTTTGCTTTATGATCTGAGAAAATTAAGAAGCAGTATCTCAGATC
This sequence comes from Manacus vitellinus, assembly GCF_001715985.3. Taxonomy (NCBI): domain Eukaryota; kingdom Metazoa; phylum Chordata; class Aves; order Passeriformes; family Pipridae; genus Manacus; species Manacus vitellinus. The sequence continues at coordinate 5,540,766 of NW_021938789.1, read as the reverse complement.
TCTGAGCCAAAGCCTTCACAGTCTTATATGAGTTCAGAGTTCATGTTTGTTAATATAGAGAAGTTTCTCCCTCACTTGCTCTCTGGGCAAGATGAGGCTCATAATCAGCCACTAACAATTAACTCTTGACTTCTGCTAATTCAGTGTATTTGTATTTCAAGCTGGATAATGCTTTGGTTCTCCTCTCCACAATTTATTTCTTTTAATTATGAAAATCAAATGGAATAAACTTATTCTAGAGATGTCTGGGCTTTATGAGATCCAACCAGTTCTTAATTATTACATTCTCTTACATTGTTACCCTTATGCCAACAAAATACGTCATCTGTCAAGTCTTACCTTTCATCCTCTTTTCTTTTAGATATACAGTTACACTTCGGAACATAGCATGGAGAATTTCTTATGAGTCTTATCAAAGTGTGATGGCTCCCTGTTGGCTCATGCAGGAGATGGTAATGGAAGTCTTCACACTTTTTTTCTTGAGCTTGAGCCAAGGTCTTCAGCCATAGCACGCACGGACTGAGCCAGCCCATACTGCCCACTGGGTTAAACAAGCGCTCTAAAACTAGATAAGAATCATTTCAAGACTTAATAAGGTCTGGGCTTGATCCTAAATAAACATTAAAAAGTTTGAAAGGGATGTAGTCCCAAGATGTGCTTTATGTTCATGAGCCACAGATTTTCACATGGGGCAGAAATAGATTTTGGTTACTGAAATGGCTGTAGTTCAGCTGGTGGTGCTAAGAAATACATTGGTGGCATGTAAACAAATAGATTTGACTAATATATGGTTTAGTTGCCACATTGAGCCCTTCCAGGCTTACATAAGTTAGAGAGAAATGTTTCATGTCTCCAGTTTTATCCTTCAATTGGAAGTGTATTTGTTTATGACCTAGTAATTAGCTACGCTGAAGTTGTCACACATATTTTGTCATTTTGAGGGACATAATATATGTGTGAAGCAAACAACTTGTTATGTTGTAGAGGTAGATGAGTTCTTTAACTCTTATTTTTATGAGAAATATTTTAGAGGGCTTACAGCTGAAAGCCAGCTCTCAACTGCTACTGTGGAGTGAGAGTTGCTCTGTAATAAACTTATGATGCTGTCGTAGGATGAAATATATAGATGTGGGCACACAGTTGTGTTATAGATATTTGATTCTGTGTTTTTTCAAAGACTCACAGCTTGAATCACAGGCTTTGTTGATTTCCTTTGAAGATTATATGAGAGTAAGTTGATTCCACATTGTACAGAAAAAAATAACATTGGAGGACAAAAGAGAGATATTGAATATCGAGCACAAAAAGGTTTATAACAAACAGTAAAAGGAAGACAAGCAAGAAAAGGAAAAATTGATACGGAGCTTGTGAGAGTCACTCCATCAAGCACTAAAACAGACTTGTTCTCCAGCTTGCTTGCTCAGTCTGTGCTGTTTCAGGCTGCTGAATCCTGTACTCTGTCAAACTCCCGAGGTCTTTGGATCGTCTGTTCATTTTTTTTGTTGCCGTTCACAGCAAAAAAGTCTTCTCCAGAGGACCATTGTGATAAATGAATAAAAACAAGGACATCCATCTTAGTTATAATTATGACCTTGCAACTTTTAAGAAGTATTGGAGGGATTTCTCACTCAAAAATTCCCCAGATACTGCTCGTTCCTAGTAACAGTGTTCCAAATGAAACTGGCAATGAACTGTTCATAACACAAGGTCAGTGAATCACCTAATGCTACACAGGTGTGGAAAAAAGTAATGTAATGTAAATGCTGTTAGCATCCTAACAGTTTATATCTGCAAACATGGCATTGAATGTCCAATATCCTCTGTGAATTACCATTTAGCTCAGACACACAGGGAAAAAAGTCTACCCTCATATTTCTGTCTTCATATTAGTCATGGTTAACACTGTCACCCAACACTGGAGGTTGACTAAGGCTGTCCAATACTGAAAGACCCTGCACCCCTTTATAGTGCCTGGGGTTGCAGAAAATTTTGCTTTAGGAGTATGTGATACCACTTCCACAGCAGGAAGCATTTGTACATGCAGGTTGCATCCTTTTGCTGTGCAGGAGCAGCCTCAAGGCCAGACTTGAGGCCAACTTCATCATCTGTACACTTCAGTTTCTCCAATGCCTTCAGGGCTGCCTCTGAGGTAACCCAGCAGTGTTTCTGGAAACTCCTGATTCAGTGCACAAACTCAAGTGTGTGTTCATTTGTGTGCAGCCTGGCAGTCTCCTGTAGCTCTGGCACACATGTAACAGATGTTCATGCAGTACTTCTTAAATGACCACCAAGTTTTTTTCCCAAAAACATAGATGAATTTCAGTGGTAGCAGGAGTTCAGGATGTCCATTAAAAAAATGTGGAAGGATGACGCAAGCTGAAGTACAGGAATGGCCAGAGCATCTCTGGTGGGGCCAGAGTCTTTGATGAAATAGAAACAACAGTATTAAAGAAGAAATTGGTCCAGGCCTTGGAGTATAGAGGAAATACAAAAAGGTTCAAGCTAGGCTACTGCTTCTTATTCCTTTTCTCTATTTTTTTTTTTCATTTTCAATATGATGTCTTCTGTGGATTTCCACATCCACCATCTCTCTGCCTTTGTAGAGCCTCCCCAGGTGTCTTGTCTCCAATAGTTTTGCTCTGTATTCTTTTGTGTAGCTTTCCTTGCTGCATCTATTATTTGAGCTACTTCTGGTCAAATATATTTGTCCAGACAAGGGAATTACTTCATGCCTCAAACCCTAAAGTAGTAATAAAAAAGGAGTATTGGATAGAGAATGAATTTTTTCCCTTAGTCATCATATCTATTAACTCTGCTCCGAACCATTTTTTCTTTGTAGACATAACCCTACACTGGAGCTACTTCCAGCAAGAAAAATAAGGAAAGCAGAAAAAGTCCCCTAAATTAAACATCAAAAAAACCAACACACAAACCCCTTTTGATGTTGATAAAATTGTCTCCAAATATATGGCATGTATCTGCCTAAACAATACAATTTAGTCAGTAGCGCAAGAGTGAGAAAAGCAAAATGTGGAATCAGCTGCATCTTGTACTGAAGCAACCAGGGGTCACATTACCTGCCTTCCTTACTATGATGGCAGTAAGGCTGGCTTGGTTTGTCTAACTGCTGTCCTTTAGTGTGCAAGATGAGAGATGAGGAAAGAGAGGAGAATTTTGTGAAGAAAACACATCTCCTAATTGAGCTGGGACTGAAAGTAGAGGAGTCTTTATGGAAATGCTTTTTATTATCTCTCTGCATCAGGTACAAAAAGTGACCTGGAGGGTTTTATGTTAGAAATATTTTCCACTGTTAGCATATGCAAAGCAAACAACAGCACAGAAGTCAAGACATGAATGTGCATTGGCAGTATATGCAAATGCTCTAAAAAGAGGTTTTCATTTAGTTACATACACTGCTATCATTGTGGTGGGAATTGAAACTAATAATGTCTCAATTGTTCAGTTGTTTTCTGGATAAATGAAAACCATCAAATGTAGGAACTTGATATTATATATATTAGTTTTTTAGATGGGGATAATTTAAAATTGTTTTTCCATACTGTATTCTAGAAGGTGCTTTGCCACTAAAGATACTTGCTCTGTTCTCTGAGGAATTGCCATGCTAAATGAGGCTGTTTATTGAGTCATTATCATTTTTCTACTAGATTATGGGGTGTTCCTTTTCTAGGTACTTGAAAGCTTATTCTCTAAGGAAGGATGTCCATTACTCAGGCAGGTTGTCCTGTTTCTAGCATCATTTTCTTAATCTGAGAACAAGTGTTGAATTTTCAAGACAGAAAAAAAGAAGGATTGATCCAGCTCAAGCTAGACAAGGAGAAATTAAAACTTAGCTGCTTTGAAAGATGGATGTCTCCCAGCAGGAGCTCAGAGAAGAATTGCATGTAAGAATAGAAAGTGGGGACAGGTTGCTGGGAAACGGATTAATGAGCTGGAAGATAAATTGAGAGGAAAAATTAAACAGCAGATAGACCCTGCTTTTGGTGTCACAAAGACCGATGTCCAGTCCCCTGTAAGTGAAGAAGCTGTGAGTAAAACTGCCATGTTAAACCCATGCTCCTGCTTTCCAGACCAAACTGTGGTCTGTAATCCCATCTGTTGGTGAGGCAAGTTGGCATATGTTGCCCTGCACAAATGTACTGTTTCCTGCTCACAGTGGCTTCAAGGCCTGCTGTGGTGCCTGGGCAATGACTCTGACAGTGTTCCATGGAGGAATGCAGACTTGGGCCCTAAAATGAGAAGAGTTACCAGTAGTGTGCTCTGTTAAATCACATTTGGATGCACATATCTTACTTCTCTTGCACAGATGGGAAAACGTAATGTTTTCTGATATGTTTTTAAGGGGGGAAAATGCTTTCTTACTTGATTTTACAGTTTATCTCCAAAAACGAACAGAATACCTAAGTGATTGCTTTTGAAAACAGATTATTAAGATGCATGATGTACACTCATTGGTACAGAATCAATTTGTCATCATTTTACAGTCCATACATTTGTGTATAAGGCTGAGTCAGCCTTATAGGGACACCTTTGATTGTCAAAAAAATCCTTTTTTTTGGTAGAATAATGGTGCTGGTATGCCATTATGAGTGAACCAGAGATGGAACTTGTAAGCAAGAAGGAACATTTTGGATATGCATGGGAATCTACTGCAGATTCTTAGAGAAAAGGAGAACATATCCTATTTGGAGAGACAACAGTCTCTCCAAAGCACAGATTATGGAAATGGGTCACGCTCTGCAACAACAATATGTAATGCCTGAAGGAGTATCCAAGAAGCATCTAAGAGCTGGAAATGTAATAACACGGTTATGGATGGAACAGCTCTGCTCATCCATTGGAGCAGAAAGAAAATACATCACTTTTCAAGAGCAAGTGAAGACAAATGCAACAAAAACTGAAGGGAATTACAAGTTACGTAGTGTGTAAAGCTCTCCTGTGCTGAGGCCTTTGTGTTGAGTCCATTTCCCAAAATATAAATTGTAGGGGTTTTTTGGGTAAAATCTTAGATGTCTGGATTATGCTTTTGGTTAATCTGATGCAAATTTAGCCTCATTATGTTTAGTTTGGTAGAGTTACTTGCTGTTTCTAGTAAGGCAACTGAAGCAATGTCTGCCCTCTGTGGATTTTACACATTTGAATGCAGGAGAGAGCAGTGGTGTGAAATGATGCTCTTGTCAGAGCATGAGAACAAGAATGTTAACAGGAAAGAGGTTGTCCTTCTAAGTTTATAAAATTGCATTAGATTAAGTTTGTTAAAATTTTGACCTTTAAACCAAGCAAAGGCTAGCACAGGACTGAATTTTATAGGCAACCCAGCTGATAATAGGCTGAGATGACTGTGTAGAGAATGATATTACTGTTTTTTACACCTGAACTGGATCACACTGATCTCAGTGTTTCAGTGTTTAGGCTATAGGAGGATAGAGATGGAAATATTAATATGAAAATTTGGGACAACAGCTAGGTGATAGACTAGTTGGATTCAAAACTATTTAGGTCATGTGGATCTGGTAGCCAAAGAAAAACAAATGAAAGAGAGGGAAGCGACACCTAAAGTACAATATTTTTAGACAACATGGAATATTTTACTGCTCTAACGCTCATCTTCTAGGTGAGAGAAGGAGGGAAAACAGGGTAAGATAATTTTGTTTAACCATTCTACATATATAAAGGGTAACTCAAGTAATTTTAGGTTTTTGTGATATTTTACCATTGTCAAAATCTGCAGAAGAGCCCTTCTGGTCCTGATGGTTGATGTACAGCATCAGCTGCAGACAGAGTTGGGTGATGCTAAAAAGATTGGCTTTGAAAATACAAAGACAAAAACATCTTTGGTGTTTCAGCTCCCCCAGCCTCTTTCTGTAGTCCAGCAAAAGACTGGAGACAGCATCAGCTTTTACTGGGTTCTCTCAGATTTCTACTTGCTCATACTGTCTGCTAAGTTATGACAGTCATATACCTGGTGAAGCATCTGGTTAATCTTTAATTCTGTGGTGAATAAATTCTTCTGCCTTTAGCACTGATGTGAAATAACGGGTCTGACCTTTAATTTCAGACTCTGGTCTTGTGGGATAAAGGGAAGCATAATGGTTTTTTCACAGCTCCAGGAGGTTCCCTGTTTAATATTGGCAAACGGACAATAGGATCTCATGTCTCATTATCATTGGGCAGTTTTAGGTTTTTCAGTAGAAGTATTTATAACAATAGCAAGAGATGCCCTTTGCAAAAGCCTGTGTATTGCATCCTGATGAAACTTTTCAACAGAGCTTCCCTATGAAGCATCTCAAGGCCTATTGTTAAGAAGACACCTGTCTGAAGTCAGGTAATTGCACCACATTTTCCTCACTCTATCATATGTAAAAGTCCACAGAACCACTCCTGTCCTTCAACTGTTTTTGGTTTTGTGTTTTTGGTTTGGTTTTTCTTTTTTTTTCTTTTTTTTACTATAGTCCTATGATTAATAAGATATTCACCTTGAATCAGATGTGAAAAAAGAAGTTAAGATGAATGTGAATTTGCAGACATAAGTCAGGGCTCTGAATTTTCAGATCTCTTATCATGTAGATAAAATTCCCCCAGTGCAGACTTTGGAAGTGTGGTATTAGGAATAACTTTACTTGAAAAATATGAGAGAAATGCTCAAAGGAAGTGCCATTGTATTAGGGTAGTAAGAGGAAACATTATCAAAGAATAAGAAATGTGCTAGAAATATGCTTTTGCACTCATAGTTAGACTAAAAAGATTTAAAAACATGAGGCATTTAGAGATTTTTTTTTTAAAACGGTCTTAAAATTGAAAGGATTACATGACATTTGTTGTGTTTCCATTGTACCGTTAGGCAAGAAACTTTCCAGTCCTACCAGTATGGATGGACAGAATTTTTTATGGTATTCTCTTCACACTGATTTGCTTATGCTTCACTTTTCTACTAATGTGTAGTTTATTGCCTGTTAAGAACACAGTCATTTTCAGTAATGCTGATACTGGTAAAGTAAATCTCAGCAGTGTAACCCAAAGTACTGATGAAGTATCTTCATCTCCACATCTCTGCTGTTAAGAAGTCACATTACAATTATGTCCACACCTGCTAATGTTTGTGAAGTTTGTTTTGTGAAATACACTATTAGGCATCAAATGAAAGAAGAAATGACTGTGCCCAACCCCGATGGCTGTGCCCTCTGCATTTCAAACACAGTGGTGATGGGAAAAGACCACTTTCTTTCATTTGTGTTTTTTAAAGATAACTTTACTTACTTTCATGTCATATATTACAAAATATACCCTTCAATTTCAATTCATTTTACTTGGTTTTGTTAGTTTGATATATATCTAAACAAAGAGAACCAGGGTATATGTCTCCTTTCCTCTTCTACTTAGAGTTTGCTGTAGAAGACAATGGCAATTTCAAAAGCCCCATGGCTTTCAAGGATGCCAAAATTTCAATGTGTTTTTGCAAGCTTATTGAAGCAAGAGAGACAGTTGTCTTAAAATATTTTGTTTTCTTCTGTTTTAAATGGCTGTTATGTAGAATTTTCAGACTTTCAACTTTAAGAAGATGGTAGAATTGAAAATTTTGAAGAAAATAAAACCTTGGAGGCTTTCTTCTCTAGAAACCGGTTTTATTATCTGTAATTTATGAGTATGGATAGAGGCGTGTGGCCCTCATTCATAGTCCCCCAAGTGTCCATTATGAATGGAAGTTATAAGGACATGGCTATTATAATTTAGTAAGAAACATTGATATTTGCCATTGATCTGACTGTAGTTTCAAAAGATTTTCCATTAGTTCATTTATTGCTAAGACATTGATAATTGATAAATTTGTTTCCAGTTAGACTTATACTCATTTATTGATGTTTCCATTTGTTTGACTGCCAAAACTGTGGTGAGATGCAGTTTGCCCTTAAAATGTCTTGAAGTGTATAATATGTGTATCATCTTTAGAAACCAGTGGAGAGATTCCTTATTAGTTTCAACAGGAATTGGGTTGATCCAAAAATTAGTTGACTTAAAGGCTTATTTCCTCTTTAAGTAGGACATATCATGAGCTATGCATTTTTGGTTTTATACTTCACTCTCATTTAAAAAAACACATTATTTGGAGAGAGAAGCTCTAGGTATTGTGCGGTTTGAAGACAGAAATTCTGTTTTTCAGCTCTTAGTAAGAATTTTTTTCTGTCTGAGGAAACTAATTTGTCACCTATGATGACTTCAACTTTGTCACATTCAACAGTTGTGGTTAATATCATTAATTCTATTTCATTTTTATTTCTTTTCAAGTAAGGAAAGATAACCATGGGATTCCTAAATTTACAGGCTAGAAAGGAAAGAACTGAGAAGACAGCTGTTAGAGGAGGATTGGGGTGGACATTCAGAATTTTTGGTCCTTTTTAAAATCTATAAACATATAACTAATTTCTGCCTTTATAGTTTCATACTGGAAAAACAATTGTGCTCTACAAGAGCCTGCTTGTCCTAATCTAATCTGCACATGGGTTCAGAGTCACAACACTCAAGTTTCTAATGAATACATAAATTGAACTAAAATCATATCTGTCTTTTAAACAAGGAAAGTATAAATTACATTCATTCTGCCTTGGAGGGAAGGGAAAAGTCCATGAAATGTGGGTGGTCAAAAGTCTGTGCAACAGACAAGAGCTCTAATTTATACAGGGGTCATGATTTTAAGGGATAAATGTTTATAATCTCAGATGGGAAGAGGTCTTAGAAAATAATTTTGCAGTCATGGGACTGTCACTCAGAGAAGAATGACTTTCTTATGGACATACCTTCTGTTATAATTCAGTTAAATTATGTGTATGTACTCTAGTAATAATTTAACAAATTCCTCCTGTTTTGTCTCACCATGATGGAGAAAGGTTTTACTTCATCAGTGAACTCTCTGTTTCCCACCTCCATTGGTTCTTCCAGATGTCTGTATTAGATACCATAAAATGATGAAGTATTAAGCCATCTGTTGATGTAAGTCTTCCTAGAATTAAAAGCTCTAATTACATGTCTCAGCATGGTACATATTTTCAAGGCTACCTTTATTTCATTATCGATGGTCTCCTTGTAGGGTCTTTTAAGACATAGATTTACTATTTTACCCATTTTAGAGATCAAACAAGTATTCAGTACCTTGGTTATTTGGCAGCCAAATATATAGTATTTTCACTGATATGTCCTTACAAATATTGGAATATTTCTCCTATCTTTTTAATTTTAGTCATGAAGCATATTTATTTAAGTCTATTTCGTGTTCTGGGTTCATTAACAGCATTTTAAGTAATCCACCTTTTTACTAAAACATTTAATGTTCCGAATTTTTAACTGCATTCCCTTGAGGATCTGGGCATGATTCACTGCAAGGTCCACAGAGCTCATGCAATACAGTGTGATGGAAATGAAATGAGAGTCGAGCTTCTTACACTGCACTTTGTACAGTTGCTTTAATAAGCCAAATGCTCTCAGTGTAACTGAAGCAGGCAGCTCACAAGTGGCTGGGAATTGTAATTATAAAATTATCCAGTCTTTCAAAGTGGATCTTCATTGCAAGTGCTTCTGAGAGAAAAAGTGCTCGTGGATGGACTCCGGAGAGATTGCAAACATGTACCGTGTTTCTAGGGCTCACTGTTGACACTCTACTCAACTTCCACTTAATTTTCAGAATAGTAAAATGTCTTATGGGTTGTAGTGGTCTAGAAAGACATTGCAGGCACAGGAAGTTTCTAAACATTAAATGGTCAAAGTTATTCAAGGCCATGTTTTGGGTTTTTTACTCCCGCTAATTAATTTAAATAAGTAGGAATAAATTGGCAATATTGGCCAAAACCCTGCTTTTTGGTGGGAGAATAATGCCATCAGATACTTTGTGATCTATTCTACTTGTCAGTGATGTAGATGTCCATTTTCATTGTCTGGATCATTTTCTGGATTTCTGTTTTATTTGTGTTTTTATAAAGATTGCCTGTGCACCATTAGCGCAAACCTAAAGCAGCTTTCCAAACCAGAGCCCTCATATGCCTGTTTGCTCTCAATAAGGTGAGCCCAGGTGACTCTCTCAGATGTTGTCAGTTATAGTGTAGAGGTATAACGTTTGGCAAGATGAGTCCCACCATTGCCATGGCAAAGTCAAAAACCCCTAAACCCTACTTGGTTGCTGACTTTAATGTGCAAGCTCACCTCTCAACTGGGAAGGCCTCATAAAATATAATTGCAAAGTAATTTATTGCAGTGACACACTGAACTTGCTTTGAAATAAGCTGCGTCTCACAACATGTTTTAAGAAGAAAAACTTTGAGTTCAGTTATTAAGGCTGGTTCCAGCAGGGAACTACCTCGAGGCAGGAATTCATCAAAGCAGCTGCAATGTGAGAGCCCCTGACCGCAGTGCGAGGCAAGCAAGAGCTTCTTAAACCCATATCCACAAGGACCTTTACCTGCAGCAAATCAAGGAAAGTTGTCAAAACGAAGTAAAAGGAAGACTTGAACACTTAAGAGTCTTCTTTTGGAAATGCTGGTCATACCCATTCATAAAAGAAGTGGAATTCGCCCGCAGGAAGTTCAACTGCAGCTGGAATTTCTAAAATGAAGAATGATATTGTGGGTAAAACCCAGATACAGAGGAGTTTCTAACTGACCTTTATAAAATAAATTACTGGTAGGTTTTCCTTGCTTTACTACAGCCAGTTATTCATGTAAGTTCAGTTATTATATTCCATACCTAGGCTCCATCTTACTTTTTCTTAAAACCCATAAAGTCCTAACCTAAGGCATCTGAAATCAGCCCACAGTAAATTTTCATCCCCTCTTTTAAAATTCAAGTGAAACCGTTACCCAGTCGTATACATGAAATTCTTTTCACCTTTATTAATGAACTTCAACCAGGTTTTTGTTTTGGGAAGGTTGACTTTCTCTTCTAGGTTGGCTGTTCAATATCTTTTTCTACCCTTAGGATTTTAATCAGAAGGCTCTATTTTCATTTTCTGCTTTAGGATATGATTCATTGTGAAAGACACAGGATATCTCATTGCAGTAATTATGAAAACAGAGTTTGGGGCTGGGATTTACCTGCAGCCTCCAGGTGACTGTCAAAACCAATATGTGAATCCCTTTCGTTTGGGAAGGGGAAAAATGTTTAAAGCACCCCTGCTCATCTCTTCAAAAGTAAGTCTTTTCAGAAATTTCTCTAGACTTAACACCAGTGATCCCAAAAAGGAAGAAATAGACCTGCAAAGGGCCTATTAATAGTCTAAATTTAATATATCACTGAAATATCAGAAAATACGTTTCAGAAAACCATATTGGAAATATGAATGACTTTTTAATTTGTGGGGTTTTTTTGAATTTCTAGCTCAGATGATTCTGTGCCATGATGTATTTGTTTCTCGAGCTCCCTTTTATAGCTGGAGAACTTGTGTGCACTCATTAGCAGTAAACTGGGATAGGATTTAGTATCTGTTTCTCTTGGCATCCAGTTTGCTTTTCTTTCGAATAACTCTACTTTTTAAAGATTTACAAATGTTCTGACCCATTTCAGTAAAACTACAAGATCACTAGCAAGGGCATTGGCCAGTTCCTCCTTCTCCTAATAAGTCTGAAGTTTAACAGCCTCTAAGCAGCCTTTCTCTTCAGAATGCATCGGTTTTTTTGCTCAGGATGTCCTGATTTTACTCAGGAAAGAACAGAAGAACTGATACTGTGATCAGGGCAGGGGTCTTGCCAGCCCAGTTTCCTTTCTTCAGGAAAGATCAGTACCTTATGAAGAAATAGAAGAGATGTGACATTGAAAAGAATCTTCAGAATACATTAATTTGTTGAATTTATTCTAGCCATTGATCCAAACAATGTAATTCTCCCTTAGCAAATAGCACTCTCTTACATGAAAGACTTTTTCATGGTTTTAGCAGCCTTACACAGTCAATAGCTCTGTTTTATGTTCAAGCATAATAGGTACTTATTAATTTTCTCTCTAGACTCATATGAATTGCTGTATGAAATAGAAAATCTTGATAAAAATGCAAATATAGCACCTACACACTCCTCTGTTCATGGTTTTTCACTTATTAGGCCCATGTACAATAAATCTTAATCTACTGTGTTTGCTACATGCAGAAAATATTCTCCAGCTGTTAAAAACAAGTGTAAATAATGTCAGAGAAAGCAGAAGCTGACATAGATGAAGTGACCTTTCTAATAAAAGGAACAATAATTGTAAATTAAAGTTTCAATTACCCAACATACCTATGGATCAATATCTACAGAAGCATCTCCTGTTGTGGCAATAAATACTAAGGGAAAGGTCTAATTTACAAGAAAGGTTTCTTTTTAAGATTCTTCCTTCAGCCTCAAGGCTTTTTATTTTTTTTTTTAACTGTAATTTCTTGTATAGAATTGTGTTTCTGTCCACCAAACTAGAACTTCTTTTCCTTATTTTCATTTTTGTGGATATGCCCTTGGCCTCTCTCTGTTTTTCATCCCTCCTTCTGCCCTCCCCACTGCTCACTTTCTTTTTCCCTGGATCTTTCTTCACTAGCAAAACTAATGTCATCCATTTATATGCTGCTCTCTGATGCTGTTTACATTTCTGATCTTCTCACTTTCTATTTCCTCAGCAAGCTCTTCATATTCAATCATTTATCTTTGTTTTATTTTTCCAGTCTGAACTCTGATCTCTTATTTACACCTGGAAGATTTCCTCCATTCAATGGGGAAATAAGCTCTCTTCATTCATACCCTTACTGAGAACTCATCTCCTGTGTATGATTGATACTGATAAGTCATGCAAATTATTTTAGGTATTCTTAAAATGATTTACAGTTTGAGATAAATTTGTCTTCAGCTCTACAGTGTCTTATGTGTCTGTCTTGTATGTGATTATAGCTGCCTTGGGCAAGGTTCCTGCCTTCTTTCTTTTGCATAAAGCTCTGAGCAGGTTTCCATCACGAAACAAGTCATGATATTATTGACTAATAGATGGGACATTTCACTTCTCCATTTTCTCAATTTGAACCTGTGTAAAACCGATTCCCTTTTTAAAGTATTTAAAACCTACATTACAGCTACTTTTAGTCTCAACCCAATGGAAACAAAGAAGGTATTTTGTCAGCAGAAGCATTTTAGATAAAATGTACTGATGGCACAACTCCTGAATCTTGATTTAGAAGACTTCAGAACAGACATTTTGAATGATTTCTAAATGAAATGCAGGGACTGATGTGCTGTGTTTGCTTCAGAGAATGACTGACATGTAATCTAAAATTTCTTCACAGTTGTGTAGTTACTACTTTTGATTTTAATGTGAACTTCAAGTCGCCACTATCAATTTGATTAATGGGGTAATACAACTTGTGACATTAAAAAAAGTTAAATACTGATAAAGATAGCATTTTTCTAGGAAGCTGAAAATGCATTCTAGTTATTGCTGAAGAGTTATGAAGTCTGGTCTCTTGAAAATGGTAGCATGTTTCTTAATGTTACAATTTTAAACAAAACTAGTCATCTGAATATTTGTGCAGTTCTCCATTCTGTAAGACTTTACGCTGAAATCTTAATCTCTGCAGGGATGAAGAACTTTGTTACATAAACTAATTGGTTGTGAAGAAAGGAAAAGGGCATAAATTGACACATGAATAAGCAGAAATGCCACTCTTTGAAATACACTGAGTAGAATACTTCTGAAAAAATTGCATCTACAATATGAATATGCAAAAAAGCATGTTGGCCTTTTTAACATTTAATTTTCTTTGTGTGTAATATTACAATATATAATATTTGTATTATATTTGACTAGTGCGATAAAACAAAATATTGTCCATTTAAAAGCAAACACATCATTTTTTGGCCAGGTAAAGTAAGAGAACGCAATTACAGAGGGAGACAGCAGTGCTCTGTATAAAGTGTATTTTAACACACCCTACATTGTAAGAGGTGATGCTCTTTCAACTGAGGATGTGAAACAGGGAAAAACAAGGAAGATTTAGGAGGAGATTGGTATGTAAGGGTAGAGGAGATTAGGATATGTAATAGGAGGAATGGTACAACTGAACCTTTCAGTGTCGGGTTTATAGATCCCTCTTTCTAGAGGTAGTGATAATAGCACCAAGGTAGATTAATCTGGCCATCATTACACTGTAGTTATCCAAAGGGGCATATTTTCACAGATGGAGCAAAGCAGTATTGGTGGGAAGGCAAAGTAGATCACCAAACTAGACACTTTTTTCAAGAGGAAGAAATGTGGCCATATGCAATCAATTAATTTAATATTCTTTTGTTTTTGTAGTAGAGTAGAGCCATAATCTGAGAAAAATAGTTTTGTTAGCTGTGAAAACAATGTTGATTCCCATGTGCCAAGTCAGGGCCTGTTAGTTAATATTTCTTAGTATACATTGACATGAAGTGCTTCTCTGTGGGAGAGGGAGTTCTCTATGCCAGAGTGAGTATGTGTGTGCGAGTATTATATGTGTGTCTGTGTGCAACTGATTTTGTATTCTTATCGGGCAAGAGGAGTTGGGATTGGGAAAAAACCAAAATTTACCCCCATTTATAGCTGCAGAGCTGGAGATCAGAGAAATTAATCAATTTGAGGCCACAGAACTAAGCTCTAGTGACAGAACTAGGATCTTCTGAGCCCAAAACTTCCCTCTATAGCAGGAGTGTAATCACTGCCATTCATTCCTCCAGCTCTCCACTTGTAGAAGACTAGTCTTGTCCACAAGGCACACTACAAGGATATTGAGATTCATATCACAGAATACTTCAACTTTTAGGAGAGAATGTTGTCCTCAGTGCTGTCATCTTGCCTCCCATCTCTTCAATGACTTGATTAATTTAAACTTGTCTTTAATATAAGATTGGTATTCCTTACAGATTTTGTGGTTTTAATTACCCTTGGTTTAGGGAAGATTGGCTTGTTTCAGTGCTCATGTAAATTCTTTATGGAAAATAAGGAGCCTCAAATGGCATAAATTGTATGTTTTATCATCAGTTTTCTCCAAATAAATTGACAGTTTCAGAAATTTAAATACTTACATCCCTACTCTCATTTAAGACTGTGAGCAAGCCCAAAGGGATTCATGACCATGTTTGAATAATAAGGTATTGCACAGAATGAATGAAAATAGCAAATGTCAGCCCTGTGCTGTTATTAAAATGTTGATGCACCAGAGACATACAAAGCTGTGGCTAGAAAAAGGCTTTGAAAGGAAAGCAGAATAGAGACAACTGTGAATGAAGCTTTAAAAGCACAAAGATGACCTGAAAGAAGACTAGATTTAACATACATCTTGCAGAATGAAAATTGCATTCCTCCCCTTCTCCCCACCGGTATTTTGCTCACATGCTTTTAGAAATCAGCAGTGACAAGTTATTGCGTTACACTAATTAACATTTTCTCTATAGTAGACGTCAAACTTTCTGTGCTCTTGAGGAAATCTAAATTGCATGGTGAAATATTAAAATGGTGTTGTTTAAAATCTGTCATCATCTTATGCTTGTGACAAATGAGAACCCATTTGCTTCTTTATTTTCACTCATTTAATTCAGTGATTGCCACAATATTGACTGTCAGTTCCCAGGCCTGGTAAACTTAGAGGCCTTTTGTGTCATGTTTGAGTATGGACTGGTCATATCAGGCCTTAAATCCAAAATATTTTCCAAGGTTCAAGCACAGATGTTGCATTTGTTTCACTGATTTCTTTCCTCTGTACGAATGCAATTCAATGTCCCAGGGGTGCATTTCCACCTTCTTGGTCCTGTGTAAGAATTTCTTTGAGACCACAGTCTAGTATCTGTCTCCAGACAAAATCCATTCTTCACAGAAGCTGTCACTGTACTGGCTCCAAACTGACTGATGCCATCTGTATGTTGATTTCCACATGCTCTATGTGCTTATACTCTGAAATATGAAAGTTTTCTTTATTATATAGATAAAATCAGGAGCAGAGATATGTGGAAGTATATTGCTTTTTTTGGTGTATAGTATTCAAGTGTAATGAACCTTTTTTTTGAGTTTGTTGTACCAGTAGCTACTGATTAAAAAGCAAAACCAGAAGTTGAGCACCAGTATGTTTTAATGTAGCAGTGAATCAGGTTTTAATGTTGTATCTTTAAATGATTTCTTCTTCCTATTTCTGTTCTTGTTGTTCTACATTTTAATGTCCAGATGAAGCAGTTTTATGGTTGAGAGGTTATTTTCTAAAGCAAATGATGAATGTAGCTTTACGCAAGAATTTTAATGCAACAGATGCATTCACTTATAGTAGAACATCAAAGACTCTTTGACAGCAAAATGAAAATATATTAGCTTGTCATTAAAGGAATTTTGAATTTCTTGCTAACCTAGATAAATGCAACAAAGTATATTTTTGACGTCTCATTAGTTAAGTTGATTCCAATGGAGTCGTACATTGTTAAACATGATAAAACATAATGTTAAGACTCTTGATTGGAAAACACCATACAGAACAAACTGGAATTGATTTGGTTTGTGTTTTTTTCTGCACATACGTTTTATATATGGTCCCCAAGAACCAGGGAATTTGAGTGTTGATTTTAAAGAGATGGTTTGTTAACAAGGATGGTAATACTAAAGTTTTGCCCGACAGTCAAGAAATAATAAGATAAGCAGATGGAGGACTTTTGGCAGAAAAGTGACCAGTGGGGATGACTTGTCTGTCCCAGAACCCCATTTATTTACCTACTGCATTTTTGAACCTATGAATTTGACTAAAATTTATTTTCTCTTGACCTATTACTATGTTCTTGAAACAATGTTACATCTCTGCAGACAATTTGGACTCGCATCTTTCTGTAGCCACCTCCAGTCAGTCCTCTGTCTACCAGGTAGTTTCATCGGAATGATCTAAGAAGAATTAGGGTTTTCTTGGGGCCTTCTTGCAAAAGTTGTGCAGGGTTTGAAACTGGTACATTCAAAGGTTTCATGTTAGTTTCTGTTAGTAAATACAGAAGGCTACATTTTAAACTGTTCTGTGTGATTATATGAACACATTGACAGTATCTGGCTATTAATATTTTGCATTTTACCCTTTTGCCAAAGACAAACTGAGAATAGCTCCAGTTCCAGACAACACTGCTTGTCTTCCTGAAAATATTCTTTTGATCATCTGGTGATTGGACATCCCTAGGTTCTTTTTGGTTTTAAATCAGAAGACACTAAATATCTTTATTCTTTTGTCATCCATAATTAGTAATTGCTGGTAATATTGTCCCCTGAATATCTTTTCCCTCTTTCATTAAAAATAGTTGGGTAAGAAGTTGGTACATACTGTCTTTCCCAGGTTACCCATACCACTGGGGCTGATTGCTTGAATATACAGTTTTCTTTGAAGAGCTGGCAGGCTGGTTGGTGACTGATGTTATCTCCTGGGATCTGGCTTTGTGCAGAGACAGCTCGGGGCAATCAAAGTTTAGGACTTCAGGAGCACATTGCAGAAATGCATCTATACTTTTTCGTTGCTTTGGCGGGGGGATCACGACAGGACACGGCAGATGGACATGACACCCGACTTCACACTGATGCTGTGTAGTCTATCACCAGCTTGGTCAAAGATAGGTTGCAGACTCCACCTCAGTCCTGATCACAATGACCAGATGAATCCTTTGTGTCTGCCCTACATCCCTGACCTGGGGCCTTTGGTAGGGCTTCTTGCATTTCTTGCTTCTTTGTGCTGCATGAGCTGAATGTCGTGCAGCTGATACTTACCCAGGTCCTCCGTGGGTGTCTCTCTGTGTGCTTCCATGCTGCCACTTCTAGGAGGTTTTTCCTTTGCTCACTTTAATGATACTATGCCTATGATAATGTAATGCAAACACCTGAGCCAAGCTGGCTTCCTACAGACAGGTGTATTTATTACAGAAACTAGTTAAACCTCCCACAGTGTCTCCTTTCTGGGGGCTTTGTCCTTCTTAGGAGTGTGCCAGCCTCCTTCCTTGCCTTATATGATAATTGACTCATCAAACAGATCTACCATAATGATAGACCAGGAACTCTTTCAGAGTTGTTAAAAACAATTACTCGTCCTGTTATTAATTCTCTTTTTTTTTGTATTTTCCTTTACAATCTTGAGAGATGTGGAACATGGATCAAGAAGGAGTTTTGTGTGTGCATATACATTTTCATTTTCATTGAGAATATATGGGAGACAAATTACAAAACGTGATGTTGGAACGTTATTTGACAGGTTCAGTCTTTCCAATGCAGACAATATTGAATGCTGCTTCAAGTATGGTGTTGAATCTTACCAAGATGACATAATGTTCAACTAGTCTTACTCTTTATGTATGAAATCAGAAAATGTGTGGAATTACTAAATGTTCACTGCTGAAATATAAAGTGCAATTCAGGGTCATGAGTAAAATGCAGATCAGCCAAACTGTGTAGAAGTACTAAATTTATTTTATTCTTGTACAGTGAGCCCAAATTATAGTTAACAATGTGTGCAGGAGCACGGATGCAATTCCCTATAATATGATTCAATGATTGTATAGCTGGATTTTATCCTTTCTATATATACATTTATAGTAATAAGAAAAATGAAGGAATTTACAATGGCTTAGTTGACAAATTGGCCAAAAGAAAGAAAGAAATTGAGCAAAATAGAGATACACAATGTTGCAGAAAGACAGGATGGACAGCATTATAGGAGTGACTAGTTTAGGGCAAAAGAGGTAATGAGCAGGAAGAAATGAGGCAGCTAAATGATAAGGTGGGGAAAAGTAGATGTGGAAAGACTCATGCAAAAAGAAAGTATGCTGTTTGGCAAGAGAGAAATTACATGATGGTCTATGAAATTAGAGAGGAAAGAAAGATAAGATGAAGTGAAATTGGATTTAATGAGGTAGAAGAAAGGTGATTAGGGACAGAAGAAAAATAGAATTTAGTGATGAGAAAATCCTATTAAATTATCCAATAAATCTTCTTGCCACTCAAGGATTTCTGTTTCTCCTCCTTCTCCCCAGAATAATTTCCAGGGTAGCTGTGTCAATATCTAACCATACAGGAATGCCCTTTTCTATATGAAGCACTTCACCATCTCTCTACATTACCAGGAAAATGATACAAGTGTAGTCCTGGCATGTAGTCACAGGCTTCAGGCTTGTAGTCTGTGTAGTGTGTTAGTGCTTTTCCAAGACCATGTTTAAGAAACTGGTATCACTTTTTAAAGAGCTCTTTTGTTTAGGGTGTTTTTTGAGGAGGTGTTTTTTGAGGAGGATTATATCCATTCATTATATCGAATATTGTGCATGAAGTAAACATCTTTCTCTTTTTTTTTCATAATCTCTATTGCATAAGTTAAGTCTCTGGACTTTGTACCATTTGCTTCCTTTTAATATTGTTCAGTTCCCTTTTAAAGGTTGTTTAAACCCAAGCAAAGTAGATAGAAACAGTGATACATATGTGCATGTGACATGGTTTAACCCTGGGCAGCAGCTAAGTATTGAACAGTTGATTTCTCACACCTTCCACCTTCCTCTCCCACAGTGGGATGAGGAGGAGAATCAGACAAAAAAAAAAAGGTAAACCCCAGTGCTCAAGATAAGAACAACTTAATAATTGAAAAAAATTATAATAATAATAATTCTAATGAAAAAAGGCAACATAGAGAAATAAAACCCAAAAAGAACGAGTGCTGCACACCAAAATTGCTCACACCTGCTGCCTGTTATGCTTTAGCTACAAACTGGGAATACTGAGCAGAAATAAATGTGTACTAACCAACTCTTCCACCTCTGTGTCCTTCATGGGAAAACATTTTGAGTGCTGCAGTTTCACAAGTCTATTTGTTCAGCTTGAAGTACATTTCAAAACTGTTCTGGTCAGTTCGATAGTCCTGATGTTGCTCAGCAAAGTTCTTAATTTTTGGCGTCATCAAGTTGCAAGGAAGTTCCCTTAAGTGGTAGTCTCCTTGACGTGGAAGGTGCCGAAATCCAAGATTTCCTGTAGTCTCTGGCTGATAACCCTGTCTTCGTGAATTCGTGTTACCCATTGTCATGCTGCAGCTGCAGCTGGCAGCATTTTAGAGAAATGGAATTGTTAACTTGTTTAAGAGGAGAAGCAATATCCAGATAAAGCCCGTGTACCAGGATTTTGGAAATCTGTGTGAGTATGAAGTAAGACCATTCCTAATGACCATGGAAAAGAAAAAAAACACTGAAGTAACCACACAATTTAAAGAGCAAAATAAGTGTATACTTCAAGCTCTGTGCTGTAACTGTTTCTTAAATATTTGGTATTAACAGTAAAGACTTTGCGTATTAATCCTAAAACCTCTCTTTATGGGGAGGATGATGCACAGAGTAGTTGCTATGCCAGCTGTTTTTCCAGCCAAATGAGTGCAGTCTGTCTTTTAGTGATGGACCAAACACCCATTCTTTTATTGGTGATTCTTGCATCAGGTTCTGGGTGGGTTCCTGCTGTATCAGAGTCAAATTGTATGTGAAGTGAAATTTGAAAGGAAGACAGCAAGAAAGAATGTCATAGGGAATATAAAATAAAACAAGATAGCTGTTGAAAACTAAAGGAAGCTTGAACTGGCACGAAGAGAGGAAGTGTTCTAAATTTATAATGAAAATTAATTATGCATTCATTGCATTTGAAGAGGTCAGACATGATGAATTTAAATAGTACATGAGAATGAAGGCCATCTTTTATATTAAAGGCATTACAACAGGGTGATGTGAGGAGAGGCAGAGAAATAAAGGAAGCAAAGGGGGAAAATTGCATGACTGAGGCAGTAAGGAACAAGAACATTAAACTGAACAGATCTGCTTTGTGACTAAATTGATTCATGATTTTCAGACAATTCAAAATAATGGTAATTTATTAGCCATAAAATTATACTGGAAAAATGTTTAAAGCTTCCGAGAAAGTTAATAAAAGAAAAATTTTCAAAGTGTGTTCTCACCAGCTTGCAGCAACCCTTAAAAGTTCTGTACAGTGGAGTACTTTTTTATTAAAATTTTATTCCTTTCTTGCACATAGTTGCTATATACACTTCTTGCTCTTATGGGGGCAGTGCTAATTTTTTTTCCTGTTTTTTGCTATCTCCTGTCACATCTGTCCTGTTTTCACTACCCCATTTAATTTGTGAATATAGTATACAAGCAAAGAGATTAAACGCAAGCCTTTGTAAATACCGTGTGGGATAACCAGCCGTAGGGCTAAAGCAGAGCATGTTGCTCCACTTTCTGGGTTACTGGAGCAGAGAGTTATTCTTAGCAGGGGTAGACTATAGTGAATAACACTGATAGAAACACGGCAGAACCTTTCTGCTTAACCCTGTTTTAGTACGTGTATTCTGGGGCGTATGAACACACCGTGGCCACCTTTCCGTTTAGAAACTCAGACACTTTGTGCTGGGGACTGTATACCTTCCGTGTGAACTTGGACAATATTTATATTGATAGCTAAACACCTGTCAGGCCCAATGGTTTGGTTGACACAAGGTATTGCTGTGGAGCTTGAGGA
The DNA here is from genome assembly GCF_001715985.3 of Manacus vitellinus. Lineage (NCBI taxonomy): Eukaryota > Metazoa > Chordata > Aves > Passeriformes > Pipridae > Manacus > Manacus vitellinus. Next base: position 5,519,256 of record NW_021938789.1, on the reverse strand, counting down.
TTCGTAAATAGTTTTTGTATAGGAGTATGACTGGGAAGTCAGAAACACGCCCTGATTTTTCCAGCAAAGGCATACCTTTAATTATGGAAAGTACAGGTGAAATGAATCCTTCAAGAATTTCATTTCTCTGGCCCTGAGATAAACACCACTGATGGCAAATGAAATCAGAGAGGCTTAGCAGTTAGGAAGGCGGGGAAAAAAGGATAGAACAGAAAATAGTAAATTGTCATCTCAGTCTTTTACATAGCAACACAAATAATGAGTTTTCCCCAGAGGGTGGTTGCATGTACCTTGTTGTCCATGGGGTGCAAGGTTACCAGAGCAGGAAAGTGTGCTGGATAATTCCCTTATGGCAGTTGTTATAATTCTCTGATTTTAATAGTATCCCCAGCTTCACTTGAGGGAATTCTCCAGGCAAGCTTCTAAAGCATCACGTGTAACCTAATAGCTTTATTGTTTTTATTTTTTTTTTTATTATGGGCATATTCTTCATTTACTTATTGTCTACACTGAAAATAGCACCATAATTCCTCTAGCCACAATTAGATAACGACAGTTAGATTTAATCAATATGTATTCTTCTGAAGAATATTATGCTGACATTGTGGAGTATGTCTCTCTCTGTCCTGACAAATACAATTACCACTGGAACAGCAGCCTCAAGTTCCCCTAATTAATGTAATTGGTTATTTACCAATTAAATATTTAACACATGTATGCTGTCCTCATATTTTAGAATCCTAGGACTTCAGCATTACTATCTATTGATGACTAGTTATTGCACTGTATTTGGTGAAAATCCTAGTAAGTTTAACAGCCAGTAGTGTTGGTGTTGGGCTTTTAGTGTGTGAGATTATTGACACCTGATATGGAGCATCAGGTTTTCATGTTAAATTTCCTTTTTCCTTTTATTTCCCTTATTCTTCACCCTAGAAATGAGTGTTGTAGTTATCATGAGGCAGAAAAGTTGCATGTTCTATCTTCTTACCCCCAAAGTACTTGGTGTTACTTCCCTCTCAAACTGTGTGTTGCATTTTGAGCTGATAAGTGGTTGGGCTGGCATGGTTCTACTAAAATCATCAATGGTGAAACCACTCATATTAAGGTGTCACTTGTTATTAGAGGAATTTATACTTCACTCTCTCAGCGCTGGAAAACTGATTTACATTGATTTATCTCTACGAAGTTTTCCTTTACAAGGTACTTCTGCACAGCTGTGTGTTAGCCTGCTAGCACCTATGAATATTCCTAATTTACCATTGGTTTTATGGAGCCCAAATATGTTACCAGGTGTAGGTCTTGGTGGGTTAATTTTTATGGAATCTGACAGCCTTCACTGTGATTAAAGCATTGGCTTTGAATAAGCTTCATTTTTACTGCAATTGGTCCAGTATAGAAAATGAGATTACATATAGGGAGCTGTACCAAAGATAGACTTATGTTGTCTAACAGGCAAGTCAAGCACAGGGTTACAAAACATTCAGTTATGATTAGTTATTAGTTATTCAGTTATGATTCAGTTGTGTTAGCTAGTGCCTTTGCAATATCAGTCAGGCCTGTCAGCTGTGCATTTGCCCCATGAACAAAGTTCTGGGCACTGGGTAACTAAATGGAGATAATCCTCTCTCTTCTCCATGAAACTCAAAGGTGGGTTTTGGGTGGTTCTGGGCAAAGCAGTTGTAGATGTCCATGAAAAAGAAGTACTAACAAGAATATGGTGGGCTATCAGCAGACCAGATCAAGCAGAAGTTTTTTTCTTGGAGGACCAATAGATAAAATAGGACATTTGTCTCCTGTTTCCAAATCGCCATTTTAATGATCTCCAAGGGCTTAATTCAGTTGCATTCATGACCTAACTGTTGCACTAAATTTGAGTTTAAAATAAAAATCTTATTCTTTTTCAACTTCTTTGGGGTATTAAAGATATTTGACATAATTTTTCTCATTTCAAGACCTCTGTCCTGAACCAGAAGTAGATTTTTTTTTCTTTTCAAAAGGGCACAGCAGGGAAAAATCCTTCCCTGCTAGGATCCAGTCAAATTTTCCTCATCAGTTAGGTTGACAGCAGGTTTAGCACATTTATTAATTATGATTGCAATTTGTTAGAACAAAAAATATTCCAAACCTTTAGGAGGCCTAGCATGATTATAAATAAATAAAAAGCTTTGAAAAATTCTTCAAGGCAAGAGCTCAGCAAAGAAAAAGAAGGGGATCATACTTTGACAAAATGCCAGTGAAGTGGAGAGTACCTTCTGAAAAATTATGCCAGATAAGTTATCAATATGTTAATGGTTTACAAGTGTGTGTATATATATATATATATTGTTTGCTAGAGGTTCATCAAAACAAAAAATGTTATGAACTTGTATGTGAATCTCCTTGTGAACATCTGCTTTCAGAACTGGCAGTCATTCTGTCCTCTTTCTTGTGAGTCTGATTATATTTCTGGCTTTGGGGCACCTGTCTTTGCTACTCAGTGGATACAATTCTGCAACAGCAGTGATTATTGTGGGAAATTCACTGTGGGTTGGCATATGCTCTTCTTCTTTTTCAAGAGAATGGATGCTTTCCATGTCCTTAAGGGGATCTCTGAAAGTCGTCTATCTAGTCAAACTCCCTACTCAAAGTGCAACCACTTTCTTCAAAATTTCCATCCATCAGAATTAACCAGAAGGGAAGGTTAATTTTCAGACTTAATTTTCCATATTGCATTTGTTACCTATTCTTGAGCAAAATCCAAGTACTAATCCTGGGGCCATCAATTGTCATAAGATACTACAGAGTGGCTCTTAGTGTGCCAACAGATACAGGAGATTTAGATGATTATCAGCTGTTGTGGTCAACTAGTGTATTTAGAAAATCTTAACTGTTCTGTGTTAGAGGGAGGCAGTGTGGCAGTTTAGTTGCATAGATCTAAGTTTATTGATTTCAGATTTTGAGAGGCTTGTTAAATATATCATGAAGGCCAGTATTCATTCATTTATTTTTTTAATGAATGGACATCAAAACTGAAAATTGAATGTACAGTGGTGATATGAATAAAACTCACATTGATGTCTTCAAAAGAAGCAAATACCTGTTTGTAACAAGCAAAGTCCTATTTCCCGTGCTGACCTGCCCCACGTCTCACTATTTACAAATATTTGTGATTTTCATGGTTTCCAATTTTATATACTTCACCCTCTGAACATATGCCTTCCAGTGCTGTAGCCACTCCATTCTTTGGTACAAAACCAATATTAGCAATTGTGTCTTGTCTTATTGTCTTGGTATTAGTATATCTATATTTTCTTCTGTGGCAGGGAATTTGCATCCAATAGTTGCCATACCTCTATCCCATGGCTATACATTCTTCCATGAGAAGCAGAAAATAATGTAATGCAACCAAATAATATGCTCATCCCTGACAGTAGAACTCAGGAATGAACATAAGTTTTTCCATAACTAACCTGGGTGACATTTTGTCAAGGAAATATAAGAGCACTTGTACTGTGAACTGGACTCACCTCTTTGTTACACTGAGGATAAAAAGGGTTCTGTTTCCATTTTTGGGGCAGTTCCAATCAAATTCAGGGAGCCAGTCCAGCTATACAGCTTTGTAAAACAGAGCTGAATTTGACTCATTAACGTGTGTTTCTTCAGATGTAAGATTTGGTTTCACCAATGTGCTGCTATTGTGTGCTGGTTCTGTAACTACATTCGCATCTTTGAAGTTGCAAATATGACAAAGACTTGCTGTCAAGGTAGGTCAGACCCACAGAAGGATATGAGATAGTCAGGAGGAAGGATATTGTGGGCTGTGAGAGTGTCTCTGACACAGAAAGTAGCACAGAAGTGCATTTACTCTGTGTGCTGATGACATACTCACTTTGTTTTTTCAAGAACTCAGTTACTCATTTTCCCACTCTATTATGTTTATTGGACAAGTTCCACATAGTTCATGATCAGCAGAAAACTGAGGTCACACCATTAACATTTTTTTGGCATTCATAGCTAGACACATTTTTTTCCCCTTTTAAGAGAACGCGACTTTGAAATAAATAAATTTAAAACCCCTAAAGCCAATTGTAGTACCTTGTAGGTCAATGACTTGGTTTTCCAAAAAATGGTGGTGCCTGACAATACCTGTCAGCAACTGCTCAGTCATTCTGAAAATCAAGGCATTTGCTTAGGGACATGAGTGTAAATGCCACTGTCTGCCTTAAGGATTCTGTGTTATTTTGTTGGGGTTTTTCTTCCACAATTTCTTTATGGCCTGTAGGGTCTTTTCCCTGACAAGGAAGTTAACAGCCAAAGAAAACAGAAGTGAAGGAGTCTCAGGTTTTGGACATTTGATATACGAGCTGTTCATCTTTGTCCATCTGAGAAGCTGGTGCTTTCATCCAAAGGTCTGTGGGATCAGTTGAAAGGCTCATACTTATGTCACTGTTTTAAAAACTCCCTAAAAGCTTTGTGCAGCCACTTCTGATTTTTCAGTAAGATGTATTCTCTTTCTGAATATTTATATTAAAATTCCTGAAGGACCAGATGGTAGAGGATTCACCTAGTGATTGACTTTCAGGCTGCCCTGGACTTTATAATTTGAGATTTCAATTCTGGTTTAGCTGTGACTGTGTATGACTTTGTCCCACCCTGGGTTTCTCGTGTAGCCTCTTCTTGCTTTCCCAATGACTTGTAAAGGAGAAGGAGACTCCTCAGTTGGATGATTACAGCTTTTATTTGGGCGTGCAGACCCTTTTGGGCTGTAGGTGATTGTCCCCCCATCACCCACCCCACATGAGGTCTGTGCTGCAGGACGGCCGCTCGGTCCATGCCAGGAGCTGCTCTCTTTCATTACCTTTGCTCTCATTATGCCTCAAAGCCAGAAGGGCATCAATTCAGCTGCTGTCTGCTCCTGGGGTTCAGACTGTACAGAACAAGGAAGGTTTCACAGGACTCATCTGTGGACAGCTGTATTCAATGAAGATCTTCTGAAAATTTTTGGAAGACATTGTATTTAAAATTACCAAAATTCGGGCTTTACAAATGCTTTTGTGAATACTTCATAGCCAAACCGAGACCGTTCTCCATGTTTTGTGCAGACAAGGAGAAATTATTTCAAAAGAAATATTCTATGCCTTTCTGGATGACACCCTGCTGCTTCCCAACCATTTTTTTGTTTGCCTTTTTTCCCCCCACCTCCATCATATATTAATTCCGTCTCTTCCTCCTTCAGAGACAGATGGTGAGCTGGTGGTACTAATGAGCTCCCTGCTGCCCAGGGAAGGCGGATTGAAATGCTTTGTGTTCTGAGAACTAACAGGCTGAGCACCCTCACTAAGGATGTAACTCATGTGATGAAAGGTTTGATGTACAAATACTGTAGCAGACTTTTTTCACAGGCACCTATGAACCGTGTTTCCCCAAGAGAACAACTTCCCGAAACAGCCTACCTAATAGTCCCATCCTTACTGTGTTTATTGGGGTATTGCTCTGAATGGTACAGTAATCTCTCTCTTTTATGGAGATGGAGAGAGCATTAGATTGTGGACACATGGCAATTGAATGCCCTGCTTCTCTGGCATGAGCACACTGAGAAATAAAAACAAAGAGCACCTGCTGTTCCTCAGAATGAGTCTTTGAACATTATAAAAACTTTCTTGGCAAAAAGCCATTCTCTTCTGGGCTGACTTTAAAAGGAATGCAATTAATTATAGGAGCCACAGACCTCTAAGGTAAGAAAATGCAATTATCCGGGGATTCACGATAGATTCAGTTATGTCTTGTTTAAAATGTAACAGGGTTGTCAAAAGTGACTTGTACTAAAGATGCAATTAAAGACAGATCAGGTTGACCATGAAGTCTAATGGCTGCAGTTGTGTGGCCAGTTCAGGGCTGCTTACAAATTTCCAAGTGGTAGTTATGTGGATTCAGCATGATCCTGAGGAGTGTTTCAAAACCTAATGAGTTGGTTAAGATTCTGAGAAATTTTGTAGTAGATTCATTAAATGTTCTCTCCCCAGCAGAGACCACAAAGATGTATCCCTTTCTCCACACTCAGCAGAAAATCTTTGGTGACACAAGATTTCTAATTGAGTGAATGTGAAACGTTCGCTTTTTTTGTGTTTAAAAAAAAAAAAAAATATCAGAGTATCTGTCTTTTAATGTGAGATCTCTTTTTAAGAGAGATCATTTTGTAATTGAAATGGAGAACATTAAAAAATCAAGGCTTTATTTTCAGTTTTTGCATAAAGAGATATCACATATGTTTAGGGGATGGATAGTAAATGTAGCTCTAACCTGAGCAACTATTATAGCTGATAAAGAGGTGTTGGTCTGTTATCAAAGCAGGTGCTTTGATATCTGTTGATTCAGAATAGTACCCAGTCCACATTTAAGTTAATTACTGTATACTAGTAAGTAACAGATGTGCTGCAGATGGCTAGGTGATTAAAATAAAAAAGCTCATAAATAAAGATTTTACAGGTTCGGAAGCTAACAATAAATAAATGAGTTAAAAAGCACCATATTAAAACTTAAATATTTTAGTAATTGGACTAAAACCATATTGGTTTCCTTACTGTCAGTCAGTTACTTTGAATAGGTTTAAAACAAAACACTGAGTTACATGCTTACACAGAGATGTTTTTCCCATCTGACTTTATTTGTACTATACCCACAGTCACGGTGGGATAAAGTGTGTGTACTCTCTTCTTGGTTCTGTGCTTTCACCAGCTTTCAGTAAGAGCATAAAATGAGGGTCAGTCTGAAAGTGGCTGATGGTCTTTTTATTAGAATGTACATTTACATTTACGGAAATAGAGCTTTTTACAGCACTGTACTGGTTTCACCAAGAATCCTTTTACAAGCATTTCTAGTTTATGACTGGAAATTCTATGCTGAAGGGAGAGGGAGACACATATAGACAAGCAAATGCCTGTTGCAGAAAAAGCAAAGTGGTCCTGTAGGCAGCGTGGGATCAAGTAATTGAACAGCAATACCCCCAGGACTAGTGGGTATCTTCACGTAAAGCTTTTTTACCTTTTTTTTTTGTCCTGGGATATTGCTCCTTTCCTTGTTTTTGTTGTTTTGGGGTTGTTCTTGTGTTGTTAGTTTGTTTTGTTGTTATTTTTTGGTGTTGAGGTTTTTGTTTAGTTTTGGGTGTTGTGAATTTTTTTGTTTGTGTTTTTGAGAAAAATCTTTACAACTATTATTTCATCCTTATTTTTATCCTAATTCAAACCATGGCAATTTATGGGGTCTCAAAACTTTCATATGACAAGAAAGTGGTTTCCTGCCTAGCTGTGGGGGGCATCGTTGTAAGGTGAGAAAGATTATGAAATATTAGTTAAAGGAATTATACTATCTCGGTAATTTAAGTGTGTATGGATAAGTTTACCCAATTTCCAAAATGATAATAAAAATGTAGACCACCTTGTGGTGAGATTTGATCAAGAAGAGCCACTTAGATGGATATGTGATGTAACACTGAATTAGCCTAAGGAAGTTAAGTAAATGGAATGTACTACACTAAATAGCATGTACAGAAGACTCCTCACACCCATCATGCAATATCCTGGACTGGATTAAAAAAAAATTTTTTTTTAGAAAAAACCATCTTTTAGAAATTTTCTTAAGTTTTTGTTTCTTGTTATTTTCTTTTTTTCTCATGGGATTGCAAGTGGTACTTAATCAGTAACAAAAGGCATTAATATTTTGTTTTAAGAGGGTATTTTTAGTATTAAGTGAAATAACTACTCTTTGAGAGCAATGACTAACCACAGGTGAACTGATTATTTCTGGAGTTTGCTATAGCTATTTTTTCAAATACTTATTAAGAAGGAAATCATAAACAAATAAGTAGGGAATGCTCAGTTTCTATTTGTGATTATAGACTGCTGTGTACCAGTGGGACATCAGATAACCCCATTCACTGCACAGACAGTCCATGGAAATTTCTCCCCTTATCTTAAAGCATTCTACTTTTTAATGCAGTAAACCTCTGCAATGTATAGATATTTACACGATATCCACATGGAAGTAACTCCGGTAGTAGAATCACAGAACACTTTGTTAATGGTTTTTTCTTCTATGGACTGTAATAATGAACTTCCTTGCTACATTCCCCTGACCTTTCTCTTCGACTCCTGCAGTATCCCAAGGTCATTTCTGCTTGGGACAAGAGGCAGTACTGGTTGTGGCTCACGGTAAGCTCCCTGCCAGAGCCCCCAGTGGCCTCTGCCATTTGCCTTTCTCACAGTGGAGATGCCCTTTGGGTCTGTATTCTTTATCCAACTTGCTATTTATAAAAGTTGTAGAGGTTCATGATTTTTGAGGTCTCTCTTGCTCTGAAATCTGGGTCCAAAAGCCCTTTTGTATGGGGAAAGGAACTGGAAGGGGAAAAAAAAAGATTGCGTAAGTCTTGTTTTCTTAGGGAGTCAGATTAAACATGTGGATCTAAGACTTGTCTTGCACTTTATATATCAAGCAGAATGCATCCTCTGGTGTGTAGTTGTAGTGGGGAAGCTAAATTAACAAGGGTGGTCAAGAACTTAAAAGTGTGTCAAAAAGTGTTGCCCTGTGCATTGTTCTGTCATATGACAAGATTAGCATGAGATCCACTACAGAAGTATTTTCTTTTCGCACATATTAAATTTGCTTCCCTTTCTGTTAGTTTGGATTTTTGGGTATGGTGGAACATTATCAAGTATAATGAAATAGTGTTGTTCAGATATGTTTTAGGTTTGCATCATCACAGACACTCCCTTAAAGAGTTAGACAGGAAGAAAAAATGAGAATGCTGCCTTTTCCTTAATTTGCATCATGAAGTACCTTCTTAGAAATCACTTTTAAATTTCCACCATGTCATGTGAGAAAGTCCTTCCTTTCCCTTTAGTTGTGAGATAAATACCCCACCCCTCACCCAGATGTACAGAAGTAGTATTTAGAATTAATTAAACTTTCTAGTTTCAGCATATGCTGGTGGCACGGTGGAAACCTGGGAAATTCTCTCCCAGTAAAGTGAGAGAAGATGCCTTTTCAATGCAGAATAAAAAACCTCTCCTTTAAATATGGAGAAGCTTTGGTATTTTGGATTTAATGAAACCTAAATATGTCAATATTGAAGGCTGTTTGCTTTTGTTAAACAGTTGGCATGCTATACTGGCTGGCATTGTTATATTTGCTCTGCCAAAATCCTCTACAACTCATTGTTTTCCAAGCTATACGGATTCTGCTTTTTGGGTCTGTCTTCAAACTAGGTCTTTCTGTTTAGTTTTAGTATAAGCTACATCTGCTTTCTATTTTTTTCCTAAATGTCTTGATATTTCTTCTTTTAATCATCCTACGGGCACTGATATAGACAAATTATTGTGAATAATTCTTTTGAATTTGAAGTCAGCACAAGAAAAGTGATGGATTTGGAATGTGAAAGTGAAAGTTTAGCACATGTGGATCCTCTAATGTGTCCTGATCGTATTCAAAATTGGCTTCTGAATGTCCAACAATACAGTTCTTTTGGCCAGGGGCACAAGGCTTTCATGCATATAGAGCTGGATTCCTCTGCAGTCCCAAGTCTGAAATCTCCTGAGCTTGCATTACAGGGGATTATACTTGTTACAAGTGACAACTCTAAAATCCACTATCAGATTTCTCCACCAAAAATAATTCTAGTCACGAGGCCTACTTGAGTTAGTGTCTAGAAAACATATTTTCTCCACAGTTGGTGTAGTTTTTAATTTTTCTTTGTGTGGGTAGCATGCAAAGGACTACAGTAAATAATCTCCTTTTCTGCTGTATACCACATCTCTCTTGTAAGTACAATGCCAGTATTATGATCTGAATTGTTAGTATTCCAATGCTGAGCACTGAAGTCAATGGAAATCTGGCATGTAGGATGATGGGATTATCATGATGGGAGTTCAGTAAAAGGCATGTACATTTTATTGCTTTAGTCAGTCATTTTCCATGAAGTAATTTTTGAGTATCCAGTTCTTTATGTTTATCCAAAGATTTTGACGGCTTCCTGGAAAAACAAACCGGCATCTAGGGGTTGATAATCAAATGAAGCTGCTACAGAAGGGGTAAAGAGCTGGTGTAAAGACTTTCTCACATAGTCAGAACTGCTTCAGTGGGAAAACAGAAAAGTGAAATGAGTGAGATTCTCTAGAGAACTGTGTGTTTGGGGTAGATCAAAGTTTGTTAGTGATCTGGCTGATGGACTAGGCAGTGTATATACTAAATTTATATATGTCTTGGAGTCTGAAAGGTTTCTGAGCATTGTTGGAAAAGAAAACTAGAATTCAGAATGATCTTGGCAAACAGGAAATGATTGGAAAAACAGAGGAGATAAATTAGGAGGTCTAAGTGTAAACTATTGCACTTCAGCTACCAATTAAGGGGAAATTTTACAGAAATAAAACTTGAGTTTTAAAATTAACCACAAACTGAACTTTGGTCTTGTCTTTGTGATGCAGAAGAGCCAAACCTCACACTGGAATATATGTATATCTGAATTTACATGCAAAAGATACAGATAAGTTCCTCTGGTCAATTGGTCTTTGTAGGGCATCAGACAGGAATGAGCCTAAAGAGTGTCAGGGATGAAGGAGGGTCTAACATGTGACGTGTGACAAAGACCAGAATAATGTGGGGGTTTTATTTTAGAGAGTAGCAGTCAATGTGTTAACAGTCATCAAATATATTAAAAAATACCAGCAAAGAGGATACAGTCTCCAAATGCTTAGTGCTGGATGATGAATAGCAGGCTTACATGTCAGCAAAGAAAACACAAGTTAGAAATTAGGGAAGACTTTATGGTGTTACACCATTTGGATTATTTGCCTGAGAAAGTTATAAAATCTTCATTACTGGAGGTTAATAAATACGTAGACAAACATCTGCCAGAGATAACAGAGGTATAATTCACCTGCCTTGGCAGTGATGGAAGTGAAGTATAAGTGACAAGAAAGTTTCTTAAATTAGGCTAATCAGTAGTGGTATGTTGATTCATAATTATTTAATATATCTGCAATAGGTTAAAATAAGGTGTTCTTATCCTTTTGGGTATGTGGTAAATTATCTGACACCTTGATGGTAAGCAAAATATATTGCTAGTATTTTGGCTTTTTTTAAAGTGTCAGACTTATTCTGATTACTATTGTGACTTTCTGAAAGTGGTAATTTGGAAAGCACATTAAGAATGTTAATAGACTCCACCAACACCTTGGCCTACGTGCCACTAGAGTTTGTTACTAACTTCACTAACAGTTTGTACAATAAAGCAAAAGTTGCCTCATTGCTACAGATATGCTGTTCTTTGTGGTGTGATATTCCTGTGTAAAGTAGTATAAACTCACACTGAAAAGTGGTGTGACAATTTAATCACAGAGAGTAATAACCTACAGCAAGATCTGATGGGAATTTGAGAGAGGCAAATGCTTCATTTTATTGTATCCCTGTAACTGCCTTTGCCAGGGTGGAGATGGGCGTGGCAGAGCAGGCAGGGCACCCTGGAGTGTTTGAGGTGGATGGGACACCTGAAAGAATCCTCTCTGAAGGTGAGCAGTTCACCAGTAACCCAGCAGTTGGCAGCTGTTCTGCCTGCCCCCAGGATGTTTCATTTCTTATAGAGAAAACATGTTTTTGATCCTGTGAGGTTCTTCTGTCGTTGTGAATTACCTGTGTGCTGGAAACTTGTTTAGAGTCACAGTTCAGCAATGGACGGATTGAGGACTGAAACACTTTTGCTGAGATGAAAGTCATTTTTACAGCAGTTGTATACAAAAAAAAAATATATATTTTTAGATACTATGACAGGAAATTGGAATCTTGACTGCTAATTGTGATTTATGCTCAAATCAAGAAGGTTCATTTAGATTTTTTTGTGCTTCATGTTATGTTCATGTTTCTGCCCTAATGCATTTTCAATACTCTTTGTTACCTGAAATACCCTGCATCTTTTAGATCTGGAAGAATGAACAATTTCTACCAGGCTTGCATGTTCAGAGTTGCAGCATTACCTCCTGGTTTTATGCTGTCAAATATAGAAAACAGTTCTGCTAGCTCTCCTGGATCCCCGTGCAGACTTCACAGAATCATAAAATGGCTTGTGCTGAAAGGGACCTTAAAGAGCATCTAGTTCCAATCACCCTGCCATGGGCCAAGTTGTAAATGAATTTGATCTTGTACACAGATGTCATCTCTTATAAAGGTAGGACACTGAAATCACATTACTTCATTATTGAGCTTAGGATCCATTTTAAAAAAGAAAAGCTATCGATGGCTTTGGTATTAACAGTAGCCCATAGCAGTTACTGGAGGATGTGAGCACTGTGCATGGCAATACCTGTAGGACCTCAGCTAGAGGTTGATTTATATATGACTGTTACGTGGTACAGCCGTTTCCACTTGAAAACATTTTCAGACAAACATGAACACTCTCCAAACATATGTGAAGAAGAGAAGCTAAGAAATGTTTGTGGTTCTGATTCATGGCATTTGTAATTTTCCATAGTGAAATCAAATTTTTATGAAAGTTGGAGTATTCCAAAATACATTAGATGGAGTAATTCCAGGGTTAAGATTGAATGTGGGATGTTTTCAAGTGGCAAAACATTGCCATTAAGGCACAGGTGCAGGCCAGCTGATGAAAGACTTGTTCTGTGATTAGGTTTGTTGGGACAGGTACAGTGACAGTTCTGCATCTCTGGTAAGTGCAGCAAACATCACTTGTGTTTTACAGTTCTGTTTAGTCAAATTACCTCTTCTGTTCAGTCACTATTAGTTCCAGAGAGAGGAGCAGTGTGCTTAGGGAGTACTTAGGCAAAAGAGTATGCATTATTGAATGCCTATGCAGTACACAAAGACTAATTGAGAGACCTCGTTAAAGGGTAGAAAGCTCTGTTGCAAGTGGTTCATCAGGTGAACTTAAAAACCTCTTGAACTGCTTTCACTGCACACTTCTGTTGAGATGGACTCAGGTTGCTGGGGAAGAGAAACAGTGATTTTTGATTATGGAAATAACTTTTGCTTTGGATGGGGACATGTTCTCAATTGAAATGATTCTTAACCACTGGGATAAGCAGATCTCAGGAAGAAATAGTGTATTTATAAATGTTTCTCTATAGTGGATGACAATAGGAGAATGACCTTTACATTTTGAAGCACTTTTTAGATAATGAATTGTTAAGTTAGAAAGCATTCTACATCAGCAGGGATAGTGGTAGCTGGCAGAGAAATGGAAGGATAATGCTGGAATGTTTCCTTGTCTCTGGATGAGCACGTGGCTTTCCTCTGGAACACAAAGTGACAAGGAGCTCTGGCTCCTGTGATAAACTTCCATGACTGAGAAGGGCTGCTGTCATTACAACTTGTTTTCTCAAGTTCTGCTCCTAGGTGTATTTGGGATTCACAGTGTGGCATTTAAACAGAATCAGCCTTGCCTAGTAGTTGTTACCATGTACTTTATAGCATGTAGACACAATTCCGTATTTCATATCACTGTTTTTCAAAACCAGGTGTTCTCTAGGAGCAGACTGGACCCAGCACTAGTACTCCGCATCTCTCTGCAGGTTTTTGTTCTGAGGTTAGGAGCTGTCGTTGTTTTGTTCTGTGGATGGTGTGGTTTGATAGACAATATGGTAACGTTCCTCCCAAAATGAGAATTAATTGACAATAATACATCATGGAATCAGTGAGGATACAACTCAGAGGAGTGGTTGGGGCTGTTAATTTTCCCTTGGAAGTCTCTGTATTTGAGTGTATTTGAGGTTGCAGCTGAGTTTGGTTTCAGACAGGAAGAACATGGCAACAGATTGAGGAGCCAAAACTTATGCTGGGACACAGGGCATAAAAACCCACATGCATAATTGAATGTCTTGTTCTGCTTGAGTCAAGCAACAGAATATTGTTTTCTGTGAATATTAGCTCATATTTGAGAATTAATTTATTTCAATCCTGTCTAGACACGTCTTGTGTTCATTTTCTACAAATAGACTTCAGCATATGGCAGGATTTGCCAAATCAATACATTTTAACTATGCATTACAGAATTCTTGAGGATGGCAGTTGGAATTTATAATCACAAACACTAAGGACTCGTCTGATTCTACAAGTCACAAACTGATCAGGCAAAATTAAACTTACCTGAGCTCTGATAGGGCATAAGGAAGCATGTTACTTTATACCTGACAAGATATATGTCAAGGATTACTTTACAAATATTCTGAGGCAACTATTGTTGATAATTTGCAAACAATAGAGTAATTTGTCTGGAATATAATGTTCTGTGATATACTTCTGTATTGAGATGAATTTAGTGTTCGTATACATGGAAAGCACAGAGCTTGATTCCAAGTGATTTATTTAGGTAGGTGCCTTTTTATTGGGGTCTTAAAGGATGGACTGTTCTCTGCCTCTTAGCATTTCTTCCTTTCCTGTATACACCTTTGAAGAATATTTACCATTTTCAGAAAATGCAATGTGTCTCACTGTTCTCAGAGTTTCACCTTTTCTCTACTGTAATGGAAACTCTGGTGGTAAGGGTGGCAAGTCCATGGGCCAGTGCTTCACAGCTGAGCTCTGGATCTACATTGCAGGTGTGTTGTTTTCAACTGGGAGCGTAAAGTATAGTGATATTTGAAATATTCCGACCACTTATCCAAAATTTTTGGAACCAGTTACCTGCAGACAGCCTACCTGATATTTAAGGAATTTGATGTCTCTTGTCTGAGATGGGACACAAAGGCACTTATATGCTAAAAGAGAGCATAACAGGAAAATTCCAAAGCAAATGCAAATAGTCCTTCTTGACTGTGTGCCAAGGATGCCTGACATTGCTACCAGTACTGTTAGTCATGCTGTACCTGCAGTTTAGATGAAATCTGTGCCCAGCATGTCCAGTTTTCAAAATAAGGACTAATGCATTTCCCTCCCCTTACTGCTGCTACACACTGAGTCTTGTGTAATCACTGCCAAAAGATAAGGAAGAAAAAGAAGAAAAAAACAATGCTGTTCTGATGGGGAAGGCAAAGAAGAGATAGGTATGAAAGAAAGATTGTATGTGTAATTAGTGCTATGATAATAATTTGAAATGCAGTTACTAAAGGTCAGCCATCTCCAATGGCAAATTCTTCTTTCCTGCTCAGAGACTTTAAAGCAGTGGGGAAGTTGAGGGAAGTAACAAGCAGAGATGGGGTGGGCAGCAGAGGATAATAGATCGTGTTTCCCTCCTCAGGACCTTAGGTCTTAGAATGATGAAATCACATACATGTCTAGGTATTGTATGCCTCGCAGTACTGCTTATTCCCTACAACTTCAAGATATGGAAGACGCTGCTGTCTTCTTGTTTTGTTATACCTCTGCTTTTGCATATCTGGTGCTCAAGAGATTGAGGAACCGCAGAACTAATTCCTTCCCACATTCTTCTGTGCCATTTGATACATTTACTGACAAATGGAACACATTTTTTCCCCAAATTTGTACCTAAAGATTTGAAGAGACCACTGCAAAGCATAAAACTAAAGCCTGAAAAATCTACATAAAGTAACCCAAGCTGTATTTTTCTTTCAGATATTCCATTGAAAATATAACATAAATGTTCTTATTTTCTTTCCTCTTGTACTTGACAGTATGTGTGTAAAGATGTTCGTCTGAATGTGGTGGTACTTATTATTGTTGTTGTTATTTAGTAAAGCCACAGAACTGAAATGATAAAAGATCAAAACCTCATCATAATAAGTACACATGACTCATGGATTTTGTATTTGTTCCATTAATCCAACTCTACTGTGTGGTTTGAAAGTAATTACATTTTGAATGTCAGTGTGAATAACTTAATAATTTGGAATCACTTGAGGTTTCTTATCAATCCATCAGCTAATATCCCTTACTTATAATTTGCATTGTTAACGGGGTAAGTGACTCAAAGCTACTTCTTATTTTACTTCTTTTTATAATTATTTACAGCTTTCTTTGATCATATGGTAATATCCTATTTTACATCCTTCAGTGTCTTAGAGGCAACAGGTATCAACTTGGTTCTATTTTAATGCTTTATTGAGACAAACCCAGAAGTTTTTCTGACCTTTTGTAATATTTTAGGAAATCTGAAGTGTCTGAAGCTCAGTTGTGTTGAGTACACTTCTATTTATCTATGTAAAATATGCAAAATGTTAGGAAAATCTGAGACAGATCCAAAAACTATAACAAAAATAATTATAAACTTTAAGTGCTAATCAAAATGCTGTCCACACATAGCTGCTGAATAGTCCATATGTGGCCAATGCAAATATAGATGTGACGTGACTGTTCCTTGTTATGCTAGATTAGTCAGTTCCTGGAGACACAGTACCGGTACTGGAGGACAAATTCTGTGGGATTTGATGGGTCATCTGATGATCATATTTCATATCATTCTTACTAATCTCATGATGTAGAATAGATAGATTTGTGAGCAGGTAAATAAGGAGAATGCAATTATATTGGAAAGAGTTGGAACAAAAGATCACTTTTCCTTCTGAGACAGTTATGCAGCAATGCAAAGGGTCTTTAGCAAATACAAAGGAAAAATTTTGCCATGTATAATTTTTTGATGTAATAATCCTAAGGAAGGAAGAAAGGAAAGTATTACCACTGCATAATATTTCCTTCCTTCATCACCCTCCTTAAATCTATCTGTCTCATTTTTGTGACTCTGAAGTGCAGGAATGCAGGCTTCATGTTGGTGACAAAATGAGGGACAAATACATTGTACATAATGATGAAAGAGTAAACCAGCTTTGAGTCATGGAGTCTGCTTCCAAAACTTGCCCAGTAAGAGTAAGCTTTTTAGGTTCTCTAACTGCTTCTGGAAAGTGTTTTGCATCTGTTGAGTCAAGCCCTTTATTTGACGGTAAAGTTCTTTTCTTGAGCTCATGTAATGTGGTCTGTCTTGACTTCAAGACATAAAGAATGTTCCCCAGTTTAAAAAAAAATAATAAAAAAGTTCAAGTATAAAACATGGTTTAAAAATGGTTTTACTTGTCTTTAATCATGAGGTGGAAGAATGAAATTTGTCTCTCTTTCTAAAAGTACATTATAGATGACCCTACTGTCCAAACTCATTTACTATTATTAGATCTTTTCAAACCTGAGACATGCTGACATCCTGTCTTTAGTGCTCTTGTAAATTCTGGAGTAAACAGATTTCAAAGACACTTGACTGTTAGTGTGAAGACAAGGTCAAAGAGTTGAATGACACGTCCTCCTGGTACAATAAGACTACCTATCAATCAGTTTTACTAGCAAATTCTTAATAAAGACAAAAAATTATCTTGGAAATATATGTGCATGATGTCCATTTTGATATCCTTGGACTAGTAGTTAATAATGAACCATTATATATGGCCTGGAAATATGGTTGTCTCCTGTAGGAGAACCTTTTCTGCAGTTTAAAACTTCTGAAAATTGGAAATAGAAAAAATTCTATTATGCCAAAGTGTTCTGAACAATACATATTAAAGTAACTAAAATAAGCAAGATGGTTAAATTTAGTTTAAGAATTATCACATTTTAGTATTGATAACTGAAGGATGATAATTTACAACCATTAAAGAATTTTTTATTTCAATTATTGAATACTCTTTTATGTCAGTCTGCAAGCTTCACTCATGATGCATTTGGCAAATACACTCTCAGAAGTTGGGTCATTTTCCTCTGTCTATAGGCTGAAAGTTTTTAGCGTTTTTTAGCCTGCCCTGTGTTGCCACTGTGTTTAAGTTCATTAAATCTTCTTTGACATTTGTTCTACAGGGTTAGCTGTTACAGACAGGTTAATAAATGGTAATGTTAAATACAGCCAGTCTCCCACTTTAATAGTAGGACACAGTCTAAAGTTAGACAGATGGCTCTGGAAGAAGGATTTCCCTTTACCTACTAAGTAAATGTATAGGAACAACAAAACTGTGACTCATATCTCATTTTTATTAGCACAGGATATTAAAAATTAGAGAAAATATAAAATGCCTACATGATAAAGGACTTCAGATGCGTTCAGCTGTCAGTGTATTATGTGTGTCCTTAGATACATAGTGGAGCTTTTTCATTTGGTCATTATCTCATGAGGATAATGAGAGTTTGTCTCAGTAAAAGCAAATAAGTCCATTTGTACCTGGAGATCAAGTCTGATCCATTCTGCACACAAGATACATGAATTTGCTGTTATTTATATATAAATGTATCTTATGTGGTGAATTTGGCAGCGCTGGGTTAATGGTTGTATTTGATGATCTTAGAGATCTCTTCCAACCTAAATGATTCTATGATTTTATGAGGAAGGAGGGCAGATTTCAGTCTGTGGTTTTCCATGGGTTTTCTGACAAATGTGGGGCAGTAGGCATTGCATTGAGTGACTCCTCCTGACCACCTTACTCTGGCTTTCTTCAGTGATAACCAGAGTTAGGATTTCTTTGAAAAATACTGCTCTGAAGTGGACATGATTTGGAAGTAAGAACAGCAAGTGTATCTTGGTCTCTTCCCAAACACTGGCATGTCGGTTTTCAGTTTATTGGGGTAAGATCAAACTGTTTTCTGAGTCATGTATAAAAGGTACTTAATAAAATATGCCTGCTGGGACTGGTGGCTAGAATTTAGGAAACGTACATTTATTTGTAGAGTAGTAGTGTTGTACTGAACTTTCCCTGTGAACCTGAGGCTTGACCACATATACCAAAAGGTTTGCCAGAGCTTTCATAGGTTAAATTACTCAAAGTAGTGGTTTAGAGTGGAATCAACAACAGCAGAAAAGGGGGGAAAAACAAGCCTTCATTGGACAAAACCACCTTTTTTTCTTTTTTTTTCTTTTCATTTAAGCTTGACTGCTTTGGGCAGAAACTTAGTTATATGACTGCAAAAAAGAAATGTAGATTAAATGCTTTTGTGCCACTTTTCAGAGCACAAATGTAGAGTTTGGGATACAACTATAATTTCAGTCTTAATCCAAAGATTGTTCAGGCCTTATGTCATAAGTACTTTGCTTACCATTAAATGTGAACTTTTTTTTTGTTGGCTTAAACAACACTGCTGCCAGTTAGGAACTTCTTTCGAACAAGCACACTCCAGGCAGAGTTCAATTATGCTGAACTTAAAGACAAAACAAAATGACAAAGCTTTTGGTTTTAGTATGGTCAAGAACTGTATGTGAAGGTGTGGATTTCCTAGAAAATATGTGGCTAACTTCCTTGTATGACTTTTTTTTCCTAAAGAAAATTGGTTTTGTCACACAGTGTCTTCAACAAAGACAAATCATGGAACGTAATTTTCAGTAACTACAGAATCACAAATGGATTGAGGTTGGAAGAGAACTCTTTGACATGGTTGAATCCAGCCCCCTTGCTCAAAGCACAGTGGTCTAGATCTTGTCCAGTTGACTTTTGAGTATCTCCAAGGATGGAGATACCCCATCCTTGGGCACTGTTCAACTGTTCAACCACCCTCATGGTAAAAAAAGTTTTTTTCTTATGTTCAAATGGAGTTCAGTTCAGTTTGTGTCCATTGTCTCTTGTCTCTGAGCACTGCCAAGGAGAGTCTGGCTCCATCTACATACTCCCTCACATCAATTATTTATGCACATTCATAAAATTTCCCTTGAGTCTTCTCTTCTCCAGGCTGACCAGTCCCAGCTTGCTCAGCCTTGCCCTTGGTGATAGATGCTCCAGTTTCTAATCATCTTAGTGGCTCTTTGCTGGCTGTTATCCAGTGTGTCAGTGCCTCATACCAAGGGGCCACATTACTGCAGATGTGTCTCAGCAGTGCTGAGTGGCAACGATCACCTCCCTTGGCCTGCTGGAAGTGCTCTTCCTGATGCAGCCCAGAGACTGTTGGCTGCCTTTGCTGCAAGGGCACTTTGTTGTCTTAGGTTCAACTTGATGCCCAGCATGACCCCCCAGGGCCTTTTCTGCCAAGCTGCTTTCCAGCCTGCTGGCCTCCAGTATGGACTGGTGCAGAGGGTTATTCCTCCCAGGTGCAGGACTTTCCACCTCCCTTTGTTGAGTTTCATGAGATTCCTGTTTGCCTGTGTCTCCACAAGACATATTACTCATGTATCAGCCACTCCTCACAGTTTTGTATCATCTACAAGCTTGCTGCCGTTATCCCGTGGATCTCTTTCTCGTTGTCTTGGAAAATGTGAAGTCAGTTGACCTCCATCTGCAGCTCTTCGCTTGGTGACCTTCCACCACCACAAGGCTCCTGCAAAGGAGTTCATCCTCTGCTGTCCAGCCTCAATGAGAGAGCCCAGACACCCCAGCAGCCCCAGATCTGCAGAGCTGCATCTGCTACTGGCAGCTCCATCTGAGCTTGAATAATAGATGATGGGAGAAGCAGGAGAACACGCAATAACCTTCATTCCTACAAAAAGAACTTCTTTTTAGACACTGGGTCACTTTTTTCTCTTCCTAGTCTCCTTTAGTGTCAGACAAGAATATGATTGAAGTTTTCACATTCTTGAGTGCTTTGAGTTATTTGGAATGTAGAGAACTATTCTTATTCTGTGGGGGTTGTTTTCACATGCATTTGAAATTACATGCCAATAATTTATAGTGGACCAATCTTCTGTTAAGGGCAGTTAGTCATCGTCAAGTGAATGGATGTATTAGCACGTCACCCCTGTATATATCAACCCTCTCTCCTATAAAGCACAGTGGCAGCTGTGAACACACTCTTAAGTGCAGCTTTCTTTTTACAAAACAGATCCAGCAAGGCATGTATTCAGAAGATCCCTTTGACCAAGGATCATTGCCTTACTGTTTTATTTTTGGAATGTTCATTAATGTGGCGTGGAAGCACCCTAGATCCATGTGAAGATGTTAACAGCCATAAAATTGGCTGCTTCCTGTACTTGTTGCTATGAAGCACAATCTTCTCAGTTTGGGAACTCGTATGTAAATGCATGTATTTGTCTTAGGATTCTGTTTCCTAGCAAGCTGCGACACAGTGCAAAAAGTACTGCATTTGCTGTGGCTGGCCCTCATAATCTGTCAGCATAATTTATGGCAGCACTTCACGGCACCTTCTGCTGCTAATGGCCTCTCAGGGTCCTGCAGAAAAGGCTAGTTCTGCCTCCTAATTTTAAGAGCCATGATGGTGGCACTGTTTGTCTCTTTTCTGGATCTATTTTGGATTTATGTCTGGCCAAGGGTTTGAAAGAGCTGCTATTAAAGCAGAAACATCTGCTGGGGCTTTATGTGCTGCTGGCTTGCCAAGTTCAGCAGCAGGCCAAACTACAGCTGATGGGCTCAGCCCTCCACAGGTGTCACTGCAGTTACAGGAGAATGACTGCAAGGGAAATTGGGCTGCTGAAAGCTCTAAACAAAATAAATCCCCCCCCAAAAACCCTTCAGCAACTGTAAAAGGCTATTAGGAGATTACAGCAAGTAACAGAAACAAATCCTGTTGAAGTGGTTGTGATCATTTGAATTCCCCGATGGCCCTGGTTGCTGCAGCACCCTCATGTGTGCCTCCTCCCATCCCTACCTGCAGGCTTACCACTATGTTCCTCACACTGCCAGCTCAGGCAGCACAGACACACAGTGATTTAGAGGCTGTTAGGAAAACCTGATCTTGTTTCACCATCTGAATGTTTTCATGATTCAGACACATCATGACAACCTCGTTCATGGGCGTGGTTGAGGCAGATGATGATGTTTTTGACATGGACTGTGAACTTCTGTTGCAGGACAGGAATTCAAAACAATGCTTTAAAATTCCTTGTAAAGGTTTTGTTCCTGATGTAATAGTAATAACTTGAAATAATCACTCCTTTGACGTGGGGGACACAGGAACTGATATCCTGGATGAACTTGAGCTGCCTCTGAGCACTGCCCAGCCTCCATCCCTGATGTGTACTTGCAGTTGTGGAAAAGCATGCCAGAAAACTTACAAGAGAAAATTGTGGGTCTCTAATACGCTCAGCATAAGGCTTGATACCTTCCAGAGTCTATTTATCTGAATTTACTTATTGTTTAGGATTTTTATTCTTTATAAAAGGTCTAGTTACTCCCTTAGTTCTGCCAAGCATTTGGCTTCAGGTGCAGAATACCACAGTCAAATTACTGACAAAACATTGACTTCATTTACCTTTTTATAAAGTGCTACATCCTGGCCAGATAGTTCATTCCCCCTTTCACCTCCCCCACAGCAATCATAAAATGGAGGTCAGCATTTCAGCAGCAAAAGCAAAAAGTTCTACAAATGGAGTTAAAGAAGGGTTCTGCTTACTGAAGAGTGAGTAGCAGACCGTTATAGCTGGCAGAGCCCATTGCTAGAGGAACAGATAATTGCATGTGAATGAGCACATACAATTAATTATTATCAGTTCTTTTTTAATTTTGTAAATGTTCTCATTCCAACCAGTTCTATCCAGTGATTACAAGAAAATTTTCTGGTCAGAAAGCACAAGGCCAAATTCTCTCATACATCCCAACATGCTTCTTGCCTTCCAAGGAGCTGCCTGACTGAGAATGAAGTAGTCTCTGAAATATTTCAGCTGTGTGTAGTGGTTTAAATAAAAAGCCTGGGCTGTGGGAAATGCTTAGCATTTTACCGTGGTAAAGAATTTTAATATTCCTTGCAAACCTCAAGAAAAAATTCTAAACCATCTCCTTTCCCCAAAGAACACAAATATGTGAGATGAAAAATTTTCCTTTGTAACTACTTATTTCCACTCACAGCACTCATAAAAGAGGAATCCTACTGGAAGTGATAGATGGATGTTTCCACTTCTGCCAATATAGCTAGTAAGACTAATTTTGGAGAATTACATTTTAGCAACAAAGACTTTTATTTCTTTTTACTTTTTCCTAAATTATAAAAACAAACAAACAAACAAACAAACACCAACCCAAAAACCCCAACCTTTTCCTTATGTAGGAAGTGAAGTATTAATATAAATATATACCTAATGGTAAAATTCTTCCCCTACTCTAATCTAGCTAGCATTTTTATGGTAACACCCCCTCCAATTAATATTAATAATTTTTTCAGCACTGAGCTATCAGTTCTGGTATTTTATTTATGTTTCTAATACACCAGAGCAGTCTTTCAGTAGCAAACACCTCAAATGCACCATGATAGACTCCATTCCTTACTGAGACCTACTAATGCAGTGCTGGACTTGCAGCTGCTGAATCTAAATCTACACAGGACTGTTTCTTGGGATAAATGCTTGCGTACTAACTGTTGGTTATGCAATACATTGAATTCAATGAAGAAACTGTGGTAAGAAATTGGTCTTTCCCTATTTCCCAGAATTTCATTCTTGTTTTCTACTCCCTCTTGTAGGTCACTACAACTGTTTGTGGGAACGGGTTGTAAACAGGATTAGTGAAATGATCCAGGTTAAAAGCAAGACTTCAAAACCACTAATTTGAACATGAATAATTTCAGCAATGTTTTTAACAGGAGCAAACAGCTGGGGTAGAATGATGTGGGGAATTTTTAAGTTGCCCACAGGCACCTTCAGGTGCCCCCATGCCCCTCGAGGGCACCGTGCTCCGCCACCCGCCTGAGCCCTGCTGTGGCTGCAAAGCTAAGAATGAAGAAATAACCCAAAGCTTTTACTTTTTTGCAAAAGTAAGACGTAGCCCTGTCTTCCTGGAGGTGTCTTGTCTGCTTTGTCACTGTGACACTGCTTGTTTCATGGCTGAATGGATTCATCACAAGTATCTGTGTACTGCAAGCATGGCTACAGGCTGTGCCTTCCAAGATGTACCGTCAGCAAGTGCTGTGTGTTGGTGGTGGAATTAATGCACCAAGGCAGGAGCTTCAGAATAGGTGTGTAGTTTAAACTAACAGTTTCTGAGAGAAAAGGTGATGGCTGCAGCCAATAGAAGCTAATGTGATGTTTTGTGGGCCTGTAGAATATGAAGGCTAATTATTGGAGCTGTGCAGGAAAGTAATGAGGAGCTTGGAAATGTAACTGATAAGCAGAGTGATTATGGGCTAATGAGCAGGATGTTTGTGGTATATTGAAGGACAAATGAAGGACTGAAAAAGATAACTGTGATGGTGTACAGTGAATCTATGCAGAGTAGGAATGTTTAAACACAGCACTGAAAGATATGTAGTAGATTCTAAAGACACAATGCTGCTAACTACTGGAGTTTAAGAGTGTGTGTGTTAAGTAATTAACCACAAACAGTACCTGATAAATGCATGAGAGAAGATACAGTAAGGGAAAAAATGATATAGTACCTAAAATATATATTATGTAATTCAAGTATCTGCATCAAGTAGCACCCCCTTCTGTACAAAGAACTCTGTTTATCACCTTCCATGTTCTCTCATAAGAAAACATGAGTGGTTCCTGAACATTAGGAAGCATTGGGTCCAGACAGCTCTGAGACAGGATAATTCCTGGAAAACGTGGGCACCAAGACACTTTATTCAAAGGTAATTTCAACATCAGGGTAGAAAACTGCAGCCTGGCCTGCCAGTGTGGGGCCCAGTCAGGCTGGGTACCATGTGGTGTCAGGGAACCCCGTCGTCAATTCGTCAGGGCAAAACCCAGTGTAGTGTCATACAGCATTTGTCTACTGTGAGATTTAAGTGCATTGCAAAATAAGGTCATGCCTTAATTTGTCACTGGGAAATTAGGAACCATAGTTCCTGAGGAAGAATCTGACTCCCTGAAGTCACCTAGTGTGGTAATCCTTACTTTTATTATTGGCTACAGGGGACTGGTTTTCCTTCTCAGTGTGGGCAGTTGAATTGGATATGTTTAATGCATTGAATAAAAGTCTAGTTCTAGTATTTATGATGTTTGTGATCCTCCTAGAGTTCTCACTCAATATAAATGCAGTTTTTTTGTTTAATTTGCTTTTTTTCCTGTGCAATTTTTCTGGTCAGCATTTTACAATCAAATATATATGGACATTAATAACTGTAAAAATTGCAAGGAGTCTCTATAGCTGTGTAAATGCAAAGTTGCACCGTGTCCTGCACACATCAGAGCATTACAGAGGGGGACACTTAAAAAAGGCTGTTATGATTGTCCACAGCTCTTAAAAGGATATATGCTATCAGATATGTTATCAATATATGTTGTCAATAATGGATTGTTAGTGAAAACAGGACACGTTCATCCTTGTGGTGCTTTTGGGAAAAGAAAGTAAAATCTGTATTGACTAAATGTGAAGTTGCTAAACTATTTATTTGTTACCTCTTGCCTACTCCATTGATTCTTTAGCGTAAAAGTGGATTAAGGAAGAAGCATTTCTATATTTCTGGTTTTGAGAGAAAAAAAAGGTTGAACTTTTCTGGAAAGTAGAGAGAGGTATTTCCAGAAAGTACTCCAGCAAAGCTGATAGCTGATGAGTAATCTGTTAATTGGATTGCTGGGTGTTAATTGGATTGCTGGGAGTCCTACTCTTCTACAGCCTTTGAAGAAGCTTTCATCTGCATGAATTCCTTAATATATGAGTCACGTATTGGAATCCAATGTTACAATGTGTTTGTACTCTGAAGAAAGGCTTTGGGGTTTTGGAGGTTTTTTGTTGCTGTTTGAAAGGATTTTATGAGGCTAACCAAAGCCTCTGCAATTTCCACATTGGGCATGTAAGAGCCCTTGAAGTCTTCTGTGCTGTTCAAGTGAAAAAGATACGTTAATGTTCAACTTCTTTAATGATATTCCTCTGGTTACTTTCCTTTCAGTAGGTTTGTCCTGGCAGTTGTTGTTGAAACTTCTGATGTATCTGTTTTAGATACTCCATCAACCAGTTCTTCATTGCCCTGCTGTCCTACAGAATCACAGAATCAACTAGGTTGGAAAAGACCTCTGAAATCATCAAGTCTAACCTATGACCCAATACCACTTGGTCAACTAGACCACGGCACTAAGTGTCACATCCACCCTCTTCTTAAACACCTCCAGAGATGGTGAATCCCTGGGCAGCCCATTCCAATGTCTGATTGCTCTCTTTGTAAAGAATTTCTTTCTAATGTCAACCTAAACCTCCCCTGGCACAGCTAAAGACCGTGCCCTCTTGTCCTACTGCTGCTTGCCTGGGAGAAGAGCAACCCCCACCTGGCTACAAGCTCCTTTCAGGTAGCTGTAGAGAGTGATGAGGTTTCCCCTGAGACCTCTTCTCCAGCCTAAACAACCCCAGCTCCATCAGCCAGTCCTCATAGGGCTTGTGCTCCTTACAGGCATTTGAGGGGTAGTAAACAGCGTTGTCTCTATTTTTCAGGTGAGGGACCAGAGCACAAAGAAATCCTACTGTTAGATATAAGTCTGTGATAGAGCAAGAACCTAAAATAATTTCTCCTGCATTTTAAAGTTCGTGCTGTAAATCCTGGACTGTTCTCTTGACAGAAAGGAGGGATAGGCGAGAAGACAACATTTGCAATGCAGTCTGGAGAAAATTAAGTGGGAAGCAGTCCAGTGAGTTTTATGCACAGATCCACTCTTCCTTGATTCTGTAACGTGCATCTCAGTGAATCTTTTTTTTTCAACAACTTACGAATGATCTAAACCAGCAGATCTTTTGTATTTTTTTTTTCAAAGACTTTCTTTTTGTTTCACCAGTTAAGTAATCCATGAGTCATTTGAAATCTCTTCAGTGTTGTCTTCCAGGATTTTAAGCTAATGGGGCTTTTGCAGTATGGCTCATTTGACTAGAATGGAGTTTGAGTTAATCTTCAAGAAGAAAAGGTAGAGGAAATTTGATGAAGATGTGTGTTAAGCATTCCAGCCATTCTCTTTCTAGTGTATCTCTTCAATTCATTAGAAAAAGAAAAAAGGAGAGAAAGCATTTTTTGCAGTTCATGTTTTCTTTGAGTATGAAATTTGACTTGTGAATGAAATTTTCATCTCAAAGAATCTTCATTAACATCCTACTATATTAATTTAAATGTTTCTTATATATTAATATCTACTTGTAAATATAATCTGGAGAAAACAACTAACAATGAGCAATATTGAATCATAGGTGTGAGTCAGCACTGGAGAACTGTATGATAGTGAAGTTTAGACAGGCAAACATTTGGCTCATGTCTCTTTTCGTATCTGTTAAATTTCTTCTTCTTTCTCAATATTTCTGTTGGAAGATGTCCAGATCCAGTGTTTAGATACAGTTCCAACTTATGGTAAGCATAGATTTATTTTAGCTCAAATATAAAAAAGTTACATTTTTAAGGATGAGACCCAAATTTACTCAGAGCTTAAGGGCTTTGGGAGTTTTATTTCATCAGGATACATATCTGTACCACTTGGACCTTTTCCTATTTTTTGATCTCACAGTATTAAAACAAGCTAAAAATACCTAATTATGCCTGTGCTGTAATATCATTGTATGATTTTGAGGATTGTTATTTGAAAATACTGTTCTTACAGTGACAACTGATTTTTCCTTAAAGAAAAAAAAAACTGTGACACATTTCAACAGATGTACATACTTTCAAAGAAACTGTCACCCAGCCACAAGCTCTGTCAAGCTCGGGTTGTGTGATGTCTGCACAGTCATGAGGAATCATGTCAATCCACCATCTGATGGTTCTCTGACCCATCACCTGAATATTGGAAGATATATTTCCTATGAGTCCTTCACTGAGTTCTGCTCTACAAGGAAACATCTATGTGATCTGCAGCCTGTAGTGCACAGGTGGATACCCAGCAGGAGGGGGCAGCCTATATATCTCTTGCTGTATCCCCTGCAGTGTCTCACATAAAGTCAAAATTCTAACTAACTGCATCTGGATCACTTAGAACTGCAGGTCAGGCTCATCTTTGCAAAATTAATCTTTACACTTCTTGCTCTGGTTTATGGAGTTTTGCTGTTGTGCTACCACTGCAAATAAACCCTACTGTAGGTGAAAGTTTTCCTCTTTTCATCAGGTGCATGTGTATTCTCTTTCCATTATAACTTGAAATATCTTTTAATGAACTTTTAGGGAGGAAAGAGAATGTGTTTGTACTGATAAACACAGATGTCTCATGTGGTTTTTTTCCCATCTCCTTAACGCTTCTGACACAGCACAAGTTTGGTTTCTAGCAGACAAAAAAATCTCTTTATGACTGGAGAACCATAGGACTTCTCCTATCCTTAATTTGGTACAAAACACATTTTGTAATATATTGAAATAGGTATGCACTGAGATCCCAGAATTCATCCTCCCCAATCCTATCTGCAGCCCAGTAGTGCAATTACAGGGAACTCTATTCTAGCTTTGTGCTACAAAATGTTAGTTCTTCATATTTGCAGGATCAGGAACTTGGAATTTATATCTCAAGTAAAAATGTTGGCCTTTTTCCTCTGTATTATAGCAGATGTAGAAAACCAATTATTTTGCACAGTGCTTCCCTTGACCGATGTCCTTGAACTATGTCCTCTTGTGCATAAATGTCTCAAACAGTAACTGATATTCCTGGGCTACCACAAATCTGACCTATAATAAAAAAGGTTCGGAAGTCTGAGTAGATTTCTCCATAGATCCACAGATCTGCTTCCAATCTGGGTCTTGCTGCTTAGGCCTGGTGTACTTTTAGGGAGATGTGTTAACCTATTGTCTCAGGTTCGCACTGGATGTTTTTTTTTCCCCCCTGAGATTGCTAACTTGTAGCAGAAAATAAAAGATTTTTGACTATATAGTTTTTCTGCCTTTGAAAATACCATAGTAACCTCAGTGCACTCTTATTTTTTTTTTAAATCTCATTCTTTTCTTGCAGTACTTTTAAAAAGTCATGAGAATTAGAAGCGGAAGTTTTAGATTGGAACTTTTTGTCTTAGAAATGGCTTATTCTCTTTGGGCTTCCTGCCCATATTCTTTTCATACCTTGATACAGTTGCTGCCACCATCCCTCCTGCGGTGTCACTCTCCAGTGGTCCCATTGTATTAATCCTGGAACTGCCTCTTCAGAGTAAATTGAATCATCTTTAAGGTTCAGAGAATTATTTCAGGATGTTATTATTGGGCAAACCACTGACCTGATATTCTTTCCTCAAAGAGAATAGACTAGGTTATGTTTCCATCATACATACTTGCCCTGCGTGATTTCAGTACACCTGGCTGAAGTCAGTAGTTTAGTCTTTGCTTTAATTTCTTTTCTGTCGAACACTTCTGGCAAATTAGGTTTAACACTGTCCATCCTATTCCCCTTAGGATTTTAATTAGTTCTCTGCTGAGCACCTAGTACACTGCGGTTGTATGTATTTGATTTCTACATAATTATTTGTCAAAACTGAGTGGTAATGTTTCCATTAACTTCTGTAATGCATTGCTGTATATCTGCAGGTGAAGCAAAATTGAGGGGGGAAGGGGGAAACCAGATCAAATCCGTTCAGATATCACTATAAAATGGTTAAACTCTCAGTTTAGGCTGTGAGTGTGTTCTGTGTGTGAGCAGTTGGGTTTTTTGACTGCTAGAGAAGGAAGAAAAACGAGGTAAACATGAACCCTTCTTTGCTTGGTGTCCCTTAGGACCTGATCCAGCATATCATCCTCTGCCATCCACTATGCTTGGTGATGCCAAAGACATAGAAAGCTGCTCCATGACCGCAGCTGAAAGTTCTTGTATGCTGAGGAAAGCTGGATGTGTGAAAGCACAGCAAACACCTCTGGCTTCGTACAACATGCCCTTTAACTTAGGTGACATCATTGGTGGGACAGGGATGCAGGTGGGCTGTCATGGCAGCCTCCTGCAGGCACCAGCCCCTCAGGGACTAATCTGCCTCATGTGCCTTGGAGGATACCTCAGGCAGTGGGCTACCTGTCAAGGTGTACACACTTGGCCAGGGATTTGGTTTGTCACTTTTCTCTCTCCTTGTATTCAGTCACATTCCCACAAACTTCAGCAGTGACTCCCCTGGGCAAGGAGAGCCTACCTCAGAGTAATGAACGTGGTAGAACTGGGTTTATAGGGCAGAAATCACTGCACAGGCAATCCTCAGTGTCACACTGGGAGGGACAGGGGTCTCCTCTTTGTTCTCTTAGACATGAGAGCTGTTGCATGTTCCCAGTTGTTTGAATTATGCAGAGGTACTGGGCAGGGTACCTTCAGCCCTGTTTGTGAAGGAGATTGTTATTGCCGTGAAAAGAAAGGGAGTATAGAGTGGGAGTCTTCACACCAACTCTCTGCCCTAGGGAGTGCTTCTTGGTAAAGAGGGGACAAGTGCCTTACACGTGTCTGAGTCCCTTTCCAAGTGCAAAATGAATAACTGGAAATATGGAGAGAGTGCATGATACAATTTGATTTTAAATAGAACAAGCAAGGTTTCATCCAAAGAGATTTAAATTTGAATGTTACTTCCTTTGAATTTCACTGGCATTGTCTTATACCAACATTTTACTTGCCTGTTCTTTTTATAATTGACATTGGCAATACAAGTGAGTAGCATGGATGCCATTTTTCACTGCAGATTTTTCAGGAGTATGAAACAAATTCATCAGAGTGCTCACATTTGAAATACTCATAGATACGTGTGTGTGTGACATACTGATGGCCAAGCACTGACTTTGGTTTTATTCGTTCAAAACTCCTCTAAAAAAGAGCTGGAGGAGTGGATGGGTACCTTTATCAAGTATTTATTCTGGTAGAGGTCCAATGTGAGTCTTCCAGATCTCAGGCCAAATTCTTCTCTTACGCAACAGCAAGCTCTGAAGTCAGCTCTTCTTTCTCTGCATAGCTGAGGAGGTGCTGTTAGTTCTTGCCAATGAGCCTGTGCTCTTCATAGCTCTTTTTTCCCACCTTGTGGGTGGTGATGGAAAGGTGCACATTTTGGGCTTCTGTCACTGCACAGAAAAAAAAAGCCCTAGCACTGCATAGGACTGCAAAATACAGACAGGACTAACCATGTTTTTTTCAAACCTAGAATAATATACTTAATAATGGCAGGTTTCTTTTAGCTAATGAACCCTGAAAAGAACAAAAGGATGGCACAGAAACATTGAAAATGGATAGTTAGTGCCACAAAGTGAGGCTTTTCTTGCAGAGTTTCAATGCTGAACTCTTTAGAAGAGAGCACTTACAGATGTTTGATTTCTTTCAGGTCTTCAGATTTTGGGACATTATACACAAAGTTGAATCTACAGCCTGGGATTGCCACTGTTATTGACAATTTCTACATTTGTCCCACCAACAAAAAAAAGGTATGTGGCAAAAAAATGACTTTTTATAGTGCAGGTGAAATTCTGCAACTATGTAAAGTGTGTTTTACAGGTTTCAAAATTTAGGGGAGTGGTTTTCACAATGTTGCAGATCACCTTAGGTTCATTTGTGACATATGGAAGGGGGATATTTATTGTTCTTGAATAATATAGAAAGAAAAAAGTGCCTTGATGATCACCAAAAACTTTTGAGGGCATGGACTCCTGGCAGTCAAGCTTTTGTGGAGTTTTCCATGGAAATGAAAGAGGAAATTCTGTCACTTTTCACACATCCCAGCAGATTCTGGAACTAACACTCAGCCTCTTCATCCTTTATGCACAAGTTTCATTGCATGTCCCTTAATATAAAGTATAGGGATTGGGCAGGCTGTCATTGAGAATGTTGTTTATCCTGTGTAAAACCTTAATTAAGAAAAAACAAAACCCCTCTCCTTGAATCTCTTTCTTTAAAAGTGTTCCTGCATCATTACCAAACCAAACAGCTTTTTGTGGAACCTTGGAAGATTGAGTGGACTTTATAAGTGAGAGCAAAATTGATCCATTGAGTGTAGTGACAATAGATGTTATATTAGAAGCAACAGGAAGTGTGATTATGGGAAAAAAAACACAATAACAACCCTTCTGTGTTGGCAAAATGCCCATGATTTGAACAGCAAGAATTGTGAAATATAATGTGAATAACACAAGCATAGTAGGTCTTTCATGAAATAAGGATTTTCTCCTGATAAGGGCCCATTAACTCCGGTTTATACAGGAGCATTGATTTCAGGCAGAGGCCACTGGCTGGAAGGACAGTGTTAGTTGTGTTTGTCTGTCTGTTTTGCTTAATCAAAAATCAGTGGAACTCAGTGAGACTGCCTGAAGGATTAAGTATATATTTTATTTCTCTTGAAATTGTCACTGGAGTTTTTGTGCCCAAACTAGGCTGTCTCTGAGCTCAGTAATATATTTTTAATCTGCTGCAAAGCCAGAATTTTTTTTTTTTTGTTGTTTCTTGAAGTGGAACTACCACCAAGTACAAAGTTTCTTCAGACTGTGTATCTTAGACATACAATCTACTGATGGTTTCAAGTTCAAAAGAATAAAATCTTTACCCATCTCAGTTTCTTGAATAAAGACTAAAAGGATGAGCTTGATGAGAGCAGCCCTGTGGAGGATTTTTACCAACTCAACTAGCTACAATATCAAAGCCTGCCCAAGAACAGGGGGTCAGTGACAATGTGGTGGTGCCAGTTGTCTGACAAAATAAACAACAGTAAGACCATTGCTAAATTTCAAACCTGAAGGACACACCAGTGTTTACAATAAAACTCGTGCTAACACTATCTAAGGTGAAGTTCCAAGAGATACAAATCCTGCTTAGTAAACTGATATCATATTGAAATCCATCTGACAGAAAGTCCCTTTGAGTCATTAGATATGCTATTTTTATTCTGAGATTTCCTTCTACAAAGATGTTGTTCAGTAACATACAAACAACAAAAACGGCAGAGCAGAAAGGGTTTCTAGGGCCTGTAAATGATGCCAGAGGGAGATATATTTATACATGCAAATGTACATACATTCATGCATACATGGTACAAAAATGATGAAAACATTGGAATTACTGCTTTAACCAACAGCTTCAGGCTGGTCTTGGAGGTTTTGCAGTCACACAGAGAAAGTTGTCATGCTGTAAGAGCTTTGTCAATTGTAATGGGAAATTTTAGGTACTAGAGATTTGATTAGGACACAAAGACTACCAGCTGACCTCACCAAAGTTATTTAGAATATTGGAAGAACATCCCTGTCCATCCATTTCAACACAGTTGCACTGGGGTGGAATAGACTATTCAGAGTTCTGAATCCCTTTTCTAAGCCATGCAGAAGTCTCAGGTTTTCACTCATTCCTGATGTTACCAGCCTTCAGATCATTATGGTTTTCTTTAGCAGTTCACATCTTTTGAAATGTGCTCAAAAGAGAAACTGGATTGCTGACTGTGCTTACTGGAACAGAGCATGCACTTTAAATTTAAAGCACAAGTAATCCCGCTTAGCATTTAGGGACTGGGAATATGCATGAAAGCAAAGATAAGACATTGATGGGGATTTTTTAATACTTTGCATATTAAACATTGTTCTATGTTTTCATTCCATTTACCCGTTGTAATCCTCATCTGTGGAAGAACTGATTTTGCCCATTTAATGCTCATTATTTCCACCTCAATGTCATCAGAGCATTAACCCCACCTGATTTTAGCTCTGTGCAATATAGATATCTGGTCAAGCTCTCCTCCTCTAAATGAAAGGAGAAATGCAGGTACCTCCAGGCAGTTCATACTGTTAAAATCATAGCTCTTTGTACTTATGAGAATAAGGTTGAATTTTCTTGTGAAGTTCCTGCCTTTGTAACTATTTTGTGTCTGAACAGAGTCTAACTGTGGCTTCTTACAAAGATATACAAGAGATGGGTCATGGCAACTAAGTACCACACTGCCACTCTCTCACTTCATCTGTCAATTCCCTCAGGACCTGCAGATGCATCTCATCAGGTCCCATGGACTCGTGTACCTTCAGATTCCTTAGATGGTCTCAAACCTGATCTTCTCCTACCATGGGAAGTTCTTCATTCTCCCAGTCCCCACCTTTGCGTTCTTTGACTGGGGTGGTGTGGCTGGAGCACTTGCCAGTGAGGAGATTAACTCCATCCTTGCCAAACCAGCATAAGATGGGACATTTTTTGTTCGTTTGCTTTGGAGTGCAATTAAATTCAATATCTGCTAGAAGACTCCAGTCTAGTTCTTGGGTTGACATTATTTCTTCAGTTCACATCTGCTGGTATACCAGCTCCTGGAGCGACCAAGATGTCACTCACTCTGTGAGCTACAGTTATACTGTACAGAGCAATGGGCTTAGAAGTGGGCTTTATGAAGCAAATGTGAACATGTACTGTAAATTTTCAGTCCCTATGAATTACCCTACTTTGCTTTTTCTTAAGATGTCTTGAAAAGAAAAAAAGTTGATACTCCTTATCTTCCCTACCCCATTGTTTGGGAAATTGAAATTCAACAGAATTATAATGCTGTTGATGAAGAAGTACATGGGCAGATGTGAAAAGTACAGCAGCATCCTTTTCACATGGTGCTGCATGGAAAAGGGATTGTATGAAAAGAAAAAAAAACCCAAAATTATAAGGTAAAATACAGGAATGGTGAGGACTGTGAAGTAGCTGGAGGAAGTATGGAAATAATTTATAAAACCCACTAAATCCATCCAAAAAGTGGAACATTCCTTTTTCCTTTTACCCTTCTATGAAAAAGTTGTGATGAGTACTGTTCATAGGTCTAAACGAAGAATCAGGAAGGAGTTGTATCAAGGTCATGGATACACAATCTTTTGACAGTTGAGGTAAATTCCTTCAGTCTGTACCATTTTCTGGCTGAAAGCAGCAGAACTCTGATGAAGAAATTGTGTTGCTGCGGTTACCACAGGACTCAAGCTATAAACCCCAGTTTTGACAAGAAATGATGACAAATCTCTGAGGATAGAACTTCAGAGGGCTTTGTGTATTGCTCTGAATGGGCCTTTCTGGTGAAATCATGGGATGGACTTGTGAACTGTGGCTGTATTATTTGTGATTCAGAGCTGGATTGCAGTCAGTCAGCTGCACAAGTAGGAAACATTTTCACCTACCTGCAAATGACCATGTAGAATCCCCCTAAAAGCTATGAAACAACAGAGTAATAGGTAAGGTAACACTGTAATTAGGAGTTCACACTTCCTAAGTATGCATTAATATATGCTTTGCATTCTCTCTGTTTTTAGTGTAATGTAAACCTGCAACTAAAGAAACTGAAACCATTATTCTGATACAGTTTTGGAAAGTCATAGAGTAATGAAGGTGGGTTCTTCTGTGATGCTGACTTCTCCTTTTGAAGCACTTTTTCATTGATCTGTGAAGTAAAATAGTCTTACCCTGTGCAAGCCTTGAATTGATAAGGGGTGTTCCTGCACTTTAGACAACACATTTTATGCAGTTATCTCCTTTTCAGTAATTACTGTATGCCAGTAGCATAGAATGGTGCAGGAATCCCATAATGTACCATGTGGGGGAAATAATTTGTATTCTTTTTTCCAAAACAATATTATAATTGTGATTTGGAAGTGATGCACATGGTTTGTGGAGTATGGGATTATGGTTTCTGTGGTGTCAGTCTGGAGTTACATGAACAAAGTAAATTCTTTCTACAAAAAAACCCCAGAATTCAGTTTCACTAAAGTATCAACAAAATATTTAACAATTTTTTAGGGCATATATGCTGTTGGATGTAGAAATTACATATTTGCCTTAATTCTGTTTATATAATGGTGTTGGGGAGGAGTTGAATGAGCATACTGATTTTTTTTTTTCCCCACTTTCAGTGCATATTTTAATTTTAATTCCTGCTGGTGCAACTGGTGCATCCATTCTTCCTTTTATATGCCTTTGGAAAATAGGCAGCTGAGCAGTTTATATTCAGGCTTTTCATATTAAGAGAAAATAAATGTTGATTTTGCTTACACCAACTTATTAGTTAAATGGGTTGAACACTTACATTTCCAAGCTGTCACAATAACCAATGGCTACATGTTTTTCCAAACTAAAAGGCAAGATGACAAACGTGCCTAGGTGTTTGACAAACAATGCAGAGCACTTGAGATAGTATTAAGGATATAAGCTATCTTATACAGTATTTTAACACCTGATAATTTAAAATAGTATGAATTACACGTCACAAAAGGGTATTTGCCACAGCTATAAAAGCATTTCCCAAGATGCAACTGGCTTGAGCAATGTTTGTAAGCACTTACAGGTAAATGCAGTCCTACATCATTTTGACATTTGTCTTTTAGAGCAGAACAATTGGTAGTAGAAGTTGTCAAAATGCAGTATGACTACGTTTACTTGTAAAGAATAATTCTACTCAAGTATCAGTTTCCTTAGAGACCATTCCAGAACATCTGCCAAAATAGAGAGCAGAATTATCTTACACTTTTATTAGTAGTGAACTAAGGAATATTCCTTTCAAGAAGGTGAGTAGTTACTTCAGGAAGGTTTCCCTGTGAAATTACAGAATATGAGTCTGTGTTTTGTGTTCTCTACCATGATGCCTTCTTTCCTTATAAGCAGTGTCACCATTCAGTTTTATTCTCGTGATGCACCACCAGAGCACTGATGTGATCTGACTGCATCATTTTGCTTGAGAATTCTGTACAGGCCTGTTCAGTTTGCCTTCAGAATTTCCAAATACTACCAGAAGTAAGCCCAGGAAGCAATTTCTTTTTTCACCCACCCATACTTTGCTAGTAGGTAGATTGCTGTGGGAGGCAGTCTTGGGAAGAAATACCAGATTTTATTCACACACAGGTGATGAGCAATTGCCTAGTTGACAACCAGGAAGCTTGCTAGAAATGCAAGTGAAACTCAATAGGTTGAAACAGTCAGAGCTTTCACTGAGCTGTTAACTGGAGTCACTGTCCCCAGCAGAGGGTCATCCAGCACCACCAGAACCATGACATGCAGGGGGAGGATTTGATGGATGCTGTTTGATGGGGTGTGAGTATGTATATGTGAAAAAAGTAGGGTAAAGCTTTGAGAAACAGAGAGTGGAACAGTTGAAAATTAAAACCATAAATGGAACAATCACTAGGAATCTGGCTGTTAGAGAAGTATTTGAGCTATTTACTGGATAAATGGAGGCTAGGAGCCACAGCTTTCCAGTTGGACTGATTTATGCTACGGTTGAGAGACCAGGGCTTTTTCACACTTGGCATGTAAATGGAGTTGCATAAAAAATGTGTAACTCCTATGTAATTTTCATATTGTAACTCCATGTAACCCTTCCAATAAGTCAAAGGTAGTAGCAGTGTTACTATTTTATTTGAGTATACCCTCTCTCTTAACCAGTAGACTATGAATGCATTTTTCTACATAGTGTGACAGAGAAAGGCTTGGTTTGGTTTCCATGAAAATGTTGCAAACACTTTCTAAGCATTTCTCCATCCTGTTCTTTTATGTGCAGAGCTAGAAAGGAATTCCCAGCTTTCATTGATCAGATAAATGTTTGTCTTTGAATACTTTTTTGCATGATGTCTGCTAAAATATGGAACCATGCAGTCTGAAGCTGCCTCTAAAACTTTTTGTGTCAGTTCTTCTTTTTTTGAACCTAGAAATATTCAATAGTCCAGCACCTGAAGTACACTGTGGTTAAAAGCTGCAATTCATTTAAAAAAAGAAAGAAAACAACCCACAAAAATCGCCAAGCCAACAAACCTGACTAACAGGACAAGTGACTGCCACGAGAAGCATGTGGGTTTCCCACAGTATGTAGGATAATTGCTCATCAAGGTAGAGGGTGTGTGGGCTAAACGGCTGCACACTTGAATGGACATTCTGTGTTATTATTCTATCCTATCATTCATTTGATGCTTGGAGATCTCAATTAAAGTTTTTGAGATTGACCTTCCATGGCGATTTTTTAGCCTCATGTGCAACTTTTGCATTCCTTTATGCTCAGGCATACAGTTATTCTAAGGAAAAATAGACCTGTCTTTGCTGCATGCTTATTATGGATGTTTTTGTTCTGTTTTTATGAATTTCCTGTCTAAAACTCATTAGTCATAAAAGCAGACCAACAACTAGCTAAAAGCCATAATGTTAAATTAAGTTTACTGTAGTGAAGCCAAAAATAAAATGACTAGTTGGTGGGAGTACAACATAAAAAAGATTTATGTGAAAATGGAAAAGACCTCTGAGCAAGTGTTAAGAGACCATTGTGCATATGATTCTGCACTTGAGAGACATCCATTTCCCTCCCAGTAATTCTGGGGAGAGAAGGAATCCAAGCATCGTATTTTCAGCAAGGTTTTATTTCCTATTATGATGCGCAGGGGTCATTGCTTGGAGAAATAGGACTAGTCAATCAAGAGCACATAGCAGAAAGCATGTCTGAAGCTGCCCTCAGTGTGCTGCTGAGGGACTGACTGGTCAGAGAAATTGTAAGTGGGAACACACAATGTTATACACCAGAAGGGTTTCAAGCTCTGGGATTTTTATTTTCTATGTCTGAAAATAAGGGTAATTTTGCAAAATTTAGTCCAGGCTGCCATTTCAAAGCTCATTTTTTTAAAATTTTAATTCTTATACCCAATTTTAAATCTGAGTCATATGCCAGAGAAAATGGGGGCGTGTGTGGATTTGCTGCACAGGACATGAGATAAGGTGTGTGTTTCCCTTGTATAGCCTGTCCATGTGCTCACTGACCTGCAAGTACTTCCGAAATCCTTCTCTGCTTAAGATATCAACTAAGGGAAAAACCAAACTCAACTAATCAACCAGAATTGTCTGTGGTAGGTCTCCAGACCTCAGCAAGACCTGAAAAAGGCTTTTCTCCAGCATGGCATAGAATTTCTTGTGTCCTTGCAAGAGCTACAACAGCCTTCTAATCAATATTTTTGAGGGTCACGCACACCTTTTTTTTAAGGCTATACATTCTCATGATAATATTATCCTGGAAGATCTGATGCAATATGGAACTTGCAGAATTAAATATAAGAAGGAGGCAAATCATAATATATGGAATAGTGTCCAAATGAGAAGGTGTCCAGGTAAAGAATGAATAGAAAGTTACTGAATCTGTGAGAATTCTGTTGCACATAAAACCAGAAAGGAAGACGTGGTTGCATTAGTGAAGCTGAATCTTTGCAAAAGGTAAGAGGAGAAAAGAGAAAAAAGCTCACTGTAAAGAGGAAGTGGTAAAGGATTACTAACAAGCATCTTATGGTACTCAATAAGTATTAATTAGTTGCCCAGTATGCTTGGATGAAATGGGTACAGGTAAGTCTATAGAATAGAGTCAGGTTTCTGCTAAACTGGCATATGCAAAATGAGGGTTTTCTGTGATTAATTTAGACTATTTATATCAATTGCAATTATCCTGTGTGTTGAGATTACTCTTGTCTAATTATTTACTGAACATCACAACATGCCTAGAGGCTCTGTCAAGGTTCCGTGTTGCAGAAGGGAGGAAATTGGGAACTCTTTCGTCTTAACTCAGTCTAACCACAGGAATAACTAACCAGTAGGTCCATGTTAAGGAGGTTATGTGAAAACTCCTAAACAGTATTTGAAGAAAGATCAGTAATACCATTCAGGAGGTCTGCAAGGACAATATACAGTAGGCATATTCCCAGACAACCCAAAAATAATGGTGTAGTGTGTTTGAAACATGTTCATCACGCTTCCTGATAGATCTTCTGCATCTCCTGGAGACCTGTGTGTTTCCTTCTCCTTTCCCCAGTGATGGAATGGCAGCATGAGTCCCAGCTTCCACGCTTCATGCTATGCTGGCATTTTCCAATCTACTGATGTGTCAAATGCTGCTTCTCTTCACTGTATCAGTTCGACTTCCCTTCTCTTGTGCTGACCACACAACCTCCTCTGGCTCTCTCAGCTGCAGCAATGCAGCAGGATTTTTTTCCCCAGAGCTGGCATGGAATCACAGTGGAAATGAGCAGGGTTTAAATTGTTGCCATGGCCATTTTGCAGGGCTGGCAGCATGCTCGCCCCCCTGAGGATCCCCGGGGCTGCTAACCCCCTGCCCTGCCAGGAGTAAAACTGGTGCTTAAACCAGTCAACTGCTGCAATCTGGCTGTCGTGGCACAAGCATTTATACAGGACTTCTAGACTAATGTGGAAGTTAAGTATTCCATTGATTTTGTTTATTTCGCTCTCTTTTTGGCATTTATTAGAAGGGATGAATGTAACTTTGCTTATCTGTTTCTAATTCTGAAACAAGCCCTGATTCTCAGTAGCCAAGGTCCTCTACAGCAGTGGCAAACTTCTACTGAAAAACCAGGACCTGTGTGGCAAATATATTTTAATCATACTCTTCTAATGCAGCTTACACCCATATATTTCAACACAGTCAACAAAAATCCATGAAAAGATAAAACAGGATGTTTCTATTTTATTTTTTTTTTTTTAACACAGTATGTGTTTCTGTCAGGCAGAGAAAGATTTTTCCTCCTGGAAACTGGAATCGCTTACATTCAACTGAGTTACCTCTGAAGCCACTTGGTGCTGGCCTCTTTGGGGCTTGTTCTAGAGACAGACTTTTTCCGTCTGTGGAAGTAATGCCCTGGGTTGCTGTCGTCCCGTCATAGCAGAAGATTGCTATCAATGGAATGGTGGACTCTCCCTAATATTGTTGGTTTGGTTTTGAGAAGGGATCTTTTGCCAGCTTGTTTTGGATTGTGCCTAACTATTATTTCTCTTCTTAACCTTTTTTTCATGATTTTTTGCAACCTTTCATCACCTCTTTCTGTCCTTTCATCTCCTAATTTCTTTTCAAGACTCTCTTTTTTCCATTTCTGAGCATTACTTCTTCCTATACCTCAGAAGTAGATTCTGGACCAAATTAAAGCTTTTTATTTCATTATAATTACTGAAGTAAAATATTTAGGA
Source organism: Manacus vitellinus (assembly GCF_001715985.3). Lineage (NCBI taxonomy): Eukaryota > Metazoa > Chordata > Aves > Passeriformes > Pipridae > Manacus > Manacus vitellinus. Next base: position 5,478,656 of record NW_021938789.1, on the reverse strand, counting down.
GAATGTAGCTAATTGTCTATGTAACTATTAAAAAAATCACAATATTCTTAGGATAATAATAAATCTGCTGACACATCTCTAACAGATTCATAAAATGAATCTCTTCAACAGCGGTGGTAGGATGAATCAATCAGGGAGCTGTTAGCCAGGAGACCTGACTTGAGTTTCCATGACCTTGCACAATCCTGGGCCTCCCTGAAGCCTGGCTTCCCATTGCCTCACACCTTGTAATATCATTTGCCTTGTGCAAAAACACTGTGACAAGACATGATTTGACAGCCTACCTTACAAGGTAAGGTTTTGCAAAAGGTGCAGAATTAGTCTGGTTTAGTTTCCTAGTTTAGAAACTTAAGATGACAATACTGAAGTCTGTATATGATCTTATCTATGATCCCTGAATAAGTGCTAAGTGTTTTTATGAACCCATTTCAAAAGGAATGCACATTTATAAGGTATTTTTTCTATCACATCTCTGCAGCGCTGAACAGCATTTTAAAATTTGCAGCATGCTGAAAATAATTGTTATAAATATGTTCATATGTTTTTCAAGATTGTTTAACATTTTTCAGTTGTGGCTGGTTCAGTACATAGGTAATAATTTGAATATGATGATAGTACTTATATTCTCAGTTAAATGAGGAGAATAAGCTACTTGTCCTGAGCGGAACAGGATTATTTTTTGCTGCAATTGCTGGGTCTACAATTTACAGATTTACAAACTTATTCTCAGTCCTCTAAAGAATATTAGCAGTCTGGCCATTGAAATGACTTTCAGATTTGACTTTAAAATGCTCTCATTCTTTTCTAGAAGACACTAAGTCTGTGCAAGGAGGTCTGGTGGAAAGGTCTGGCGATGGAAGTGCGTCAGGTAGCACTGAGGGATTGTGGAGTGTTTGTCTTGTAAAGCTTGGTGCCAAAACTGGACAACTGCTAGTTAGATAAAAAGCTGTGCTTTCAGTGTAACTATGACTACAGGAATCAACCTAGGATCCATGGGAATAAGCAAACTTCTCATGTCAATTAAGGATATTAAATGCACTGGAGTAGTTTTTTAGTTTTTTTACACATTGCATCACTTTAAGTGCTTTTACAGTTTGTTTCGGATGCAGTGCAAGCAGGCATAAAATAGTGGGTTTTGGCTAAAAGTTCCAGTCTGTCCATGAGAATAATAGTATCTCACACTTGGTTCTTTCTGTGGGCTCCAGCAAAGACAATTCTCTTACCTGCTGCAACTGAAGATTTCAGAAATGCTTCTCTTCTCTTCAAGGTGCTGCAACACAGGAGCAACAGATCTGGGCCTCTGTTTTTTACATTTTTTCTCCTCTGGAGAGCTCAGGGATACAGGGTTTCTGCTGGGCCTTGGGATTGCAAAGCCCAAAGGCTCCTCAGAAACTCTCACATGCTGTACATTATTGCAAGGTCCAACTGTAACTTTTCACTTGACTTAAGATGACAAAGTCTATAAAACTGTCCTTTCTGGACTAAAATGCCATTCAGGAGGTACTAATGTTCCATTCCAATATTGTTGGTGTATTAAAACCACTTGTGAGTTGTACTCTGCCATAAGATCTCAAAATTTTATATGCATGTAGATGATTTGGTGTCTCCTGTTAATAGCTTTGGGAATTCTGGGCAGGTTATAAGGTTTCCCTTTTACAGATGTGGAAACAGAAAGATATAAATTACTTGCATGGGAAAGAAACTAGAGAAATTTAATAATATGCCACACATCTAAGTCAGTCTCTCAGCTTGAAGCACAAAAGTAGTCTTTTGCCTCTCAACAAAATAATAGATTAATTGAAAAAAAATACATTATTACTGGTTTGGGCTAGTGGAAGGTCTGTCAATACTGTACATATCAGCAGTCAAATATATGAAAGCGTATTTTGGAAAAAAAAAATACATAAAAAACCAGAAAAGTTAATATTTCCAGAATGAAGGACTGAAATTTAGGAAGTATTTTCAATGGTAAGATCATAATTAGGTTTAAGCAAAGACCTAGTAGATTTTTACACTTTTTGTGTTGTTTTTTTGTAAGATTAAATAGGTTAATACACAGAATTTGATAAAATATTAATCAATATCTCTTCTAAGACTAAAGATGTGACTTCTGAGTCAAATTTCTTAACTTTGTAGAAAGCCTATCTGTGAAGATAATGGAAGTTTTAAAGCTTTTGTAAAGTGTTAGAGGCAGTTCGAACAACATTTTTAAAAAGTTATACTCAGAAATTAAAATGGGAGTTGAATTTTAGGTACTTGGTTGGAAAACATTGGCCCTGTGATTCTGCGCAATTCGTAGAATTCACTTTTTACTAACACTTATCTACTATAAAAACCAGTTCCCACACAAAGCCTGGCTGTGTTAAGATCAGAAATTTTTATCAATACTCTGAAAAATTCCGAAAAAATAAAAATAAAAAGTTTGGAAAAGATTTGATGGAGCCAAGATAAGAAAATCCAGTAAGATTAAGTGAAATATTTTACTTAAACTGTGATCCTTGTAAATGTAGCATTTTAAAAGTATGTCAACGTTTGCTTATAAAAATAATAAGTACTCCTAATTAAAATTAGTATTTGGCCTCAGAAACCTGCCAAAATTAAAGTGTGCATTGAAAACATTGCATTTGCGACTTCAGCGTATTTGGACCAAAATTTATTTTTTCTGAAAGTGCCCTGACATTTTAATAGCCTGTAAAGTGCCAGAATCTTATACATTTTTTACTCTGATAGCTCGTAAATTTTTGACTCACGCAATATTTATAACTGTGAGTTTACCTCAAAGTTATAAGATATTCTACTCTACTTACATATTTCTCAAATTCTTTGATTTGTTAGTAAGGGGATCTTCTTCCCCCCCCTTTTTTTTTTAAACTAAGATATTAAGAGGCAAATTCATTAGGCTCATGCTTTCAGTCTACAGGTAACAGTGCTGTGTTTTTCTGTTTTCTTGTGTTCAGTGGTCCATCATTTAGGCAATTGTCAGTTATTTATCTCTTCTGAACATTTCCATAGCACACTGGGGTTTGTTTGTGGTGGTTTTTTGCCCTCTCGTCTGCTCTCTTTGACTGAAAAACTACTGCAGCTTGTCAGCAGCTGAGGGTGGACATTTTGCTGTTCCTTTATCCTCTGTCTCCTCCCATGGCATATAAGCCATGTTCAGAAATGTAAGCTAAATATCATCCAGGAAAAAAACAGAGAAAGGCTAAATCTCTAAATGTTCATGGTAGAAAGTAAGTTTATTTAAAATCAGCAAGTGATGCAGTGGGAGAATGCTAAAGTCCCCCTTTCTGCCTTCTCTGCAGATCAGTTCAGAAGCTTCAGCTAACAAAATTATCCCCAAAGGACACTGTGTTTGTAAACTGGCAGGGACATCTATTGTGGCCTTTACCAGAAATCTCCACAGAAGGTCTATTCTCAAGGCTGTAGCCATTTTTGAAAAATGAAGAATAACATCAGGATGAACAATAAATTTTCAGTTTACTTTTTAATTCAGTTAAATATATGTTGATGGTTGCACAGTAAGATGCTATTGTACTTTTCCCCTGATGGGTTTGAGTTTCCAGCTTATTTTCATTTCTTAAGGAACCATAAAAACCAGGAGGAAACCTCCAATTTAAGCTTGCCCAGCTCTGTTGTAGCATATTATGTGGTAATCAGAGGTACCCCAGCTTGATGACCTTTCATGTAGGGCTATTGTTTAGCAGTGTACAGTGCTGCAATCTGGCCTTTCATGTGTTTTGAGTATTGATTTTCCAGATAGAAAGAATGGCAATAATAACCTGGGGAGGTCTGACATCACTGTGACCTGGTTTTCTTTTATTCCTTGTGGCTGCAGTTAGTTTATGGGAGCAGTGGGCTGCTAGAAATGTCATATCTCTCCCCACTTTGCTTGTGTGAAAGCTCCAAAAATGTGTTTCAATAGTGTCTCTCCCTCCAGCTTTCCTTTCCAGCTTATTTCTATTCCACTCCTCTTTTTCTCCTCCCACTCTTCCAGCTGTGGATCGGCCTGGAGGGGGCTTTTCCTGGCACCCTCACCCCAGGAGCAGCAGCCGCAGCATTAAGCTCAGCCTGTATTGCTGGGCAGCCTTGCACTGGCACTGGCAGTGACTGCAGCACTGGAAGCTGAGGGAGTTGTACATCAGATACAAAATTGCATATCAGATGGAACTTTGGTCAAGAATCACCTCAAACTGGTGCTCTGCTTTCATAATGTGTTATTTCTTTCCTTTGGACAAAGAAATGTACTGACATTATTTTGTCCAAATCTCTTTGTAAACTCACTTCTTCCTTTTCTAAAGCTTCAGGGTATGAATCCCCAGTTCACCCAGGAATACCATAAAATCACAGAGTAATTTATATTGAAAAAAACCTTCAAGATTATCAAGTCCAACCGTAAGCCTAACACTGCCAATGCCACCACTAGACCATGTCCCAAAGTGCCAGGGAGACAAGTCCCCCATGTGAGGGTCACAAGGGCAGGACCTGGCACTTTCACCTTGTTGAACCTCATCCCAGTGATCCAGCCTGTCCAGATCCCTGTCCAGAGGCTTCCTGCCCTCCAGCAGACAAACATTCCTGCCCAACTTGGTGTCATCTGCGAACTTACTGAAAGTGCACTCTTTTGCCAAGAATGGTTGGACCAGATGATTCTTGAGGTCCCTTCCAACCTGGTATTCTGTGATTCTATGGTCCCCTCATCCAGATCATTGATAAAGATATTAATGATCTGGATGAGGGGATTGAGTACACTGTGGTGATGGGTGGCTTCCAAATACAGTGAGTGTGATGGTGGTCTGTGTGAAGAACCCATAATTCAGATGAAATGCTCTCCATGCCAAGGGAATGACAGTACAAGGAGTAGTAATGCCACATGGGGTTGAGCTGGTGACTGATGTCAGTACTACAAATTTCTAAAACGAATGTCACCAGATGTCTTTGTAATCTTAGATATGTTACTCAGTCTAAAAAACTCTGTGTAAATGGGGCTCTCATGGGAATGAGGTTACTTACTGAGCATTTCAGAATACAGTATATTGTCAATATTTGTCCATCACGTGTTATGGTGGGTATGCAATATTTATAGTCTTTCCATAAGGATTGCTGTTGGGAATAGTGAAGTCACAACTGATTACCTCAGCTGCTGCTTACAAAAGCCAGCTGAATTACCACAGCTTGGTTGGAATAATCTAGCCCCGTGTTAGAAGTATATTACCCAGTAAACACAATGCAGTTGATGCCTGTTTGCAGAGACCTCACTCATTTCAAAAGTCTCAGGAGACAAAATAATTTGTTTCTGTGGCTGAATCGCTGAATGAAAGAGAAGCCATTTATTATCTGAAGTAACAGGACAGCATATGTTTCACTGCAGCGTGGCTGGCAGTCTAGAGCCTTGAAAAATATGTTCTTGTCTTCAGGGAAGCATAGACATCAACTCTGTGCATCTCAAGAGGTGTTAAAACAACATCTGATGAGTCAAGTTGCAATCAAATGAGCCTTACTGGGGAAGAGCAAGCAATATAGTCAAGGTTTTGACAATAGCCATTTTACCTTTGCCTTTTTTAATCAGAGAAAATCTACTGTGATTTCTCATGAGTTTTATCAAGCTTTTCAATAAAGAAGGGTGCCCTGAGCTGTTCTCTCTCTCTCTCTCTCACCCAACCATCCTGAAATTTAAACCTCAAAAGTGAAAACAAAACGTTAAAGTACAGTTTGTATTTTAGCTTCTTTTCTCTTACCTATTAAAAATTACTGACTTTGTCACCTAAGATTTCCTGAGTCATCTGTTGAAACTGCCTTAATTCTGGAAAAATAAATTGCCAATTTTAATTTTGATAATTTTCTAGATCACTTTGACTGCCAAAAAAATATCCTGAACCATTATTTCTGCAGATGTATGTAGTCCTAAATTTGTTATGTTTGTGTTCAGATATGCCATTCCATCTGTCTTCATGATTATAAGAAACCTATTAGGTGTAACACTTTGGGCAGTTTAAAGTTTGTATATTCTGGTAGAAGACATCATTGATGCTCACATTTTTAGCACCCTCTCACCAAGTAAAATAGGAAGAGATGGTAACCATGAAAGGCTTTTTATGCCCAGCACCTTGCAAACAATTTGAAAAATAGTCAGTCCTTGTACAAGATAAAGATGAAAGGTCTGTGAAAAGGTTTTCAAAGTGCATATGTTTCTAGAAGGTCAAGCAATTTCATCACCAGTGCTAGACATAGATGAGGGACTTCATTTGCTGCTGATGAAAACAACCCCAACAGAAGAGGTAACAGTCATATGTGTGGAGGGATTATGTGCTTTGGTTGGATCTATTATGCTGAGTAAAAGGTGCATAGCTAAGGAGTTTCACAGCAAAGCCTGAAGTACTGATTCTTCTCTGAAAGTACAGGGAAAGAGAAACCATATTCTGCCCAGATTTGGCTGGTTAAATTTGGAAGCAAAGGTTGGTTCAACAACAGCTAAATATGGATGATTCACTCAAGGAGTCTCAGCTGGGACTATGACACAAAAATTAACAAAGGCTCAAACCAATATTGCAAAGCAGTCAATTCCTTCCATGGTGCCATGCAGTATTCTTGCACATCCACTTAGAAGCAATTGCAGCAAAAGGAGAGATAACTTGGAGACCTTATCTTCTTTACACCTCACTTGTTCTCAGTCAAAACTGATGCGATTGGTTTCCTACATCATCCTTTGTGTTAATTTTGAAGTACCCGTGCTATTTGCTGAACATGCTGTAAGCAAATGGGGAGAGATGCCTTGGGTGTGAGGTCTCTCATTTCTGTTTATTTTTCACCTCAGAATTCTTCTTTCCTCACAGAAGTCATATTTATAATGCAAATTAGGAAGGATTTAAGGAAACCTTTCATCTTCTCTCTTCTTGCCGTGGTGGGGAATTATCACCAAAAGAAACAGTGACCTTTTCCTCAATCAGAAATAATACTGAAAATGAATTAAATCAGTAAAGATTATTTCAGTAGGACAAAACTACTTAGTTGTGCTGTACTTATTACATCACAGGGAAATTGCTACATTAGGGTGGCTAATAATTGTCTTGCTGAATGATCTCATTTTGTTAGTATACTTCATATTGTTGCATGTTCATTGCAAGGTAAGAGAGTGGTGACACTGCATTCTGTTGACATCTTTTTATCAATACTTGATCACTACTCTCAGGAGCAGTGGTTTGACTGGTTCGTGAGTGACAGTAGATAAGACAGCATAGACAAATCTTCTAAATATTTTTACTTTTTTTATTCTTTGGTTTCTCCATGACTGAGCAACATGGAAGAGCATTGCAGACAGTGTGTTGCTCTCAGTGCTGCTGTACAAGCTGACCTAAAGAGTTCAGTAAAGAGCTGAATACTGCGGGGAAAAAAAACAAATATGTAAATTCGGTGGATTTACTCTTGACAATGTAAGTGAAGGGGCCTTTGTCAAAATATTGTACTAAACTGCTGCTACATTTGCTTGTGTCACTTCATTCACACGTCATCACCCTTCTTGGAGCATAAACCTTTGGTCTGCCATTAGAACTGTGAGTGCTGAAAATAATTTCTTAATTGTTCTATGCACTATGAGTATCTTTATTATCAAATTATATCCTTATGACACAGATTATAGCTGGATATATATGATATTCAATATAAATATGATAAGAAGTTTCACTACAGCTCATCCTTGATTAAGAATTTATTTTACTCTCCTCTTAACTAGGATTGACTGAATCACAGGCCATTTCATTTAAGAGGCTGTATGTGAGAGCTTTGTTGATTTTTAATTTTCCTCCATTGATTTTCAGCATCCAGAGAGCACTTGTTCTCTAATGGCTCTCTGTGTTGGTGTTTGCTTGCAAATTGAAGTAAAAGATAAATGGCTTTCCAGGTAATACATCTCCAAGGGCTTCCACTTGAGGGCTGATGGCTGTTAGTAAAGCTGCATTATGTTTAGAAAAGTTCTGTGCTCAAACAAAAACATTCTTGAGCCTCTTAAATGTGGTAACGTTGTTTTAAGTTTGGTGTGACAACAATCTCTAACTAATTTATAAATCTTTGCAAGGAATAGCCCATTTGTCCACATTTTTCTACAGAACTTAAATGCTCTGCATTTTCATCTTAGGAATTCAAATGTGTTCCTTGCACACGTTTTCCACAGCAAACAGTTGATTTTTCAGTAAAAGAAGGGGAGAAGAGCTGCTGGTATTTGGTTAGTTTTTAACTAGTATTTGTACTAAAACACTGTGCTAAAGGTTGAAAGTTCTGGCCTTCCAATTGGAAAACAGTATTTTTGAAAGGGCTATGGATTTAATTTTGTAATCTTTGCTTGCTTAAGAATGTTAAGGTCATCTATAGTATAAATTTCTATATTTCAAGACTGCTTGTACACTGTTGCTGTGATACATTGTTACACTGTGTAATAGTGTTCTGTCTTATAACCACTGTTAATGAAAGGGTCCTGGTTAGCACCTCTTGCCCATTACCTCCTCAGACCAGGCTTTACCGTGTAGAAAAGACATATCCTTACTCTAGGCTTGAGTTAGAAAACCATGGAAAAAGAAGTGTGAAGCCCTTGGAGCTCCAGGGAGATGATCCCATGGATTGTGAGCCTCATCTTCCATAAATGCTGGGCAGCATTTCTTCCGATCACCTTCTCTGTAAATGATTGCTATTCTTTGCCTCAGACAGCCCTGTTTTGGTATCAGGTAGGTTTATGCAGTGTGTGCACATAGACTGCAGTATGTATTTTCATACATTCAAATTTTAAAATTGGGCTAATACAAATTTTTAAGAGAATTCAGTTATTAAACATATACTGCTTCTATGGCATCCACGTCTTTTCTTAATTAGGGTTTCAGCTTTTCAAATGTCCTGTAAAAATCAGTAAGAATTTGGCTTCAGGGATCTGTGATACATTTTTGTTACTCTGTGTTTCTCATGCCCCTTATTGATCTTAGTTCAAGCAGCTTCAGCAAAGATCTCAAGTGAGATTCATATTCAAATATCTGGATCAGGACTGAATCAGCTTAACAAACTAGTCCATTGGCATATAGGTCTAAGAAATCAAGGATTCAGTCTGAAATGAGAAAAAGTTAAAAATCCTGGGCTCCTTTATCTTCTCTGCTGCTGTGTCATTTTGTGTCTCCAAGATGGATTATTAGAACAGCCTTAACAGTCCCCTTGCCCTGCAGAGTCCAGCATTGGTCAGAGTTTCATCAAATCTGAAGAAAAAAAGCCTGAATTTCAGGTTGGTTTCTGTGTTCTGCTGCAGCAGAAGTTTAAACTGTTCATATTGGCACTAAGCACATGGATGATGCTATTGACTTCAGTGCATAAGGTTAAGCATTTGCACAATTGCATTTGGGAACTGAGGAATAAAATGGAATACACAAAATTTAGTCTTTAGACAGAGGAGTGAGACAGTAACCTTTCCATATCTTAATTTATAAGTGACAAGAGTAGCTTTTTTTCCCAAGCAAAGGAAGTCACTGTTTTGTAGCAAAATGCAATGTATCCAAAGCCTTCCCTTAGCTCTTTTTTTAAAGTAATAAATTGCTGATGGCTGCGTCTGCCACAGGGCATACAGAAACCTTTTGCTGGAGGCTTTGTTTCAAGCTTGGGAGGCTTTTCCTTCTCAGTAGTCAAGCATATTACATCAGATGTGCTTTTGTTTTGTTTCTTGGATGCAGCTTTCAGGGTGACCTCTGCTGAGATAAAAAGGACCAAAACCACTGTGGTTTTTCCTAAAGCAACATCTTCAGCAGCAGTGGGCAGTTCATCACTCTGAATGACACAGTCCCAAAAAGAACACAAACCAGAGCAGAGCAGACCTGGCAGAGCTATTGTTTTTCTCTGTCCCTCCTGTATTGCTTGTGAATCAGAGCAATGTTAAATCTTGAAATGTGGTAGTCTATGTAACAAGCATAGCAATGATTGAGAAAAAACATTAGTTTATGTTTTTCTTGAGGAATTTAAGTAGTGTCATAATGTTGTTATATTCCTGGTCAGCTGTTCATTGTAGACTCTCCTGGAAGGGCTTGAAATTTGGGCTGTATCTTCACTACATGGCTCAGTGCTGTTTAAAATCAGGCAAATGTAGTGTGAAAGGGTTTGAAATTCTGCCAATAGTAGGAGCTGGCTTTAAGCTACTGTTATGGGAAACATGACCAAAACAGGGATGATGTCTGGATCCAGACTATGCAGAAATGACACAGCTGCTCTGTAGTCATAGGAGGGATATGTATGTATCTGTCCCAGGGCCTTTTTTCTCCATAAGTGAGTTTAAATATGGGTTTAGTCCAGCACAGACTTCCAGAGAAGGAGCTTCTCCATCTCCCTAAAAAGGGAGAGCAGCAGGTTTGTACTTGAAGGAGCTCCTCTCACAGAGAGAAAGATATATCCCCTAAATACTGAAGGGTGAAGACTTAAGTGATGTTAAATGGAGTGAGTCTTGGTTGTCTTCTGTTTGGCTTGGATGAGGCTGGCTGCTCTGCTCATGCTCTAGGAGCTTGGTATGGATCCAGCAGTTTTTGGTGTGAGTGTAGGGTGGTGTGTGTAGCTGTGAAGGGCTAATTTGAAAGTCAGGGAGTAGAGAAATGAAACTTCCATTCTCTTGTGGAAGTGGCAAATAATAGTCTCAAAGTCTCAATTGTAAAGGTGGAAGGTGGCTCTCTGTTTACTTTCATTGCAATAGAAGGTAGCAGATTTTGTAAGTGATATTAGACCATTTCATAATCCATAAATCAATCCACGTTCTTTGAAATGGGATGTGGGGTATATACATGTTTATCAGCAATGAATGTGCTAGAGTATTTCATGGTAAACAGGTACGGCTACTGTCAGGGAGTAGTCCTGGAATAAGACTGAAATGAATAAAATTGTGAATATTTTTCCTACTACTTGTTTTAATAAGATGCCTAACAAGGGAGTTGAGGGAGGGCACTGGAGTGGTTTGAAGCTGAAAATCAAGCATTTTTATGGAAATAGACTCATTAAAGCTGCCTGTCATGGAAGAGCAACAGTTTTTCTATGAGCATGATATTTATTCAATAATTGAAATATGTTTCTCAAAAAAAATATACTGTCAGTTTGCTTTGGTTTTGGTTATGTAATTCATAAATGCCATTTTTAAATAGACTAGATACTTTGCCCCAGAAAGACTTGAACATATTTACCTGCTTTTTACTGATCTGTTAATGTAACCAACCTGCAAAAAAAAAGGTTTGTTTTATTCCCTTTGGGTAAATTACTAATGTGGATCAGGAAGTAGAGATGTGGTTCTGCACCACAGCATGCATTGTCTGATGTTGATGAGCCAAACTAAGGTTGTTTTAAGTTCTTTGCATTATTTAAAATACCTTGTATGAACTATGAACTTATTTTACAATGTATTTTAAAAAGTTTTTTAAAAGCAATTTTTTCACCTTGAAACTTGTCTTAGATCTTAAACAATAGACCTTGGTATTGCCTTTGACAGTCTTGGCTTAAAGAAGTCTATGCAGTTTATTCCAGCTTCAATGCTCAATGTCCAGGTGCAACGTGGGGCGGCTGCTCCCTGTGGGATGGGGAGCTGAGAGCTGAGGGGGATCCTGTGGCCAGTGGGGCAGGGATGGAAGTTGCCAGGCACATCATGGGGGTGAGGCTACAGTCAAGGGTGTTGGCCTTGACTGGCTTCCCCACAGGGGAAGGGTATTTGGGAGCCTCTTCCTCCTTCCCACCCCAAAACTTTTCACAAGTATTTTCAACCCAAGTTAGCTGTTCTGCTAATCTCATCAGTCAGCCCCCACGCTGGTCTGCTTGAGCAGGAGGCTGGAATGGAGACCTCCTGAGGTCTGCTGGGCTTCTGTGATGACCAAGTGCCACACACATTCAGAATTCAGTTTCATAGTTCTTCCTGTTAGACGTTATGGTTTAATTGATGTGTTTTTATTTTACGTGTCCAGTTGTTTAACTTAAATTCAAAACTGCTTAGGACTCTTTTTCATATAAGACGAGCTGTTTGTGTCGGCCCCTTTATGTATACAATCTGGTTTTATATGGTAGAGCTAAAGACACCATGAGAAAGGAAAAAGCTGTGAAGCATGAAATATAAATCCTTGAAATAGATCCTCTGAGTCTTGAAGTCACCAGTTTCTCACTGCTCACTTTACACAAATGTGCTTTCAATCCTCCAGTTGGCCACAGTCCCCATTTTAAACATTTATTTATAATTTCCTTGACATCCTTTCACTTTTTTAAGTATCTGAACTAGACCTTTCAAGATTGTAACATTTCCTTCCCCTGCTTCCTCTGATGGGACAAAAGATTGTTCCTGTCATGCCCCCGGAGCCCAAGTGAGACAAGAATCAGTGCCTTGTTAGGCTGAGAGCATCCCAAACTCTCCAGGGATGGAAGGCTGTGCTGTTGTAAACAAAATGACCCAAGTTCACCTGTTTTGGTTGCATTATGTATATTGATATTGGTTCTTTGTCACTTGGCTGTCTTGTCATTTAACAGCCCTTTTTTGAAGTCTAGTGGCACACTGGAGACCACTTGAACCTCTAAGACACTGGTGATCTATTGTGTGGGAGTTAAGGGTGTCTGAAGCTGTGGTTTGCAATTCAGTGAATGCTGATCAGTTCCTATGGCAGATGCCATTAGTTATGGCTTCCCTTTAAACAAAAGGTTTGCAAGCTCCTTTTGTATCAAGTTCATTGGTAGAAGAGAAAGACATAGAGTGCACGTGGAGTGTTCACCCCCCTCCAGAGCCATCCACTCTTCTGCAGATTCTTCCTTTATCTATACATTGCATAATTTGCTGGTTTTTGATGGATTTTTTTCACCTCTTCCATATAATTTTGTTTAGAATATGGCTGTGTGGGTAAGCTGGTTTATACTTTCCACTTCAAGTTGTTCCTTCACTTGATGTTGTTCCAACATCAAAGCATGCTACAAATTTGTCTAACCCATGGCAACCATGCCAGTTTTTCATGGAAAAAGAGACAGAAAGGTAGAGACCCTAGAGGTGGGTCACACTTTGTGTGTGACAGCATCAGGGCTTGCTTGCAGAATGCTTCTTGCATGCCAACTAATAGACTATGTTCTCAACCTGTAGTTTCTTAGGCATATATCCTCAGTATTCGTGCATGAGCTGCTGTGTGTTTGGCTGGTATTGATGGTAGAATGGTATAGGACTTTTTTTTTTTTTTGTGAAGTCTTTCTAAAGCAGACAAGCTGTGAGAATCTGCAGCATACCTATAGACAAAGTGCGTTCTGTACAGAGTATTTGGTGACCCCTTTCAGCTCTCCCCATAAACAGTAGAGCACCTATTGGTGAACTCGGTGTTGGCATTTTCATCAGGTTTCTGAAGAGGCAACATTGCTGGCTTGATCAATACAACTCAGTTAGATTTACTGATTACACAATTCTCTTTCCCCGAGACAAACAGCAAGTTGGTAATTGCTCAGTGTACTTTATTTTCTAGCAGCTGTATCCAACCACACCTGCCAGTCTGCACGTGTCACAGGAAAGGATTCAGACCAGTTCAGATCTCTTTCTTCTCCCACACTGTTGTGGGTTGGTCGACTTTCTTCAGCAGAAAAGGAGAAACGTGGGTTTTAGAATCTGAGCCTGTCAGTGCAGTCTTCAAAGCAGTGACCATAATGTGAAACAAATGTTTTGAGATTTTCAGATAGTAGATTGTTACAGCTGAACATACTATTTTTAAAAAAAGAGATAGACTGTCTCAGTATAGCATACTAATACTAAAAGTAAATTACAAATGAAGTTATTTTAGTATGTCCAACCAACCTACTGTCACTGATTTTAGTTTTATTTCTGAATACACATATCATTTTTATGGTTTCTAAGACTATGCTTGGAACTGTGCATTCTGTTATGTGTTGTTACCTCTGCAACTGTACACCTGCTCTTTTCTTATACATTGACAGGCAAGTCAGTCTTAAGTTTTGAGACTCTGAAGTCTGCAGTGCATGTTAAAACTCTGGGCTCAGAGTAACTGTTGGGCCTCTTGAGCAAAGTATATGCCAGTCAAGAAAATCCCCAGTAGTTAATCAAGCCTATCTGGATATCTGCAAACCACTGTGTTCCATGTTAATGGGCAAGTCTCTCAAAATGCCTTTTCCTCCCAGGTTTGGTAAAACAGCTATTTTCCTCTTTGAAAATGCAGGTCTTTTACTACTTGAAAATTATGTGCTAAATAACACAAAGTAGTTAGATGAGATCTACCATTCCCGTAAGCACATTTTCCCCAGAATTGCTCTAGCTTTTTAGTAATCTATTTACTACTGTAAGAATGCTGCAATTACTGGACTAAGGCATACTTATTGAAGGACTTTCTAAATAGCTCTGTTTGAGGTATGTAATTCTCTAATTTGGCTGCCTCCTAAAGAATTACAGCTATTCCCTCCCTGTTTCCTTTTTTTCTGGAACACAGATTCTCTGTTGACATGAACACACAAAGTTTCATTGATAACAACACTTGATTTTGAGCCCTCTTTTTCTGTACCCTCTCCTGCACTTTAGGTCATACTCCTCCAGGAAACTCTTCTCATCAGCTTACATAATTTTTTTTTGGTAAATGTAATGGCCTGACCATCCCTCTTGCTGGGGGTGCAAGCCTGATATTGATGGAAAATCCATGAAAGAAGAAGAGAAGGATTCAATGAGGCTGAGTGGATGGAATTGCCTTCTCTTTGGGTCCTGTCTTTTTTTCTAAGTAATTTTGATACTATGAGGCTTGAGTCTCTGCTGACCTGAAACCTGCTTACTGATTTCTAAAACTGTGAGGAGAAGCTTCAAGCACACAACTACTGTGGCAATGCAAAAATGGAGGCAGCAGAGAAACAAGGCTGGCTTTACACAGCAAGCAGAAAGGATGTGAGGAACCTAATACGAGGGTTAATAAATATACTCAAGGGTAGGAAGAGCCCGAGTTTCCTAATGAGCATTTTATTGTATTTCAGGCAACCATTTCACCGAAGTTATCATCTTTGTTTTCTTTGAAACAGGATTGACCTGCAGCTGAACTGTGCCGAGACACAGTTTTAACAGAATTATACCAGCTGCTAATAGTTAGAAAAACCCTGAGCTAGACTCACAGCTGATGTAAACTGATGCAATTACATTGTATTCAGGAGAGGTCTGTTGCTCACATCAACCTGAGGGTCTGGTGTTCTGGGGCTATTCTGAGGGGCTTTTCTGAAGCTCACATGCAGCATGTGACTGCTATTTTCCCCATGTGCTGTGCCGTTTTGCTTACTGTGAGATGAGGAAAATATCTAGGTTTAGCCTTAGAGATATTCCTTGCTTGGACTTTGAAGAGACCTTTGGCCACCTCTAATGCTTCCCAGCTCTTGAAAATCACAGAATGCCAACATTTTCCTGACTGGGAGTGCATCAGCTAGTTACAGCTATGGAACCTCCTTAAGGTAAATCCATGTGAGATGTTATATCGCTGCATAGTGCAAAAGCACTTAAAAGGGGGTCCCATTTTGTAAGGTGTTGTTGAAGGTATTTACATGTGAGCAGTATCTGCATTGTGGCCAGTGGTTTGCAGGTAGGTGGAAATAAGGGGAAGAAATTGGTGGGCTCATCTTTTCCAGGTTGCCTGCTCCTTAGGAAAACTATAACTAAAGCTTGTTTTTTATTATCAGATAAAACTTTTACTTAATAGCTCAATCTCTTAATCTCTTTAAGTAGTTCTCCTGTAGTGCTCTTAATTTATAGAATTCCTAGGAGATGGGTGCTATCTAAGTCCAGAGGAACCTGAAAAAGATGCTAAGCTGTTTTTGTCCAAAGCTGTATTTTTCAATATCTGTCTACAGTAATGCAGCATCTGCGATTAGCTGAGGTTTTTCCTGTGTTATTTTGACACCATGAAGTAATAGCTCTGTGATATAGGTGCCATTTATCATCCCTTGCTTAGTCCTACATGTAAAACTAAAAGTCTTCAAAACAAGTAAAGGCAAATAAATATATGGTAAGACATTTTGAACATCTTTACTTTTTTGGGTATCTAAACTGAGACATTTCTTTAGGATGATTACTGCTTGCCATTTTCTTAAGTAGGGATTGTCTCCAAGTGGATGTGCTGGAATGAGATATCAAATCCACTGTGTCTTTGCTCCCTAGACAACCTCTTACAGCTAGAGGGAAGGGCAGCCAAATATTAAATTACATGTCTCAGACCACAGATACTAATTTCAGAGACAGCATTAAAATAGTGAAAAAAAAAGTAGCACCCTTCCTTAGGCTGATAGCTTTCAGTGGGGAAAAAAACCCCACCTCCCTCCCAAAAAAACCCCCAACAAACCAACAATAATTTCCCCCCCTTGCAATATTTCTATATTTTTCTTTAAATATTTTTTTTTTTGCTTGTACCTCCTTTAAATCCATAATGGCTTAAATTACTTCTCTCTTCAGATATATGTATAGTATCTCTTATGACCAAGCGAAGCTATTCCCTAGGTGTAGTATAGGTGGCTTTGTATTTCTAGTCTATTTTAATATGGTTTAGCAGGTGGAAGAGGGAGCAGAATTACCTTCAGGTGGCCAGGTACTCTTTGGTGTAGCAGCAGCAGATGAACTGCTGGCCTCTAGTGGTAAATGGGGAGTAATATGAGAGTCTGAGTATCTCTTTCTCAGAGATGATGTCTCCTGATGTTAGGACATGTAAGTCACACCAAAATTTAGTGTATAGCTGAGACCACGTCTGTGATTTAGTTTCAGTTACGTGAATTATTTAGTGTGATTCAGATAATCTCGAAATTAAATACTCTTCATTTTTACTGGTGTAAATAAAGCTCAAGCTGCATGTGAGCACTAGAAAAATAAAATTTGTGTAGTTAGAGCCAAGGATAGAGTCATTTTGAGGGAACACAGAGTCAGTATTTTATAATTTCTGTAAAGAGGAAAAGCCTCTGTCAGGCTGCTTGTGACAGACAAATAGATGTCATTATAAAACGTAATCCTCTGAAGGGACTTGTTTTTTTCTTTTCCAAGTGCATCCATATAGAGATATAGCTCTCCCTGGGCTATGTGGGCAGTTAATGAGAAAAATAAAATAAAGGCCAGTTTGATAGCCTACAGGTAAGTGTTGTGTTACAGGGCTGATCTCTGCCCTGCTGGGATGGCAGAAGCCACAGAGGGGACAAGCTGCCACATTCCCGTTTTTAACACATCACTGAACTGTGGTCCAGTCCAGCAAGTGTTGCGGTGGTGTTCATGTGGGTTCTCCTGATGAAATTTAGTAGTTATCACATGGAAATGGTAGCCAAAACATGTGGAATCTGTCCAGAAGTCTCCAGGGCAAATATTCATTATAGCAATACCTTAGAGGGACTCAAAGAAGGGAGGCAAATGCAAACCTTTCAGGAAAGTTGAGAGAATAAAAGCCTCCTTCATTAACCCAAGAAGCAATTAGTGTGAGAAGTGAGACATTTAGTCTTCTTATTAATTTGTGTACTGCCAGATGCTTTTACATTACTTTATTTTCTTTGATGAATGTATCTGAATTAAAACTTACCCATTGCTCAAATTGTATTTATACTAGATACAGTTACTCTCAGCATAGTTCAGTCCTTTTTTTAAAGGCCAGAAATAATGGCCTTGAGTCCAAATCACGGAAAGTGGTGTAATTCAGAGGTTGAAGCAAAGGATCTATGCCAAGATAAAACGAGAATGGAATTTGATTTCCTTGCTCTGAATGGGGAGAGACTTTGGCTTTGAGGTTGAGCTACTGTTTTCTGGTTAGCCCAGTCTAGCTGCCATTTCTGCATAAATATTCCCTTCTGTAAGATCTCCATCCTCACCCCTTTTTCTGCCCTATCCTCAGTCTCTAAAGTGACAGAAAGGATCTGCTTACGCTTACATGCACCTCAATAACGGTATTTCCCAAATGTTCCTTGGCAGGACATTTTGTGGTGACTAATAGTTTCTCTTTGTGTATCCATTTACTCCTTTCACCCCCTACCCCACCCCCAGACCAAGTGCTGTAGAGCCCAGCTTCTCCTTGCCTGCCTGGCTGGCTGATGGTATTGGGGTTGTTGGGACCTGAATGAAGAAAATGGCAAAAACAAATTTGAAAAGCCAAAAATTGCAAGAAGCAGAACAGACAGGTGTCGTTTTCCCAGTACAGCCTCCATGAAGCTTTTAATACTGTAGAAATTTTCATGTTTAAGATTTGTGTCTGAAAGTGTCAGTATTTCAGTAGCTCCAGAGTCTTTTGGAGCTTTTCCCTGGGTGTCCCCACCTTGGAAGAATGTGTGGCTTTACTGTAACTGCTGGAAATCAGGCTTTGTGTTCGGTTCTTAGTTCTGTTCCCCTCATTCATAGGGAGCAGTGGCTTGGAAGAAAAGACTGATGCCCCTCCTGGCATTCATAATAGGATTTCCTTCCATTTACAGGGCCTTAACATTACTTACTCAGCTGTGCAGGGGTTGATGTCAGTGAATTGCTGGCTGAGTCATTTTTGAGTTATTTAACATGTTGAAAATAAGCCTGAAGCTGTCAGACAAGTAACATCTACGTAGGCTTTTTCTAACTGCAGCCATTCTTAATTTCTGTGCTATATTAAAGCTAAGCTAATAATAGTACTTTGGGTGATACTTTGATGGGAAGCTTTGTTAATGCATTTGCGAGGACTAAAGAGACCAGTTAAGTCAGTGTCAGAAGTGTTAGAGAGGCAATGATGCTAAACTGGAGATTGAATGAATAGGTGGAGCAGCCAGTTGTTTTGCTAAAGCAGATAAAATACGTGTGTGTAGGTCTTTGCAGCACATTAACTAGTGAATAGATACAATAGCTGCATTGTAGTTAGGGCTCCTTCTTTTCTTCTTTAAGAAGAAATTGTTTGTTAAAAGTGAGACTAATTTTATGAGTACAGGTATTCAGTTCCTTGTTACGCATCAGTAATTATTCCCACACTGAATCTTTTTTCTTCTGTAATTTAGCCCAAGTTAATTGGAAAGAAGGAGAGTGGTACATCTCTGAGCTGTCAGTAGATGATGTAAAAAAGGCACTCGTGTCTGCACTCCTGTGCAGCAAAGTAAAGTAGGGCCATCTGCAAGCTGATTCGGTGACTTGAAGGTCAAGAGAAGAGTGGTGGTGGTGAGAGCTGCATCTAAGAAGAGCAGGGGATGATGGTGAGGATGGCTAGAGAGAGCTTTATTAAGCCACTGTTGTAGGCAGAGTTATGTGTCAAATGCATCTGTGCCTGGAGAACCAGACCCCTTTTTGGTGATATTGATGGAGTCAGTGGAGTTATGGTGACTTTCTACCTTTGAGATTTTTGTCTCAAGTGGTCAGCTGCCTTATTGAGACTGCTGTGAGCTAAGAGCTGTGCATTAGCTGACATCCACCACTGACTAATCTGAGTAAGACATCATGGTTAGGAAAGTAAGATTAGGATATCTAATAATAAACGCAATAGTCACTGCAAGACTGTAACCCTCCAGAAACCACTGATTTTTTTCTATTAAAATTAGGTTCAGAAAAACTTGTACTTTCTTAAGATTAATAATTTTATGTTTGTATCAGTAAGCTGATAATAAATATTGTAAATATATATTGACTTCTGTGGCTGTGTGTTTCCTTCTGTGTGGAAGGAGCTGCAGGGTTAGATCTAAGCGTATCCTGCCAGAGTTACTTTCTTTACTGTCTTACTTTTCCTTACCCTTCAATGTCTCTCTATGGAGTAATTTACTGTATTAAATAAATTCCGTTCCTTCTATAAAATTGTATAGATAAGCTTGAAAACTATTTTGAAAGAAAACTTTGGATTGGGTTTTATTTCCTTTGTTCCTATTGATTAAGGCTGTGAAGGAAGATTCATGTGGTATATGGTATTGTTTGGTATTAGTAATAGTGGCAGAAGACAGCTTCATGTATTTGAGTACTATTTCCTTGGCTAAACCTGTGAAAGCATCAAGGGCAGCACAAAGGAACAGGCCAAGGTAGGAGTAGGAGACAGAAATGCTGAAAAAGATGGTGAAACATGAATATACATTAGTATTAAGACACTAAGCTTCGGATAACCTTTCACTGGTTTCTCCATAAATCCCCACGTTTAAGGGGTAAGCTAGCATGGGAAGTCCTGTGGCAGGAGACCCACTGCACATGTGCTTGTTGCTGATTGTCACTGTCAGCTTGTCTTTGTCACGTCCCGGCTGAGAAGTTTAGTACAATTTTCAAGCACTGTATAGAGAAACTGTCAGCCAGACAGGTTAATAATCTTGTCTGGGGCTGTCCAGAGATACAAGGCAGGAGCCTGTGGGAGGCTTTCTTCTGTCTTCTCCTGCATAGCTCAGCGTGGTGGCTTTAAGGTGGGAACCACAGCATCTTTGCCTTTGGGTTGCATGTGTTACTTTATTTGCAGAAAATTGGTCACTGTAGGGTCATAAAATGTCCTGAAAGTTACCTCCATGGGGGAGTTGTGCGTTACCCTGTGGGAGATATTGCCTGTAATCCATATACAATATACAAAGGGAGGAGAGCCAGATCTCCAACCCACCTAACAGTGGCAATCTTCTGTCCAGCTTTACTCTTGCTTTGGATGTGAGGAAGATGATGGAGTCAATGCCCTGTACTCTCTGTATCCCCCTTTTCTCAAAGTGTACAGTTTGCTCACAGCATATGTAAGCAGATAAGCTTCTCTCTGATATTACCTTTTGTGATTTCCTGGCATGGTTTACTTTTTTCCCCCTCTTTGTACATGGACTAAGTGATAAATCTTGAAAGCAAATGTGCAAGAATAAACAGATTGTCCACTCTTTGTATCCCTTACAGACCATACAGACTTCGAAATGTTTTTTTGTTTCAGCTAGAAATGTCAAAATAATCAGAGGCTGGAAAGTTACTGCTTCGCATTAAGGGAAGATGGTGACACCATTTTCACTAGCATCAAGGCTCTTAATGAGCAACTGTTAAGAGAGGACAAACACAAGTAATTGTGTTGCTCATTGGGATTGCCATGTCAGCTATAGTTTCTCCTTTTCAGAAAAGCAGAATCATATTTTTATGATAATTAAAAATGTAAGATGTATTGAGGACTGAGACTCTCTTTTTACACCTGGAATATGAAGCTTGCAATCATCCTGAAAAATTGAATAACCCTTTCTGCCCCTGCGTGTTGAGTGCAGGCTTGCAGATGTGATGCAGGGCTGTTAATGAGTCAACTCTGTCTTGGCCTCCCTGTCATTCATAGGCAAGGTGTGAATATCTTTGGATGATGTAATTGAATAGGATGCCACTTCTTGAGATTTCTAAAACTCAAATTGTCTCTTGCCTGGTACAAATATGCTTACAGGGACAGTGAAACGGTGACATTTTTAGCAGTTAAAGCACTGAAAGGTGGAAGCTAAGGGAAGTAGTCCTGCATTATGGGATTTAAGCATGCAAAGTCTATTAATACCAGTGGTGCTAATGCTTTTAAATTCTGCTAGTATTCAAATGTAAAAGAATATGCAATTTGACGTAAAATACGTGTCTTTTTTTGGCCTGGATTTTCTGAAAACTGAAATATTGCTGTTCTAGAATTTACTGATATGGTGTTTGTTTTTATGAAGAAATAGAACCATCACAAACTTTACAAAATGGGCATCATCACTCACTGGTCTCTGTACTGTGTAGCTTTGTGCTTTCGCTTCTGAGTCCACTGTCACTATTCCAGGTAAAAAGGCTGTTCATGTGGGATCTGTACACAGTGTGAAGGTTTTTAGTACACAGACCTTTATAAGATACCTCTGTGCAGGTTTAATACTGGGCCAGAGTGAGAAGAGAATGCCCAAGTCCAAATTAGGTTCCTAAAGACTGCAAAATTTGGCAGGTGAACTAATTTAAAGATCTCCCTCTTTCCCTGACCAAAAAAAATTGTGTCCTAAGTATTTAGAAGTAATTTTTTGTTGTTGTTATTATGGGCACTTTTTGTCATTGTCATTTTTAATATAGAAGCAGATTTTTGTGTTGCAACTAGTGCTGATGTTTTTAACAAAACAAAAAAATAACATATCAAGGGACTGGATTAAAAAACCCAAACATAACTTTCTCTGTACTCTCTCATTACTTTTTGCCTGCTTCCTAAACAATACTTCCTACTGAATTTCCTTCTTATATGAGGCTTTTAAAAAACTGTCAACTTGACAAAATGTGAAAATTTGATTTGCTTATACATATTTGGAATATTTACATTTTTTAATTGTTGTTAAAGCTTTTGGATTTATTTTGCTTTGTGGTTATATTATTGCTAAGGGCTTAATTCTAACAGATATCACTTTAATTGGGTTTATATTTTCATTTGAGCCTCACCTGAAAAAAATTAGATTTAAACCTTATACTAGTAATAAGTAATGACTTGTTTGATCCTGCATGCTTTGACTTCATGTCCTCATTTCTAGAAGGTCACAAGTTCCAGTTGTCTCTCAATTTTTAAACAAAATGAGATCCTTTAGATGCATTTTGTGTTTCAGCCTAACAAATAATATTTGGTTATGTGCTTAATGAAAAAGATTGGTGGTGGATGCTCTCATGCTACTTTCAGTTGTTATCTGTGCTCATCGATCCATGACAGCAGTTTAATTACACTAAAAATGAATGTCAATGGATGTAGAAAGAAATAAATCTTTTAAATCTGTGCAGCATACTTCACTGAAATAACTGAGTTTACTGCCCTTCCTCAGACTACCTTTCAGAAAGGTTAAAACAGAGATATAATATACTGTGTGTCTTCATCCTTCAGCACTTTGTTTAACCTGTCTGTCACTGCTCTTAAAATCAAGGGCTGGAACAATAAGTTGATTTGTAGAGAAGAGCTTTGTAGAATTCAGGTGATCTATCTTTATGTGATATCTCATGTTTATATTGGGTTGATTTACTGTGGATTTATTTTAGCCACACTTAGAATGGCAAGAGTTAGCAATGAAAGGGTAGCAAGTGGGCTCAACTCTTACCCAGATAACATATCAAAAAGAGTTATAGACTGAGCTTAGCTCTGTCTCTTAGCTATTGAAGTGGCAACATTTTGGTTGAATGGGAAATGTAGACTTCATTCTGTTTTGCTGCAAGGAAGTGTGTTCTGGAGAATTGTTTTGATCATAACATATTGTTCAACCGCCACCAGCTGTGTTTTCCAAATTGTGAGAATCAAGATACTTACTCGTATATATGTGAGGCAGAAGGGTAATTGTTGTTTAGGTCAGTACCTTGAATACTCTCTGAAAATAACGCAGTAGCTGTGTGATCTGATTGTTGCTAATCTTTTTTTTTTTCCCAGTCTAAAGATCATTTGAGATTTTTGGCTGCATTTTCTGGCGGTCTGCTGAATTGCTGGGTGAAAATACAGTAATTTAAAACAACTCACATTTCTTTAACTGTTTTGTAAGTGAATTTCCCAAAGGGTTTGATAAAACCTTTAATTACAGAGTAGCCATGGAATAAATATCCCTAGGACAATGCAGGTACCATTTAAAGCTCAGCTACATCACCCTTATGGCAATCATGCTTAATGTCAACTAATGAGTGTGGCGTTCGTGAGAGAGTAGGTATTGGCAGGATAACACACACACTGCTGCAACTACAAAAGGTCATTGGATTTTTAAGCTTTCAGTTAGCAAACAGCTACTTAAATGGGCAGAAACCACAACTGATATTTCAGCCATTGACACAGTAAAGTCACTTAAATACATATGTACAACTAGTGAAAATCTGACAGCTTCCACCTTCACGGCAATAGGGAGAAAGCAGACCTGACCTTGGTGGCTCTTACATTCCCTGTGTTAAGTGCAAAGCAAGCACTATTCCAAGGAGTTCATGTTTGTCCCTCTCTCAAGCACTCACTGACTTCAGACATTGACTCACAAATTCAACTGTCCCTTCATTTCAAACAAAATCCCAAACCTTTCTATTGAATAGTAATTCAAACCATTCTAGATTTTTTTTTTTGCCCTCCCCCCTCTAAAACTTATGGTGTTTACTTTTGAAACTGAGACTGAAGTGATTTCCCTGAAATCAGACAGAGGCTGGAATATGGAAACAAAAATTTTGAGTCTCCTGGTGCTGGTTTGATGTCCTGTCCCTTGAGATGTGCATTCCATACCAGCGATGTGTGTCCAATGTTTCCAGCTTTGTCCTGTATTTGATTTTATAGTCACAATAATGAGTATTGCTCATCTTGTTTCCTGCTAGACCATTTATTGTATTATAAACTGTGTGCTGTGTTATCCTCAAGTTGAACTCAAGGGTTGGTATCTAACAGTCCAGTGTTTATGGCTCATTTAACATTGCAGTTTTTAAGCAGTTATTCATACTCCTTTGTCCTTTATTCATAATCAGTGCAAGGGCTCAGTGGTCCTGACTGATCTAGTGTATTAGACAAAGAAGTAGCTTGCAAAGTATTAAAGAAAAGATGTATGAGGAAAAAAAGAAAGTTCTTTGTTAAACTGCACCTCTAGTTCATCGTGACTTGGGAAAAGGAGAAATTCTTTGACTGTATATGATTTTGTTTTTAAAGAATGGCATTCCCCCCCCCCCATATTTCTTTGATCCAGTGACTTGTGAAAGAGAAAAAATAAAAGTACTGCTGCTGTAGTTCTGTAGTCTTGTACACAGTAGGTCAGATGCAGAACTGATACAAATGTTGATATTAATTACATTAATTACTCATAACCTAGTAGGGAAGAGGATCTTGCTTCCTTCAACTGTAGTAATCTAAAAAGTTAGGCATTTAGTACATTTTAGTTGTCAAAATTAATGAAAAGCCAGTGACATCTCAACATGAGAAGTCACAGAATTGGAGTGAGAGATATATCATTGAATATGGAAAGTATGGAAGTATGGAGGTGACCAGCTTTGTCTAGAGACTGAGGAGATCTACACCACACAGGTTTTTAGAAATAGCCAGTGAAGAAGATTTAGAATTTGGCCTTTCATTGTCATTATTGACTTACTCTTTGTGTGTGTTTGCTGTTAAAACCTTAAGCATCTAATCCTGTGTTAAGTTTGCATTTCTAAATCAATACTACAAAAGGAGAATTTTGCTTGCAGAGTTTATTCTATGTCTGATACAACAAATGATAACTATTGATGAGGAATTCCTAATTTCCATCTGCATTTCTACCATGCATCATAAGGTGGCTTGAAACAATAGATTGATGTTATGGGTTGCTCAGTCATTCATGTCTTCTGGTATAAATTGCTGTTATTATTACTCTTAAGAATTTGTTAGGTGGACTTTTGGGTGTCTGTGTTGATACTTCTCTTGTCACCAAGACGATTGCTGAACACCTCCCAAAGTGGTAAAATATGACTTCTGAAGCTGGGGAACTGTGGTGCAGACAGTGAATCTGTAATGAGAGTGCAGCAGTACAGAGAAAATAGGTGAACCAAAAGGGTCCTTTCAGCAAGATCACAGCATGCCTGAAGATGAGCAAAGTGAACTGGGGATATATGTTCCAACTTTGAGTTTGTTAATAGTTGATCTCCCTACAGTCCAGGTCTTTTGTCTTTGGAAAAGCAACATTCTTTCTCAATTGTGTGTTCAACGTTAACCTGCAGGAAGAAATTACTTGAAAAAAATCAGAATTATTATTTTGAGCTAAGTAACAATTTGTAGTGGGCATTGTATTAATAAAAGTACATGGCCTGAGAAAGCTGGTAGTTCTAACAAGAAACTAGGGTCAATAATGTATGATTGAAGTAACGAAATTCCTTTAGAATTAACCTTAAATCAAAGTCTTAATGTGATTAATGAAGAATGGACATCTTCATAAAGATTGTATGTTATGCTTAGGATGTACTGAAAATTACTGTGAGGTATTTGTAGAATTTGAGTATCTTCTTCAGTTGCATACCAATATGTGCTTTTCAAAATATAATCAGTGGACTGCTTCAGTATGGTTCAAGTCAGCTTTGGCAGCAGGTGTGACTATCATCTCCCTTCTGAAGCAAGTTAATTGTCAGTTGTTCAATTTAACACATCGGTATTTCCTCCTGGAGGTGAAATATCAGAGTGCTACCTGCTTGATGAGGATATTTAGATTTCATGGCTCTTTTTAGTAGCTGGATTTTTTTTGGTTTCGCATTCACTGAGAATGTAACCTGCTGAAATCTGTAATTGTTAGGCACGTTCTTTAGCTGTCAGCTGTCACTCTGTTGCAGAACCTTCATTGGCACTGTATGTGACTTAGAAACCTTCTGGGGTGAGCAGAACGGCTGTGTTAAAGTGTTGCTAATAAAAATGTAAATACCAAAAGACACATTATCCAGGGAAATTCAGGTCTGCAGAATGTGCAGTGGTGAACCTTTGTGAGGAACAGCAGCAATAGAGATTTGGGTACTGAGATGAGCAACGTTGGCTTTTGACTCTTCAAAGTGTCACAGATGGCAGGGAAGCAAATTAACTATTCTTTGAGAAAACATTTGTGTGTGCTACCAGGCTTTTGACAGATGGGTTTCTGCAGTAGGGCCTGCAAGCTATAGTTTCTGCTGCTGCTGTTGACTTATGAATTCAGGGGAGTTAGCGTTGGATCAATAGGGATTTTGGAAGGCTTCAAGGCTTATACTGGGAGGTGAGTGAGCAATATCCTTGTATGTTCGAGAGGTTACTCGGTAATAAATCAAGCAAAGATACAAATTTCTACCACAACAGTAGAATGAACATTGAAGCTTGAAAGATGTTAATTTTTCTCTCTTCAAGAGAGAGAAAATGTGCATATGACTGAGGTTCAAGTTAATGCAGTTCAGTAACTGGATCAGCAGTTTCCATGGTAGAGCCTGAGTAGTGGGCATGCTGATTATAAAAACATAGTTCTGTTATTCCTCCTGAGACCCTCAAAACTAAACCCCTTGGCGCATTTTTCCTTGAGGGAGCTGAGCCTATCACCAATATCCCTCTTGATCTGTGGGAGCAGCACCCCATGGATCTGTCACCTGTCTGTCCTGTGACACAAATTTTTGAACCATCTGAGCTCCTGGAGAGGGGAAGGAGTAAAGACCCTAAAGAGAAGATAGGTACCACAAATTGTTACTGATTGGTTACAAAGGAAATGAGAAGAGAGCTAAATCTAAATACTTGATACAGATAGGGACCAAGGCAGTGTCTTTGCTGTATACAGGGATGCAAACCAGCTCATCTTATGGGAAGAGAATATAAGTGTATACCAATATTCTAATGTCATTATACTATACTTATTTTTTCAGATGCATTCAGGTATCTGATAAAAGAAAAAAAAAAAAAAGAAAAGGTCTGGATTAAACTGACCTCAAATCTGCTACACAAACTCATTTCAACATAGATGGAGAGTACCTCTTAAAGAAAATTGAGAGCATTTATCTGAAGGGTTATAGAAATTCTTATCATGTTGGGTAAGAGCCAATATGCAGAAATGAAGAACTAGGAAGCGAGGACAAAGTCTAATATAAAAAGCCAGAGGGTGGTTGAGCAGTGGAACAGGCTCCCTAGGGAAGTGGTCACAGCACCAAGCCTGACAGAGTTCAAGGAATATTTGGACAATGCTCTGAGGCACATTGGAATGGTCCTGTGCAGAGCCAGGAGTTGGATTTTGATTGTTGTGGGTCATTTCCAACTCAGGGTATTCTACTATTCTATGATTCTATAATTTGATGAATAAGAACATTAGGATTTATTGGTATCAGATGTCAGTAAAAGGGTTGTGTCACTTCAGGAGGCATGGAGAGGGTTGAATGGTGTATTTGGTGGACATTTCCTCTTGGATTAAAAGTTTTAGATAAAATGGAAGCCAATTTATTGAAGTTTCCATGTGAAAAAAAATTAATCCTTTTGCTGAGACAGAAAGAGCAAATGGAGGGCACAGCAAAGTGGGCAATACACTACCCTAGCTGTCCATGGTTTGTGGCAGGTAATGCACTATATCCCTTTCCTGGGTCACCTGTAAATGGCCAGAACCTGTCACTTCTCATATAAGTAACCCAGCATTATACTTTGAAAAATCTTCATCAAAGTCTCAGTAGCATAAGACAGGAAGGCAGATCCATTGGAAAGCAGGGATTTTGCATATTAATGTATGACTGTGTTGGATTTGGGAGTCCCCAGTGCCAAATTTTGACTGAATGCCTGGCAGAAGGGAACCATAATTGCTTCTGGACCACTATACAAATCTGCACCAAAATACGAATGTATTAATTATAATCTTAATAAAAGCAGCAGCTGCAGAGGGCGTTAACATCTTTAGGAAAAAAAAATTAGATAATCACTGTAGGTGAATTTTCTTATTCTAAAATTATTGAACTTTTAAATAACTCAAGTTTCCATACATTTGTAATTCTTCTTATTGCACTGGGCCATTCAGCAGAATGCCTAATGCCAGGGGAGAAATGCTTCACACTGACAGGCTGAAGGAGTGAGGAGAAACTTAAAATTTTTCAGACTAAGAAGAAATACAATTCATTGCTGATGGTACTTTAGGAGATGTTAGGATGAGCCTGTCAGGTGCATTGGTGAGAACATCTTCTGGACATACTGATAGACAAGACTAATAAAAGCCAGGACTCACGAACATGAAAGAAAGAGTTTTTGGCAGGAAGACATAGGCAAAAAATTAATCTCTATATTTAAAAATGAGTAAAATTGCAATTGAAAGGAGGTGGAAAACAGCAAAGCTAGATGTGTGAAGAGCAGAACCAGAGCACTGATTCTACTAGCACAGGAAGCCCAGTGCTGCGTATTGCACAGGGACTGGCTGCAGACTCAGCCTTATTTTACAGTGTCTGAGACCAGAAAGGGGAGAATGAAATCATGCAAAATTCAGACTGGCTATTAAGTTGTGTTAAATAGTGTTGTACAGAGCCCAGGAGATTTGCTCAAACCAGTTGTGCCCCAAAGCACTCCATGCAAACCAAGGGAGCTCAGGCACGGACTGTGCCTGAAGACTTGGCAGTGGCACGAGATGCCACTTGCTCCAGGTCTCTGCTGAACACTTTGACCAAGAACAGTTCTTGGTCAGCACAGTCCAAGTTAAAATTCTATCCCAAATCTCATGTGACTGTGGAGGAGGAAAAACCATGAACTTAAAAATTGGTTTATTTTTAATACCACAGCATCAGGTCTTATTATTTGTGCTTTCAACTGTCAAATCTGAACATACATACAGCACTGAGACTGAGTGTTTCTCTTTCATTGCCTCTTTTCCTTGTCTAAGTACCAACAGTTTGCTCTTGCTGAACAGATTGAACTTGAAGACCATACATGGTAAAGCTGGCTTTTCAGCTCTTAGAGCATTTCTGTGGCTTTTTTTTAAACTTACAGATTTGTGGCATTACAACATTTTACATTTGAGCAAATTTATTTGTCAACTATACCGTGCCCTACCTACCTAATATTCTGTATTATTTTTTTGTCACCTACGAATGGTACCAGCAAAGACTCTATATAAAAACCTGTATAATCATTGATGGTGACTAATTTTGTAGGAGATAAAGAATCCTGGATACTGCTTCACTTATATAAGCTCCAACTGGGACAGCTGCCTATTTCTTGAGTTCTTTAAAAAATATGTAACTGTAATTGTGAGGTTGGCTTTTCAAAGATTTTCTTGTTGGCCTCCTGCCGGAGATCATAGTAAACTTCACTTGCTAGCCTGTGGAAGAAAAGTTAGGCAGGCAATGAGAGCTTTAGAAAATCCCACCCTACAATTGTAACCAAAAATAATTTTCTGGCAAGTGGTTGTCACTGCTTTCTTTTTTTTAAAAACTGAGCCACCCACTGGGAGTTCAATTCTGTAGGAGTCTGAAGATGATTTGAGGGCGGGGGAATTCAACCTAAAAATTATTTAGAGGAACTCTTTTATGCATCAACAAAGACACAGTTGTAGGTCTGTTATTTCTGTACCTCTAGTACTGAGAAATAAGTGTTGGATGCTTTGGAAAGAGAATATGTGCATCTAAACATATGTCTGTCTACTCTGAATGTATACGTAGAAACTCAGAAACTTCATCATTTTTTGCCCTCTTTGGGATGAATTAGGAGTGTTTATTGAAGAACCTGGATTAATCTCTTTTTCTGTTTTTTATTACCTTTTTTTTTTAATAGATAGTACCCAAAGGACTGCAGTTCTCTAAGACTGTTGTTAGCTAAATTGTTGGAAATCTTTCAATTACAGTTTCTAAAATAGTAAGAATGTTGATAAAAGCAAGTGAATTGCTTTCAGTGGAACTGCAGAGAAAGCTGGATTTTCAGAAGCAATCAGAGATGCTGCTTTGTAAATAGACCAGTAGACATAGGACCGTGTTGTGCTCACTAGAGTCGATCTCGATCAGCTCCACTTAACTTACCAAATCCATGCTAACTTGTGTTTATGTGAGAGCAGAATATAACCTGTGCTGTCCTGTGGCTTGCTTTTCCGCTGAGTGGATTACCAAAGTTCAGCACTCAAGTTGTTGCTGATTTGTGACTCCCAGAAGTGCATCCCCATTGCCACACCCTGGCTGAAGCATCTTAGGACCTGATGAAAATTTCACATGGGAATGAGGCACCCAAGTTCCTGTTTATAAAAGGCATCTGATTTTTTTCCTCCTGTGAGACTGAGTGTGTCATCTGTTTTTTGCTTTCAGTTTTCAGTGTATCTGAGAAGCATGCAAAAAAGTTTTTTAAATGTATTTTATTTAAAGGATTTGGAAATACAGCCTTTTGGGTTCTCAGGTGTTGGTCCTGCAGTGCAAATGCATGGGAATATCTGCAATATTCTGCTGCTGTTTTGCTGGAAAAGTAAATCAAAAGCCAGAAACATAGCTGATCCTGTTTGAGAGCTTCCACAAAGAGTTAATATTCTCCTATTTTTTTAAAGTGTGATTTCTTCATTTATTTTACTTTGAGCCTCCGGTAACACCCATCAAGCCTGATTATACAAAGGGTTTGCAGTCAGACACTACTCAGGGAGAAGGAAGGATATAAACATTGCTGCTTGCTTCATAAAGAAGCATATTAATCTCACTCTGCCAGGCCTTTGTAAACCTTTGCAGTGGATAAATGATACTACAATTCTTCAAGCATGTAGAGAAGGGAAAGCTGGTTACTTGACTTGTGCTGTCAGCTGTCATTGGAAACATAAAATCTGTGTTCCTACAACTGCTGACAGTTTGTAGAAGAAGTGA
This sequence comes from Manacus vitellinus, assembly GCF_001715985.3. NCBI lineage: Eukaryota > Metazoa > Chordata > Aves > Passeriformes > Pipridae > Manacus > Manacus vitellinus. The sequence goes on along the minus strand of NW_021938789.1, from coordinate 5,447,530 downwards.
ATAAAAATATGCATTTTTAGTCAAATTGTGCTACGTTAGCATGATATCCTATTTCTGAGTGGAATATAACAGATTTGATTGAATAATTCTGTTGTGAGTTTAGTATTTCATCTTTCTACCTCTATTTTCAAGGCTATAAATAAATTCATCTGATCATTTAGACATTATCTTAAAATAAATATCTATGGTAATTCCTGAATAAGAGATAAGAATTCATTTATAATTTTGATCAATCTATACTTATATGTTTTCACTGTTATGCAATGTAATATTTTTGTCACCATATTGCAGAAGTTTATAATCATACTCTAAGACTGTAATTTCAAGAAACATCCAGTGTTGACTGCTGCTCAGAAAGGTAGATTTAAAAAAGGATTCTATTAGTGTTTTCTGGAGTTCATAAATAGAATAATAAATATACCACAATAATACAAACTCTAATTCATATTTCTATGTAATTATGGAAAACATAGATGGTTATTTGTCCCTGTAATTTTCTGACTGTATTTCCTGTAAATGCCAGCTCACCTTTTTCTATATATTTTCATTTTCTTAGCTGAAGGAAAATGTCATTTCCCAGTAGACAGAATCAGAATCCTCTGTAAGTAAAGTAAAATCAGAAATGTAAAATGTCAGCAACTGTTTTCTTTTAAAGAAGGCCATTTTCTTTGTGTGTTTGCATGCAGTGAATAGGGAAAAGGAGTTGCTTTTTTTTCCAGTATTGCCACTAAAGATGATATTTCAAGCAGCATTTTTAATTTGTTCTTCTCCAGGGGCTGACAATGAATTATTAACGGTTTTTAACAGTGATGCAGCCAGTTCACAGTGTGCCTGTAATCCAAGGCAAGTCCTGTCCTCCTGGAAGGAATAATACTTTGCTCTCTGAATTCAGTGGGATTTTATCTGGGGTCAGATGACCTTCAGGAAACAGCTGAGATGGTGTCGTCCCTGAATTGTTTGTCCCTTGCATTGGAGGCTGGGCTAGAAGACAGTTGAGGTAGCAGAACAAATCATCCAAGTGCTATTCAGCAGCTTTTGTTCAAAATCAACTGTCTTTGTTTAATCAAGTCTCACTAGCTATCCAAGTCAAACCATCCAAGTCTGTGCTGAAGAAGAGGAGGGATCCTTATACAATCAGCTCCTCAGTCAACAGTAGGAGCAGTAGACTTCAGCTGAAGTGTTAGCAAAGAGCTTATACAGGGAAAAGGCTTATACCTTGTAGAAACATGTAGCCATTGGAAATGCCAACCTTCAGTTTTTCTTGGTTGATTTTAATCTTGGAGAAAAAAGAAGGAGAGCATGAGATTAGTGCATTGGGATCCAGCTTAATTCCAAAAACTGCGTCTTTGATTTACCTTCCTAACCTCCAGCTTAGTCTAGCCTTGTAGAGAGGGCCTGGCCTTTCTGCATTTCCATCCATCTAGGATGCCAGTAGTCCTGTGTGAGTGTGAGTCTTTTCGCTCACTGTAAAAGGATCATGTCATACACATAGATTAAGTGATACCCTTGGATGTCTAGAATTGGGTGGGATGAATTTGGTGTTAACAGCTCAAACACACAATCACATTACTGTGCTAACATATTGCCTCTGACAAAGTCATGTAAGTTATCTTTAACAATCTCTTACTGTATATGAAATTGTAGTGCATTCATTTGTATTTATTGTGGTCTAAGACTGTGTACACTGATGGTTGCCATGGGCCAGGTAATATTTGTTAGCTAAATAAACTATAATAATCGGATTTAGAATCTAATCCTAGGCTGAATGTGTGCATGAAGTTTTGTTGTTATTGAACCTCTTTATTAGAGCATTTTTTTTTTTGCTAAGAAACCAAGAATTACATTAATGGATGTGATATGGGGTGGCTAGAAGTTACCTGCTTAGTTTAATATCCTGTCTCCAGGAGAAATTTGTTTAGGAAAAAGGTCAATATCTCATAAAAAGGAGTGAAGGGGAAAGAGTTAAGGTTTCCTTTTTTTTTTTTATTATTTTTTTTTTGTTTTAAGTATACCACTAGTCGCTTTTGGTGAATGACTCTTACTCTTCTGTCATGAGAGAACTAAAGCTGCCTCTGAATATAACTCATTATTTTTGATACATTAATTATGAATCTTCTTGTTTATTTCCCTTCTGGGATAAACACTATCAATGTTTTCAAATCCAACTTCAAAGGAAGAATCTCTGTTTACAAAGAATTCCTAAAAATATGGCTAATCTTAAAAGCATGTTTCAAAGACAAACTCTGATAAATGTAACATGACTGATAACAAAGGATGGAGTCAGAAAATAATATCATTTCTGTCCACTGACCTGACACTACTACCTTTATACTGAAGATAACTGGAGTCAGTATGAGAAAATATGTCCTGTTATGTGTTGAAGAATAGAGAAAGAACAACCTATTTCTTATTAAATCTGTGATTTGCGTATATGTGGTTTTGAATGGAAGTGCTGGACTGCCCAATTCTTCAGCAGTGCATTAAAATGGGTAACAAAGGGAAGCATAAACCAGGCAGTGTGGTCGCTGGAGAGGCAAAGATAGTTTACATATTTATGTGAATAAACAAGAACAACTACTTTTTTTCTGTCTCATTTGCTTCTTCCAATTATGGCATCCCTTTTTATCTGTCTTCATCTTTTTCTTAATTAAACTGGTGAAGTCATGCTCATCCATGTTGTCTAGATGTTTTTGTTTATGCTTAAACATTTTAATTATTAAAAAACTTATGTTGCCTGATGACCTCGGCAGACTGAGATGGTCTGAATACCCCTACTAACGTTGTCCTGAGCTGCTTTTCTTATATATATATATTGAGGATCTGTAAGACAGGTATGAATCCAGGCATTGGAATGAACTTCCCAGGGAGGTGGTGGTGCTAAGGAAACTTTCCTATCCAGTCATCCAGGAGCCACTCTGATAGTCACTCTTGCACCACCTGAGCAGGTCCCTGTGCCCTTTGTTACACCAAGAGTTGGCAACTCACAGCCTCTCTTCTGGGTCTTCTGCTACCCAGTGCAGCTTGTACTGCAGCTGCACTGAATGTATTCCTCAACAGTGGAATCACCATCCCTGAAGTGTTCAAGAAATGACTGGATGTGGCACTTTGTGCTGTGGTCTAGATGACGAGGTGGTGATCAGTTAAAGGTTGTTCTTAATGGTCTTGAAGGTCCTTTTGAACCTTAATGATTCTGTGATGCTGTGAATTGGAGGACTGGAGTTGGAAGCCAAACCTTCTATGTAATAACCAGTGAGAGTTATGTGACCTTGAGTGTGATCAGGAGATATATATCTGTCTATAAAATTAGAACACAAAAGTGGCTGCTCTATAAAACCCTCAGACTTTTTCACATCTCAAGACTTTAACATTTCAGTTAGAAGTCTCTTATGCTAATGGTGGCCTTTCAGTTAAGTTTTTTATTTACTTGAGCACTGACTCTCAATTTATTATTGCAGATGAGAAAGAACATTCAAGAGCATTAGAATGCATGTCAGGATGTTCTTCCAACCAAGAGATTTGTTTAGTTTGCTGTTGCACAGGCACAGTGATATTCTGAAAGGACCAAGTCATTAGAGTAATTTTAAATTAGGTTTTACAGCTCCATATATTTCTTGCACAGTGATAGGTGACTTGTTTTACAATACAAATAAAGTATTTCAAATTAATTGTGGGGTATAAAATTAAACATAAACTTGTGGAGTTGTGGACTAACAATTATTATATCCTGGAAAATGGTTAGATATAAGTATATCTCAAAACTTGTTTTGCACTTTGGGGGATAGATCTGAGCTGTCTGAGTACTTGATGAAACATATTTTATATAAAAATTGAAAAAGCAAGTTTGATGGGATTAGTTTTTTTCATTAAAAAAAAAAAGTCCGTTTGATTGTCGAATTCTGCGTAATGAAGTCTTAGTCAAAACCTGGTAACTGTTACAAAAAGATAGGTTAGAAAGAAGCAACTCATGACCAGCATAGGGGCAAGTCAGAAGTAGTTGGTACATCTGCCTATATACTGCTTAATTGTTGTTTTTCAAGGAGTCGGAGGGTGCTACAAGGAGGATATCTTTTGTAACTAATGCCTCTGCTGCCAGACCTTGACTGAGGGCAGCAGACACTGCACACACCTTGTCTGAGGAGTCTTTACATAGTAAAGAAGAGAGCAAAGAGGGACTTAATCTTTACTGTGTCTTTGAGTATACCTTCCCACCTTAATGTGCAAGGGGTTGCTTTTGCTGCTGTAGAATAACAGTAGAGGTTGCTTGAATTTTTTATTAGGTCAGGAAAATTCAGGTTAAATGGGAGCAAATTAGACCACGTTCAAACTTGTGTTCTGTAAAAATAATTCAACTTTTAATGTGCATTTTTGTTGACTTTTCATCATGGTTATATTTATTTGTATTATCTTGCTACAAGAAAGTAATTCTTGAAGGATTACTGGAAGACTTTTTCTTCTGTCAGTGAAAATAAAAACACAATCAAAATAAGTTTGATGTGAAAAATACAAAATGTGTGTCCATTTTATATATAAAGGCTGAATAAATGCCAATTTTGCATATTCCTTAATTAACTTAAATTTAGCAAAGATATGTGTACTAAATATTGCATTTCTTTGCTTATTGATATTGTCAGTAGGTGTGTGAAACATCTATTTCAGTACACATAACTGTACAGTTAATTTAATCCATAGTCATTATGCAGTTGTCCATTTATTTGGGAAAGATGCCATGGCAGTCTGCTTCCATAGTGGTTCTCATGTTGTGGCCCAGGACTTGGGATGATGTTGGTGGTGTCTGGCTACCATTTAAATTGAAGGATCAGTGTTCAATTTCTGCCACCTAAAGATATGAGCAGTAATTGCTATAAAGATCCCAAGGATAAAATTAGAGCTTTTCATGGGTAGTATCTGCTGATAGTGTTGGAGAAATCATTGCAACATTGAATGTTTCCCAGGATTGTCTGAGACACTGAACAGTTTTGTTCGCAATTGCTCGTTTACTTATGTTTTAAAAGATACTAAAGCTGTATGGAAATGCTCAAGAAATTAAGTTACATTGGTAATAGGAGACTTTAGAATAGTTTTAATTTTATAATTAAGAATGTATTTGACATACTTCAGTATCACAGTGGTTAAGAGATCTAAGGATGTAATTCTGCTATATATTTTCCTCCTTTTTTTCCCTTTATTCATTTCTAAGACTTATCCACTGTTAACCAGCAGCTACAGGAATTGAAACTTTAGTAATAATTTTTGGAATTCTCATACAGAGAGAAAACAGAGCAATTATTTATTTATTTATTTTAAAAAAAAAAAAAAAAGAGGAAAGGCAAACAGAATTAGTTCAGCTTGGAGTGCTTTCCTCCGCGGTCAGACAATTTTAAAGTGACTGAATCAGTTTCCTTTATCAGAGACCAGATAAAAAGAGACCAGATCAACAGTTAGTAAAATTTAAATAGCAAAAGCCTAAGCCTGGGTTTTTAAAGGGACAATACTTGCGAACCCCACAGCAAATTGCTGTTCTGTGTTACTCTACTCACATATCTCCTCTGTATATGAAGTATTGATTTCTTTGTCAAGATGCTCTGTAAGAAGGGCAAATAAACTTAAATCTTATTGATAACATTTGGCAATTTGCGTTTCCCCTTTCCATTCTTTTTACAATTCCTTCTTGGTTGCATTACTATGTCCTTCAGATGGTCAACATGTGCTTGAAGGCACTCCTGCTGCTGAACTTGGTCAACAAAGTACTTGAGATTGCAGTGGATGTTTGTTGTATTTGAGTGCATTTTACTGAGCATGTTTTGCTGTTTGTTCTACTCCAGAAGTTAATGGTTCCCTGAAATCTCCATTTGTCAGCAAGGGCTAATGGCGGGACCAACCTCCCAACCGAGTCTTCTAAGCATCTCCTTGCTGATGGCTGATGCAGACCTTTGAGTTAGGCAAGAGCTGTGTCTGTTATGAGAAGTGTTTGACTGAAGGTTGCCTTTTAGAACTAGAAACTCAAATGGGCAGCGGGCTGCCTGGTGCTTACACATATCTAAAGGTGTTACATCGCGGACCATAAATCTGACCACTGGCTGTGCATCATGATTATGTCATATAAGTGCAGCTGGAAGAATATTTGTCTGCCATTAAACCAAACAGCTCAACTCTTTCAGACAGCAGCACACATATAACAGTTTCAGATCGTTCATCCGTCTGGTTTTTGATATACTGTGAAAAGAAATGCCAGAATTTATGCACATGGCCACAGTGCTGACAGATTCCTCAGGATACTTTGAAGAAATCTGACGGCTCCAATTTAAGTTTACTAATGTGATAAAGTGTTTTTTAAAGGGTATAAACATTTTATGTGGGAAGCTGCGGTCTTGACTGTGAAAGTGTTTGGCTTTCCAAAAACATAAAGCAAACAAATGCCTCCTCCATAAAATAACCTGGCTTTACAGTAATATCATCAGACAAATTTATATAGTTATATATGCTGAGGAAACTAAGGGATTCCATAGGCCATTGGACTTCTGGGGCAAAATCCTGAAAGTCCAAAAATATTCTAACAGATGAAAGGTTAAATTGTGTGATTAAAAACTCAAAACAAAATACCTTCTGCTTTTTCTTTTTTTTTTTCTCCACTAAATTAAACATGGTTCTTTATAGAAACACCTTTACAAAGGTCAAATCCAGTTGTTTGATCTATTTTATTAATATTCTTTTGTTGATATGAAACTTTGTATTTCAGCCCTCAAAGCTACCAATGTGTCCAAGCCAAGCTACTTTTTTCCAAGACTGTCTCCAGTTTTAAATCTGACTGGTTTAATGATTTTCTTCAGTCATCTTGAATATATGGAAACAGTGAGAGTACAGTTAGTGTGATTGCTTTATCCAGATTTACAGAGCAAGTAGCAGTTCAGGAGAGAAAGCTACTACTGTTGTGTCCCCTGTATACATCAACAACAAGAAATAAGAAAACTGATCTCTCCATTTCCATTCAGTTTGGGCCAATTTCCTCAATGCTTTTAACCTGGCATGAATGAAATAGATTTTTAACTTGAACTTGTGAAGAAAATGTAATTGCTGTTCAGGATAATTACTTGTTTTCTGCTGTAATGTACTACATAATGTTCTTTTTTCAGTAAAATCACATCTTAGAGTGAGAACACTTCAATAGCAATTACTCTGACTTTATAACCGTCAAAGAAAGGTAAGCATCATGTTTTTCCCCACTTCACAGGTGTACAGTGAAGATGATAAATTGGTTTGACTGTGTCAGGTGTAAACTTTGAAACAATAAAGAGAATGTAAGAAACTTCTACTGTCTGAACTGAGTCAAGAGGTCCTTCCACCATCACTCGTGTTCACAGGGAAAATCCAAGAGTTTGAAACTGAAGTTCCAGTAGAGGAGATATTAAAATAAGTTGCCAGAAGCGGATGGTAGTTACCCAGGAGGGAAAAGGAACTCTGCCTTGTACCTGTTGCTAAAATCTGATGTGCCACCAGAGCACTAGCAGGTGAGCAGTACACCTCCAAATTGGAGGGGGACAAAAAGGAGGATGTGTGATCTATGAAACTACCCATTAGGCCCAATATGCATATAATTAGAAACACTTTTAAACAATAAAAATAATGAATTAAATTCATATTGAATGAATTCTGTATGAATCTGAATGTCTGAAATATGTTAGAGGTGTTTTTGAGGAACTGACTAATATTTGAATGAGAATGATTTGTTTGATAGTCTCTCTGGAATTTCTGATGGTCCTCCTTTCCTTCTCCTACAACTGCCTTGTGTGTTTCAGTGTTGGCACAGGAGTCTATGGATGCCAAACATTTGTGATGTTTTAAAAAATGATTAAGAAATTCATGGAAATAAACTATATCTATGCTGTTAGACACAAAATTACCAGTGTTGTCTTGACAGCTACTGAACTGTGGGTTGGTGGAAGATGGCAGTGTAGAAAGGCTATAGGGCAAAAAGTGTGGAGCAAAGATTTACTTTTCTGTAGTAGTTTTTCCTCAGAAATCTGTTCCTCTCCAGTCCTGGAGAAAAGACATTGATATGAACCCTCTGTCAGCACCAGTGTAACTAATCTTATGACTATTTGAAGAGCATAAAACTGCAAAAGCCTCTATGTACCATCTCCTTCTTCCTCTGGCCAGTGCTTCGTGTGGATATGTTACTTTTTAAAAATGTGAAATGATAAATGCACCCAATATATTTTAAAGTTTTGGTCTCTGAATAATTATTATTGAATGTTTACTCTTCTATAATTGATGATGCTTAATTAAAAACTGTTCCAGTAGTATGATAGATGTATCACACAGTAAATGATCCTGTTCAGAAGATGTACCAGAATACACTTGAATGCTCCTGAAATGATTAAACATACTCTTTCTCAACATTCTGAATGGAATTCCCTTACAGCTTTTTCATGTGATGTTTTCTATATATTGTCTTTGTTAAGTGATGGATTCAATGGATGAACATGATATTGGGTGCTAAACTTTCTCATCACTTTCTAAATCTTCTCATTTCTTTCAGCAGATAGGTATGGATACGGTCTTCTTTGTGAATGTGACACACACTTCTCCCCAGTTATTCATTTCTTTGTTGCCTCTTACAGCACACTCATCGTTTTCACCTAAGCCTAACTCAAAATTTAGCATCTAAATACAGTTTTGATGGAATCAAAGTGCAGGAGAATAATCCTGAGAATGTCACTGAGGGAGTTACAGTCCCTGGAAGTCCAGCTTTTTCACTAGTAGGGTTAAGGTGCAAGCCCAGAGGTGCCTCAGCCTCAGCTGAGCTGAATGTCTTGCCTCCTGCTTGGTGCTGGAGGCAGTGAGTGGATCACAGAGCTGTGTCTCACTGCCTGATCCCCCAAGCAAATAATCTAGTAGGTGTATTCAGAACATGCTAATGTATACTGACAGTGTTGCAAAGCTATGGCTACTGTAGCTGGGGGTAATACCTTTATACCTATAGGTAAGTGATAAGAGCATCTGTCCAGGAAATGTAAAACCAGGATCATGGACTCCTTTAGCTAGAGGGAATCCAAGCCAGAGCTTGTACTTTTCAGAGATGTCCCCTAAATCTCCATTCTCCTAGGAGGATTTCTACTTTATACTAAGTGATCAGTGGATATAAAAGGTACTTCTGAAAGGCAGGGCCAAATCCGGGACTTTGCCTTCCCAGATGATTCACAAAATGAGGGCCTAGAGACAGGATCCTGCTACTGCTCCTTCTTACCTCTCTAAATCTCTTGCTGACCCAATGTACAAGTATTACCATATACCCTTGTCCAGTTTGGCTTTAAGGTGGTAGGTGGCATGCTCTTTAACCTGGTGTGTAGGTTATCATATAGTATAGTAAATAATAATTCCTACGCTTCTTCCTCCAGCTTAAAAAAACCCAAACCAGCATATGTCACTTATGTCTATACAAAGTGAAACATTTGATTTGGGAGGAAAGCTGATAATGCTGGCCTTCCGTCAGTATCAAACAGGAGTCTTTTGCTCAGTGTACAATCTCTAAAAGGAGGGGATATTTTTCACTGTTTTATGTCACTTAGATTAGGTGTGCTCTTGCTCCTCTGCCCCTTTCAATGTACTAACAGGAGTTGAATTCCACTCTAGATGCCTCAGTCTTAACATTCAGATGAGAGAGTGGATTAAAAAAAGAATAATAATAATAAATATATATCAAAAATCAACACAGACCCAAGGGAAACCCAGAATACACAAGTTTACCTTTTGGACCTCTGCAATCATATGTCTGTTTTTGCATGATAGTTAGAAGTGTTAACTCAGGTGTCTTTTCATCATCCTTCTGCTTAAAAGGATGGCTCAGGAAGCCCTGTCAGGACAGTTGGTTAGACAAACTTTTACACTTCTAAAAAAAACAGGGTTGTTTATTCTGTTTTGTCAGGTAGGTGTCTTGACTCCCCTTGCAGATGTGACCAAAAGACCGTGTTGATAATTATGTGGAAATTCAACACAGGTTTTCATCTTCTTCTGCATTTCCAAAGTATTCCCAAGATTTTTTCATAAAGAAACTAACTTCAGCTGTGTGAGGTTTAGAAGTAATTACATTGAAAATGCCATATAGTAGGAAGAAGATTTGAAAACATGGTTCAATATTTTGTTTTAAATGGATTTATAATTACATATGGGGATTCTTTGCTTCCACGGTCCTGAATGGGACAGAAGGAGAAGAATGACAGTGTGTGTGGGAGTATTGATTTTAAATAACTTGCCTATTAAATGATAGCAAAAAATGCATCACTCGGTAGATACCTCTAAGGACAATATAACATTCATCTGTCACTGTGAAATGAAAAAAAAAGTTTTAGACTAATACCTCAGCTTTCGATATAGATTTTATGGACTTTTTTTGCCTTTATAATTGGATTAGAATTGTTGCACTTGTAACCTTTTTAGTGACTACTGATTCAAGTATTGACACATGTATGTGTTTTATTAGTATCACCCTTCTGGCTCAAGGGCCTGCACTTCAAACAAATGGATATCTGGCTCTCTAGATATGTCTCTCAATTACTGAAAATTTCAAGAAAACATGTAATTTATATTAATATTGATTTTCACTTTTCCCCCTGATTTGAATTTAGCAGCATGTCTTCATGTTGACAGTGCTGGCTATAAAAATCCTGTGTTCAGGTTCAGATGGAACTATAGTTCAGTCTTCCTGTATGATACTTAAATCATGTCAGTTCCTCTTCAAGGTCTTTTATGACTGTTAGTAGAGTTGAGAGGCATTATATTACCTGTAATAGTTCTACCCAGTGAAAAATGCAAAACTTTGCTTAATAAAACTACTTTTAAATTTGAGTTGAATTAATATCATTATTATGTAAGAGGTATCAAACAGTGATATTGTGAGGTGCTGCATTGTTTTATTTTAAATTGATTTTAATTTTTAATGAGAAACGGGGGAAAAAGCCTTAGGGTAGGTGGTTATATTAAGCACAGTTTCTAATCCATTTTTTACTTTAAATATTTGAGAATAAAGGAAACATATCTTAGAACCTTTTTTCAGCAAATTCTAAATCTAATTTAGAAATTCATGATTATAGGAATAGCATCACATAGATACAAAGCACACTGGAACTGGAGAGCAGACACGTCATATTTCATCTGGAAATATGATGGCAGAGAGGCACTCTGAATTTTCATGTGGATACAGTATATATTTGAGTTGCTAAAGTGGAAATTCTCAAAAGCAAATGTAAGCTTTTTATCCAAAATGCTTAACTGATATGAAAGTAACATTGATCCAAAGATGGTCTTTGTGATCTCAGAGTAATTTCTTTAATATCTATGAACAAAATGTAATAATCTGAAATTTTTTTTTTAGTCTGCATAAAACCATTTTAGCTGTCCTGTGTTATCCTGTGGGATGAAGTTTAAGGCATCTTAATCCTGGCAACACTGCTGGAAGTCTCCTGTGAGAAGGTGATATAACACCTTCTTAATAGAGGAAGGTTTCCAAACACAACATATTAAGGCCTAATCCTGTGCTTGACTTGAGGTGTGTCTCAAGTGGGACTATTTGTATAGGCAAGGATAATAGTTTCCAATTCACTCTTTCCACAGATACAAGTATCAGGACTTAGGTTATGTACAATGCCAACAATATGAAAGTATTCACCCAACGAACAATTTTTATTCTTATTTTAAATAAAAACTGCTTCTGACTCATAGCTTTTTCTTTATGTTTTGCTGCAAATACCTGATATCAGTTGAGGAAACCATTTTCATGTAAACAGTCCTGTTAGCTGGGGTTTGGGGTTTAATAACAGGTTTATCAAGGTTTGGGGCTAATTATGCTACAGAATAAGTGGAAAATGGCACAAGCTTGTGTCCTCAGGGGGTTTCCTTAGGGATAGGTAGTGCTTTCTGATTTTCCTCCTTTCACTCCATCCTCTGCCATTTCCAGTGCCTTTTTCTGGTTGTTTGTTTTGGGGAGAGTTGGGGGGGGGCATTTGTCAGCCTTTAAGCTCCAATTACGTGTTTCCTTTAATATAAATGGAACTTTACACACATGAATAACCTTTTTAATTCAGTAGGGACTACCTGTGATTTTAAGACTGCAGATCACCCTCATTCTCTGGGACAGGCAGCACTTCTCATGAAGTGCAGAGCATATCAGCAGCACTCTAAACAAGCAAAGTACACATAAAATGTGAGGCTTAGTTTGATAAGTGTGCAGAAAAATGCAAAAATTTCCTTTTTAAGGAAAGACACAACTGCTTTCTGCCTTGTGCTTAAATAGTCAAAACAGGCTAAGTGATCTTGTCTTAACCTTTCCAAAGGGTTTTCTTTTGGAACAAAGACCAGGTAGAAGACAGATCATCCCAGATGTCTGCTTTTTGAGGAGGTATATGTGGAAAAGACTTAGTTAGAAGTGAAAAAAACGCTATTCCAACTTGACCTTTAATATCCATCCCCAGATGCTTATCTGTGAACAGCTCTGGTGGTTTTTGCTTTGAAAAATCTTGGTTTCACTGAGTTGTTGGCCTGCTGAGGCTCTCCCCAGTCCACATTCCCATTATGGCTGATACATTTCTGATAATACAGTCTTTGGATAGAAATATGCTTGCAGAAATTGTGCTGGTGGTGGTAGTGGTCTGTATTTGCAATGGTGAGAGTCAGGTTGTGGTTGTTTAGTGGAGAGAGCAGAGTTCGTTCACCTGGCAAATGTGCATGAGGTGTGACTGCATTTGTCCTTTCTGTCTGTTTGTTTATTGGAAGCATCTTTCCATCAGCATTTCTGAGGTATGCATCTCTCTCACAGGACTCTATCCGTGCTGCACACAAAACAGAAATGACCTTTCACTGAATCAAAGGCAGACTGTCTGCAGAATAATCACAGTCTTTATATCCTAAAAATGCATTTTTGAAACAAGTCAGGTAGGTGATAAACAGATGCTTTCTGGATCATTATGTGCTGTTGTTCCTGCTTTCCCCTCCATGATGTGCTGAGCGTAATCAGGTGTGAGTCAGTGATGTGAACTTACAGCTGCTGCTTTGGGACCTTGTGGATATGAACTCACTTGTATCTCATACGGTGCGTGGTGACGGTGAGAACGAGCACCAACGTGATGACCTGACCTCTCCTTTCCCCTCCTTCCTGGTAGCATTCCTAAATTACATACAGCTGCAGACTTGGCAACATTGGCTGAATAAACTCAGGCTTATAATTTAGGACATTTATGGGTTTTTTTTTAATCCTTCTGTAAAATTTGTTTTCAGATTACAGAAGGTTGCAGCAGGAGGCAGATGTGGAGTTGAGCAGCAGATGATGCCTGCTACAAAGAGGGGCTGTAAGGGAGTCTGAGGACATTAAATGAGGATAAAGAGAAAAATAAGCTGCAACTTCATTTTGAAAGCTTTTGAAGCCATAATCCATCTCTGTTGTAGATTTTCATGGTGTTTAGAAACCCATGTCAGGGCAGCTTTTTCAGCTACAGACACTGGTGGTGGCATAAGGTTAAGTTAAAACAAATTAAAAATGGTGTGAAGTTGTAGTAACTGTAGTAGCAGAAAAAGTTGAAGCCACAGGAGTGAACAACAGCTAACATATCAAAGTGTAAAGTGTGTTTTATTTCAGTTCCCAGTCCTTTTGTAAGATATTAATGGTTCATTTGAAATGCAAATGAGAAAGGATGAAATTTTGTTGCAAAACCATATTCCACATCAAACTTTGATGTCTGATTATACAGAAAGAGCTTCTAAAAATTTTTTGTAGTTTTAAAATCAGCTCAACATATTCTTAAAGGGACTACATTTAAGATAAAAGACTCGGTAAGCAAACAGCAGTTACTGTTTTTATTGCAGGTTCCTATTCTTTAAAGCATCAAGCAGGAGAATCATTAAGACTCCTTTGTTTAAGTTGAGTGGAAGGAGAGGGCAGGAGGTGAATAAAGACATTGTGGTAATTTTCTCAGAGACTATTTTATACAGCCCTTTTGTACCACCTGACTGGGAATCAATAGTACTTTACTGGAAAACAAGCAAGCAAAATGAAAACCTGGGAAAGCTCCTGAGCACAGCTGCTGGCATTGCCATTGGGAAATGAAATCTTCCTTTAACTTTCAATATTTGTACAAAAGGGCACTGATGCTGTTGGGCTTTTACATTAAATATGACTTCTTTTTAGGGCCTTTCTAAGTTGTTGGGGGTTTTCTGTGGGTAGTTGGTTGTTTTTTTTCCTTTTTACAGAAAGCATAGCCTACTGTTTTTGTGAAATAATCCCGTATGTGCTGTACCAATAGAGTAATTTCTACTGGGAAAGATGTTACTTTTTTCTATAATTTTTATTCAGCTGTATATTCTTGCTCCCACCCCTCTTTTCTTCCTCTGCTTCCATCACCAGCTCCACTTCTTTACAACAACATAAATAGCAACAAAATTTCAAAGAAGTGCAGAAGTATTCTTAAATGATGTTGTCTCAGAGAAACTCTTGATCTCTCGGTTTGCACTTTGAGTGTGTTATTTGTGTGCCTTTCTGCAATCAGAATGTGTTACCAACTCTTCAAAGTAGCAGAGAATTCAACTCTGTAATTCAAACTGGAGGTTGTCAGATGAAATGGAAGCTTTTTTCCTAAGAAAAGAAAAAAATTGTTTGAACAATTAATCAGAAAAATGTGACAAAGCTGTGAAGATTTGTGATTAGAACAACAGTGATTTTGAAATGTTGTCATCAAAATAAACAATGTTGACCCATTCTGCCAATCCTCTTTTTCTTTGACTTGGTAATGACCCCTAAATATAGTCCCCTAAAATTATTATTGTCATTTTTGTCTTTCTCATGTTTTTTTTTTACTTCAATGTTTTATGGTTTTATAGATAGAAATTGATGGAATTTTAGAAATTAGAGATGGTTAACTTTTTGGGTAGGATTCCTCAGGCCTAAGGCATGGGTGTCAATATCTCAGTTAGTTATAACTAATGGAAGGAACTGCACTTTTAAGATTGAGTTCAATTTATAGAATGCATGTCTGAATTTGTGCCTTAAAGTGCCTATTTCTCTTCATTACTTAGAGAAGCTTGGGTAACTATTTCAGGTCTAGATATTCATGCAGATATTTAAATTTAGAAATTAATTTTATGCTCTAACTTGACAGCATCCAGTCAAAATTAGGCCTTGGCATCAGTGTAGACAGCTGAATTGAGGCTTCTGTGTATTGTGCAACAGCTGCCAAAGAATAAACAAATATTCAAAAGTTATAAAAATGGGGGACAAAAAAAATACTGCAAATATTATGGCTGTGATTTTATTAAAAACCAAGAAAAGTCAGCACTTTGCCCTCACCTGAGATATTGTGTTTGGTTCCAATTGTTGCATCAGAAAGACTCGCTGGAAAGAGGGAGAGAGAGGGAAAGTGGTTGAGAGAGAAGATGAGAATGCGGCGGGTATGGAGGAAATACATCGTGTGAAGAGATTGAAAACTCTTGGACTATTTAGGGAGAGATGAATAAGAGGAAACAGTAAAATTAGCTAAAGTAATGATTACAGTAAAGAAAAGCAGGATGTGAATTTGTATTTTATTTTTAAAGCTTGAATAGAAGAACAAGGAAACACTGATTGAAACTGGAAGACGGAAATAGAAAACTAATGGAAGAAAAGACTTTATTCACACATTGTGTAATTAACCCATGCAGTTGTTTCCCAAAGATGGCATTGAGGCTACTGTTTTGTCAGCCTTGGAAAAAGGGACTGGAAATATATATATATATGTACGAAAACAAGTGAAGCATATACAGCAATGCTAGAGTGCAATATCCCCCCCTCAAAAACAAGGGAGTAGCTTTGAGTGTTTACAAAGTAATTTCAGAACTCCCGGAACAGCATGACTTTGGGATGATTTCATATTTCACCACTTCTGAACCAAGTAGAAAGTAAATGGTTTTGAGGAATTTTTTTCAAAAGTTAATTTATTTATGCAAAATAGATATACTGTTTGAAACCATCAGATTGGATATTGCTTGGTTATCATCTGCTCTCATTTATTCAACTTTATGCAAAATCTGTTGTGGCCCTCTGTCAGAATGAAGACATATTTTTTTTGTGATATATTAAGAGCAAAATAGCAGCAATATTTCAAAAGGAGTGGGCTAAGTCGGTTTCAGTGTATTGTCTGGCTGGGAGATGAGCTCAAAGGAATCTCAAAGCAATTCAAGCAGGTTGCAGCCTTTAGATGCTAATTGGGTTTGTCTGCAATGTTATTGATAGAGCCTCTAAGGAAGAGAATGAGAATTCATTATTCTTAAATGAATAACCCAAGGAAGAGGAAGTGAATTAAAGGGACATGTACTTTTTCTTCCTAAATTCCAGATCTATCAAACTTATTTCATTCACTTCAATCTTGTGTCTAGTAGTCAAGGTAATGTTTTAGACTTGGTTCTGTTTATAGGTCATTAAATATCTGTTGCAAATATCAGTGAGCTTTTTTTACTTTAACATCTAGAAAATATGTGATCTCCTGTTGTTGCTCCAGTTGTGGGATGAAACACAGCAATGCAGTCTGCTCCTGTGTCTGCTTTGGTCTATTCCACAGGGCTTAGATTGGATATTAGGGGAAAAAAAGTCATGGAAAGGGTTGTAAAGCACTGGAACAGACTCCGTAGGAAAGTGGTTGGAGTCACCATCCATGGAAGTGTTAAAAAAGCATGTGGATATGGCACTTGGGGATGCAGTTTATGTGGTGGTGGTGCTGGGGTGATGGTTGGACTTGATGATCTTAAAGGTCTTTTCCAACCTTAACAATTCTATGATTGTATGAAGTCCTGTTTCTCTGAGTTAAGAATTAAGTTTTTTGAAAGACCAAAGATTGTTTTAACCAGGGCATGCAATCAAGATGCTCCTTGAACCCTCTCTTAAGTGCTTCTATGCCTTTTTTTGACCAAGGAGATCTGGAATTCCTGTCCTTGTCTCATTGTCCCCTCCTCTTGGTGGAATTGTGTTCTGCTGTGAAATTCCCTGATCCTGACCTCAAACTGGCATGGGGTTTGGGCTGTAGATTAGTGTGAGAAGGCCACACAGCAGCTTCCTGCAGTTCATTTTGTGGTCCATGGAGAAAAAGAGTGGTGAGACCATTTCCAGAAGGATGTGACAAGTATGTAGGAGGTAGCACTTGGATTAGAGATGCTGGGGAGCAACAAAAAAGAAACTGCCTGGAACTAAACCATGAGGGTTTTTTGCTTCCTAATCAGGAATGATATTCTGACTGTGTGCATTTCCCTTTCTCAGTATAGTTTACTGTGGTCCAGCTGAAAATTTCCATGAAGCTGCTGCTGCTGTGAGTGTCTGAGTGGGTTAGAATGGGACTTAGAATGAGCAAGAAGTTTAAAACTGGGCTGTATTCATTAGTGCATACCAGCTGCTCTGTTTTGATGTGAAGGGTATGAAAACATCATCAAATCAGGGGATTAAACTGTTTATGGCTCTTACTTTCAAAGAAACTGCCATACTGGTGAATCTCTGTAATTTTGAGACTGGTTTGAAAAAGGAAGGCCATTCATCTTTTAGATTTATTTTGTTAAGCCCTGGGAAAATGGATGTCCTTGAGAGGACTATTATTTTTCACAGACTTGCAGTAAAATCTGGAGAGCACCTGTAAAATCTGTGTTGGATACTGTATATATGTACTGTGGGTAACTGTGACCCAATCATCTTAGAAACCATTTGCTGAAATTAATTTTGGGGTTCCCCTCCCCCAATTTCAGTAATGATCTTTCCGTTCACTTATTTTTTCATAAAACAGATTTAAAACAGAGAGCTTACAAAGTGTCAGATATTCACTGATGAAGTGTGCTAATTTTTTTTTTTTTAGCATTAGTTTTTTACTGTGGCATTGGAATAAGCAATATAATTATGCTCTCTTAAACCAACTCGAAAAGGATTTTCATGTGGCTGGGAAAAAGTTAGTGCCCTTCTCCACAGCACTGTGGACCAGACCCCATATGTATTTCTTGGCACACTCCCTTCATATTGAATTTAAAACAGAAGAAGAACAACAAAAATTGTAGTACTGCAGAATTTTTTGCCTGAGTGATTCTGGTTTCCTCCTTGTCACAGCCACTCCCAGCTGGTTTTATGGAGTCTCTCTAGTCATTCTGGCAAATTTTCTTTCTTGTATGTCTTCATACTGTTGATAAAGGTATAATGACTTTTGCCAGCACAAAACAATCCAGCACAATAGCTCTTTATCTTTGTGCATTACAAACCTGTCTTTTTGGGCCTTACTTTAAATCTCTTAAATCCCTTCTGGGGGGCTGGATGCACAGCAGACAAGGCCTGGATTTGCAAGGGTCCTAAAGAGGTCTTGTTTCTTATGACTTCCATGGGATGTATTGCTAGTAATCTCCCCTGAAAATCAGTCCTTATGTTTCCAGGCAAATGTGTTAAACTTAGCATGAGCTTCTGCTTTAAGTTTCATGAGCTTCTTGCTACCAGAAAAATTCTAAAGTAACAGTAATAATTTTCTCTGAACTATTCCATTCTCACTGCAATATATATTTAACGTACTTTTGTCTATTATGCTCCATTATTAAGTACTAAATCTATGTCATTATTAAGTGAAGAATGATGACAAAATGATGACAAAATGCAAAACATTGTAAATATTTCTGCATTCAGATCATAAGTGATGGATATTTAAATATAATTGCTATGTAAGACATTATATTTATGTGGTAGCTGACAAATGAAAGAAGAATGGATACATATTTACACTGAACTTGGTTTGAATTCTGCAAGCACTGAGCACAAACAGCCAGATTCATCGCAGCTCTTTGTGTTACAGTTTTTGAGGAGGAAGTGTGCTTAGATGAAGGAGCAGAGAAAGAGTTCATAGGGTTATAACTCTGCATGAAAACAAACTCTGAAACTAATGAGGATACTTGGCCAAATTCTTCCTATACTAAAGTACAGGCATTTATTAGTCATGGTAGACCTATTCTGCCTAACAGGGAATCACAAGTTGCCTGTAGTCAGTGCGTATGTGTAGAAATAAACGAAACTTTACAATTTACATCTGTAGCAGAAAAAATGTTTCAGAATGAAAATTTAGGACACATACATTTTAAAAAGAGAGTTGAGCTGCAGCAAAAAAAGAAAGAACAACCCCATGTAATAACCCGTGCTTTGCCATAGGTGTGCTGAGAAACAAGTGTGCCATGGCAAATGTAAAGAATTAGGAGATGATGAATAGTAGCATGGTTATCTTAAATTGTTAGTGCTCCTCTTTGTGTCATAGTGACTGGCAGGTCCCAGAACACAGCTGCTTGGTCTGTTGAGCCAGTGAAGCATCTCTCTGTCTTTTACAAATGCTTGCTGCTAATTGCTGTTGAATTGAACCCTGGTATAGAGTTTTTCAGAGGGTTTTTTGGGCCACTTAATATTGAAGCTTTTTGATACTATCTATATGCCTGCTTCGTGGTTATGTTTTAGTGTTCTTTTAGTGCCAGATCAACAATGATCAGATTCGCAGAACACACAAAGAGCATTACTCTTTTTTTTTTTTTTAAACACTATTTTAAAATGTAAATAATATTAATGTAAATTCAATGAGAAAGAAGAATATTACTGTATTTTCTTAGTGCCTTAGTTTGCTCCAGTGGTGCAAACTGAAGGCAGGTCTGTTTTAAAGTGAGCTTAAAGTAAAATGAAACCTATTCCTTTGTCACTGTTGTCACAAGCAGAGTGCAGTGATTGTAGCTCTAAACTCGTATTAGTTTCCTTTAAAAAAATAATAACAATAAAAATTTTTTTTGAAAAGGATTTGTCTTGAGAATTGAAGTGTGATAAAAAACTTTACTTTCTTCAATGGCTAAGTCTTGAGAATCAGCAGAAATAATTATAGATATGTTCATGGTGCCATTAATGAAAGTTTCAAAATTATTGTTTACTCTCTTTGAAATGGATGACCAAAGCTTTCCTTTACCACCTTTGTCTTTATCTGCAAGGAATATGATTCTTCTTTCAGTGCTTTCCAGAGGGAGACTCCACAAACTGGAAACATGAGAAGAGAGGTTTATTAAATGAGAATATGATGGTGTTTCAAAGCATTTAGAATTACCTGTGCATGCATTAAGTGACTATCTGCTTTCCATTATGAACAATATAGAGCAATTAATTGGATGGCCGTTGAGAACATTTTCAGCCATCTGGATGTCTACAAAATGGTGGAAGAGCTTTATCTCTTCATGTTAAAAAAAAAAAAGTAAACTTGAGCTTAATATCAATTAGGGCTTCAACATCTGTTTCTAGAACATCAGAATTCTCATTATCAGATATTAAAGGTTGCAACATACCTGGCTTAGCATTGGCAGTATAAATGTCATGCATCCTGTCCTAAAATAGATGTCTAAGATAACTAGTAAAAGTTAAGGCATCTACCTCTCTGCCACAACATTAGAGAGAAACTATTTTTTTTGGCTTTTTGGATTACTGCGTTGAAATCAGATTAGTTACAATGTAACTATCAAATTGCAGTTTATTTAAAAAATAAAAGAAGTAATAAAAAGGAGTATGAAGTGGCAGTGGATTTCTCATAGCAGGTATGAGTCAAGTGGCATACCAGAAGTCCTTTATATCAGCCTGTCTTTGGAATTAGTGCTATGCAGGAAAGGAGCAGAGGAAGTAGTTGAATAAGACAAACTGTTATAACTGGAACACTATACTCTTATGTTTGTTTGGGTTTTTTTCACTTGTCCCACTTAGGTCTGAACCCCAGCGAGCTATGCAGTAGGTGTTGTCTTGGCTGTTTAAGATGAACCACTTTTTAGACTGATTTTTTTACAGCTCCTCAGGCATAGATGCTGATGATTCTCTGCTGTAAGGATAATTACCATTTTCTCACCTTAACAGAAGTTTTTCTAAATAAATTAAAGCACTCCTATCTCCATACTTCTTTCTTAGTGATTTACCATATCCCCAGTGTATTTAAACTGTTTATTAACCAGATGCTACCTAGATTAGAAGGGAAAAGGTAATCTACCATGCAACATGACCCAATACTTGCTTAAAAATGAACTAAATTTGTTCCAAACCATGGCAAACAGCATGGGCTTGTCCCTTGGGCTTTCCACTGAAAAATTCATGCTGAGTTTATAAATGTCACCTCTGTGTCCATATACACAGTTTGTGCACATGCTGTTTTGTATAATGAAGTATCTTGTCATTCTTGGGAAAACTGGGATAACGTTGCAGGGACAAACCACAAGACATTCCATTTTTTTTTGGAGAGTCAAATAAATAGTTCAGTGGGGATTCTGGAATTAGATCTGGCTCCCTTCTGCATAGATCTGTTATCTGTTTAGGATTTCATAAAGCTTTAGGGACATATGAATAGAACTGGAGACCCTAGTTAAGGTTTATAAGGAGATTAAGGGACCAGAGAAAGCAGACAGACTTGTAGAATTTGTATAAATGCTTGAGCAATTCAGTGGTTAAAACCGAAGTTTAGTTAAACCGTTATGGGGACTGCTGGAGCTCGTTCTAGGCACATATTTGTATTTGAGTGCTTCCAGCATCTTTATAAATCTGACTACAAGAGCTAAAACCTCCAATAAATGTATATTTTTTGGAATTTTTTAAATTAAATTATTTTCATTTAGAGTCCACAGCTGCATGCAGACCACTAGAAATGCTTAGGAAAGAATGGGCGCTAGGTTAGGGGCCAAGGCTCAGTTCTCTCCACACGTTCACTTGTATTAGAGTTTTAAATTCTTATAGTATCATATGTAGTCTTTAAACCTTATGCTACACAAACCACAAGAAAAGACCCAGTCCCTGCCTGAGGAACATGTATCAAAAAAAAACAAATTAAGTATAATTACTATAGGTTTTGTGTGATGACTGTAGTAATAGTAACATACCAGATAATATAGTAGAGAAACCCTCTTGGCACTTGTGTGCCAATAAAAAAGCTGCCTGTAGCCTCTGTGCCTGTTTTGTTGTTGAACCCAGCTGGAAGAGGAGCATTGAACTAAATTTTTTTTCTTTTGTATTATTGCCCAGTATTACTTTTAATGTTTCATATATTTCCTTTCCTCTTTCCTCCTCTCTCTAACAAAGCAGGTAACTGTTGCAATATTCAAGATCAAACCAATGTAATGGAAAGGGTTCAAATTTGGTGTAAAGCATTCACTCATTCTTGATAATGATAAAAAATTTGACAAAAAATAATTGATATCTATTATTTCTGAAGCTGCTGTATGTATATAGCAGAAAGGCTGAATTTTTCGGCGATCTGAATAGTAAAGGTTTTTCTTCCTAGTGAACTTCTAATGTCAACATGCTTTTGCAATGTTATAAGCTCGTGTTTTTTTCTGTGGAAAACCTAACAGATGGGTTTATTTTCATTTTTTTTATTCACAAAGGTGTTCAATTATTTATATGCTGCTTTGCATCCCATCATAAAGCTGCTCAATGAACAGATTATGAAGGCTCTTGAGTTTGTGGAACAGAATTCTGTTCAGCATTTCCGTTCCTACTCAAGCCTCTCTCTTTCTCCCATCTGTCTTTACTACTGCCACTTCTTCTGTATAGTGTCCATAACTTTCTGACCATCATCTTCTGTCCTCCACTATTTGTCCTCTTTTCTGTCTACAAAATTTCTATTTCCATAGAAACATCCTGACCTTCCACAACCTACTCATAGTTTTCACATTGTATTTTGAGTAATGAATTTACAACAAATTGACAAATTTTAGCTACCACAATGGAGGGAAGTAGAAATAAAATTCCTTTTCTCCAGTTAATGTATTTGCAAATACTCACTTGACCTATCTGCTGCATAGCTGGACATTCAGCCTTGTATTCTCTCTCTAAAACTGATATTTCTTTGCTGCTTGTAGCTTTAAGAAAAATTTCTTAATCCTGTCAGTACAAAAGTCCAGCATGAAATACTGCCATTAGAGACAAAAAGGTAAATGATTCATATATTTCTGTATTATTTATTTTCTGTTCTGCAGTCTGACAAATTAACTCAAGAATTTTCAATGAAGAAATTAAATGTCTTGGAAGGCTCTGCTGACCTCAGAATTAATGAAGTAAAGACCATTGATTTTACTGGGGATAGTGTCATGTCAATTAACAAACAAATTACTTTGTTATATATATAATTTGAGGATATATATATATAATTTGAGGATAGTGAGACGATCTGACAGGCATCTAGAGAAACTCAAGTTGGTAATTTCTTTCTCAAATCAGGGTCTCTAGTAATACCCCCTGTAATCAGTGCATGAACTTTTTCTGCCACTGCACTACATTGATGCAGATAGTAGTTCACTGTGTTGAAGTATTGATAAATGTGACTTAATTTTTGGCAGATCTTTGGAATGTTCTATTTGTGGATATATGGAATCTATTTGATATTACTATTTAGAATCTGTTTGATTCTAAAAGGTAAGTACTCACTAATGAGAATTTCTTTTTAAATATGTCAAACACTCAATGACACTCTACTGTATCGCAGAGTGTGTAGAGATAATTTCAATAAGATACCATTGATACTCTGTTGGGTTTTACTAGAAGAGGTTGACAGCAACATCATTTATATTAGCATATGGTTTTGCTATGTTTTTCCATATATTGAGAAAACCAGTAGTTCACATTTTGATCTAAAACCCCTAAATTGTTGACAGGTCCTCACTCTTATGACAGTAAATTAATGACAAGAAATCTGGGTGTGATGGTTTACTGGGCTTTTTTCCTCCAAAGTCTTTTGGTCATTCAGGAAGGTCATTCAGCTGGAATTGGGAGCAGATGTCCCAACACTCATAGAATGGTCAAAGTGGAGCTAAAGGTAGTTAAAAAAACCAGGAATGCTATAGTTCACAGGGACAGAAATGAAGGAGCCAGAGAGGGGAGTGAAGAGGAGGATAAGAAAATTGTTTAGATTAGTATCAGTGAGAGTGTTTCCAAAGGCCAGGAAAAAGAAATTAATAGTTTGACAGTGTAATATATTGAAAAGACTGAATAATATGAGAGGAGAGTCATATCTTAGGTTTGACATACAGTGCCTGAAAAATGTAGATGCACAATAAAAAGGTGCCTGAGAGGAAAGATGGGTGTGAGCCAGGATAAACCAGTGCCATCTCCTAATCCAGAAGCTCTCAAATTGCTGAACTTTGAATTTGGTATAATAAAATAAAAATTCTACTAAATAAGCCTATTACTTAAGGAAGAGTTTAGTTGTGTTAAGCATGTATACAGTTGAGATTTATAACAAATTAATGAGATCAATTTAAAAATTATTCAAGTTAAACCAGTTCAAGTTCTCATGAAGATTGAATTTCAGAGGGTTCAACTACTGGAATAAGAGATTATGGCAAGGTTTTTCCACAAGGAGAATTTCCAGATAGTTAGCAGTTAGGAAAATCAGACTTCATATTGGTGGTTAAATCAAAGGTATGAACTTTGTTCTCTGTTTGTCTCTTGGCCTTAGTGACTTGCCCAGGGTCACTCTGTGAGTCAATGGCTGAGCTGGAAATAAAACTGAAGAATTATTACTCCCAGTCACAGGCACTAACCACAAGACAATCTTTCTCCTCATTTCCCTTTTAATGGACTACACTTGCACTGAGCATTCCACACCAGTCAACAGGGGAAAATTATTGGCTATAGTTAGACAAGCGTACTAAAGAGTATCTCAGAGTTTATGGATGAAAACAGCTGTAAAAATGCTCAGTTTTATTATTATTATTTATTGTTTGCAAACATGGAGATTCAATAAAAGTTTACAGATAAAGGAGGCCCAGTGCAGGACTTAAGTTTCCCATTATTTCTCTTTCGTTCCAAAAACAATATGCATTCAAATATTTAGTTGAAAGAGGTTGTTGCCAACATTTTTTTGATAATTATTCCTGGAAAAATATAGGAAAATATGGAAGAACTCATTATGAAAAATTATCTTCAATTATCCTGTTCCCATTCTTAGCTTCTTTTCTTCACCTAGTAATTGTTACATGGTTCTCTGCTAAGAATATAAAACAGGATCTATTAGTGAAATCAAGAGTACCTATAGTCCTGAGTAATCTGTGAAGGGTTTTCTTTGATTGCCAGATCATTTTCAGTTCTCTGAATGCCAGCTGAGTTCTCCACATTGAGGTCAGTTCCCCAGTTTTTTAGTTGACTTGTCTTCCTGTCGTTGCCAATCAGTGTGAGCGAGTGCTGTGAACGAGCTGTATTATCAAGTACCACTCAACATGAGCAACCCATAAAAATTAATGGCTGTGTTTTTCTTTTGGGGATTCCATTTATTTAAATGTGAATCATATTTGACAGCAAACATTTACACTGTGAGTTGAAATAATTGAGAATAGGGATGAAAAGCTAAGGTTAGCAGGTTATGAAACTTCAGTCAGTCTTACTGCACAAGCTGAACAAGGATATCACAGCATGGCCAGAACACTGGGTTCAGATTGGATAAGATGGGAGGGAAAGACTGTCTTCTTGGAGACATAGTCACAAAATAGAAAGAACAGATCTGCACACCTAGCAGAACCTGGCAGATGTTGTAAGGCTGCAACAAAAGCAACTAAAGCATACATGTTAAAAGCAGCTAAAGAAGCTAAACACCAGGCAGTAAGCCTGTGTTTGGTTTGCATATCAGCTGCCAGTCCTGTAAAGGAGCTGCAGAGATGTGCCATGCAGCTCACCATGGAGAGCAGAGAATAACCCTCAGGAGGTGTGTGACAATGGAGCTTGAGGGCAACCCTTCATCATGTTCAGGAATTGCAAACTACTTCCATGAGGAGGGGACCTACTCCCATGCATTCAGGGTGCTAGGAAAGTGCTGTATCTATCAAGTTGCGAAACAAGGGAGCAGTGGTGTAAAATACTTACTGACGCTTCCAAGGGCCACATGGCCCTGGAGTAGCCAGTGTATGTTTTTTAATTCATAATCTCAGTACCTTTTGTTTGTGGCAACATCCATGAGTGAGCCCAGGGTGGTGAAATGGGAAATTGATGCTGTTAATAGGTAGGATGCTGGTACTGCTAAGAAAAGGTGAATAAATTAGCATAAGCAAGCAGTTCAGTGGTGCCACTGCAGAAATGAGACAGGTACTTTTGAATGCTCTTCTTGGGGAAGTGAAGTCATATGCAGAAGCATAACATATGCATTGGTATGTCTGGTATTGCTACCTATGCTGTACTTGAAAAATGTGACAAAAATTACAGTTTTGTGAGGAGCTGCAGACAAGTACAACTGTGCTTTTGTGCCTGGAACTGTGTGGAGCTTCTTGTCATTCATCATGACCACCCTGTGTTTTTTCAACTTTAAGGACTTTCTGTCTTCCCTTTCTGTTTGTTTATTTATTACAGAAGGATTAAGAGTATAATCAACCTCAGTTGGCTGAGAAACAGCAATTTTAAAGCCTTCTGCTCTTTGGTAATTTGTGACTCATACACTTAAGTTTCCTTTATTCTTTAATGCTCAATCCCAATAGAATGAGAAAAAAACAAGCAAGCAATCCTCAGAATCTAACACAAACTACAGTCAACAAGTAGCAGAATCCAATAGGAAATTTCAGGCTTCACTTGACTACAAATTAATTCTGCATTCTAACTGTGCTCTCTGGTTCATTAACATTCCAGTTTCCTTTGTGTTTTCTGAGCACCGCATTTAACTCTAACACATCCCAGTTTATTTCTGCATAACCTCCTTCCACCACAACATTCCAGTAGCACACACCAAGCTTAGAGAAATGCAGCTTTTTTTTTCTGTTTTATTACCCCCCCCTCCAACATATTTCTCATCAAAGGAGCAAAAGATCTTGCCATCAGCTTCCATAAGGCAGTATTTCACCAAGTGTGCATTAAAAATAGGGATAAAGTGTGTGAGTACATCAGTCAAAATAGGTTTTTTGCCCTTCCCTCTCTCTCTTTTTTTTTTTTTACTTTTAAATTTTATATGCAAGCCATTTGATTCTTTCTCTTAAAAGTCATTATTATTGTTATGGTACTCTCTAGTGTCAGTAGAGAGGCTTAACCTATTAAATAGACCTAAGGGGTGGGGAGAACCCTGCAGGATAGTAGGAAAACCAGGCTTGTTTTGTAAGATTCACCCTCTCCACCCCTTAGAAAAGTGTAATTTGTAACTAGTAATCTGAAAATAGCATGAAGAATTATTTTAATGCAAAACTGAGTACAGTAAAATTCACTGAATGTGAAATCATCATGCACACTTTTAATATAAAGTAGAAATTATGTAAACTGTTAAGCTTTGGGTTTGCAAACTGATCAACTGGGGTTAGATCTCCTAATCTCCAGGTGCTTGAGGTTTTATGCATTTTTCTAAAGCATTAGATCACAGCTGGAAACAGATGAGGATGATCTGTGGCACTTAGTGTAACAATTCCCAGAAAAAACGCATTTAGCATTTGCATCCGTGAGATGACTACATTTATTTAATAGATTTCTGTTTTTTCCTTGGACAAACAGTGTTTCACAAATGAAATGTTTGTCAAATTGCAATACAAAGTGTGATCCAGGTGGTTTTTTTGGGTGGAGGGGGGGCTGTTGTCCTTTAATAAAAGGTGAGGGCTGCAGTGTGATTCTTTCACTCTCTTCTGCTCCCCACACCTCAGTCACAAATGTGTAGTGGGAATATGGTGTGACTTGTGTCACCTTTGCAAGCTGCTCCATAGTCAAATGTCAGAGGACTCAGACCTGACTCCAGAGCCCTGCTCCTGGGATTATCTCTGTTTTTCATATGGTGGCTGTGTAATGTACAATGCATAAACTAAGCAGGGAGTATAACCTACTTTCTCCCACTTCCCACTGAGTACCTTGAGTGGCCATAGAAACGGCTCACTCTGTCTGCAAATACTTTCACCCCTCTAATGTGTAACCATGAAATGCATCTTCACCAGACTCTCCTGTAGCCTGGTGGATGGGCACTCTGACTACTACTATTCCTTCTACTAACTTCTAGACACTTAATTGAAATGGTGAAAGGTGCTCAGGATCTTACCTCAGTAATGAATGTAAAGAGAGAAGCAGTTCTCCATCAAACATATTTACAGGTAATTTATCCATGTGATGTACACACACGTATGTGCTCTCTCAACCCGGAGTGATACACAACAAATTCTGTCCAAGTTTAGGAAAGCACCTGGAATTAGATGGAAGAAGACTTGCCTCTCCGATACTGACAGGTGGGTTTGTTTTTCTTCTACCCAAGGAAAGATCTTGATCCCACCTCTTCCATTCTTGGCTGTGTATTTTAACCTACAGGGCACTGTGTAAGTCATTCTTGTCACCCACCATTGGACATGGCTTTTAGATACAAGTCCTACCTGCAGATGTGGCATCTGGATCTCGAGTGGAGGGAGCCACTGAGCCCTTACTCAGATGCCTTTGCTTCAGAGCATGGCAGGAATTTGTAGACAACTCTGTTGTCCAGCTATAGATTTCTCATTGATAACTTTGAACCTTCCTAGGTAATTCTTTGGAAGCTTTTGGTGCTGATGATTTTATTTGGTTTTTTCAATGGGGTCACAGAATTATTGGTTAAAAGAAAAACAAGTGTATGTTACTGCCTCTCTCTGTGAGCTGGCTGAGGTAGCAGCAATGCTCACAGTCTAGACTAGGAATGTTTCTGACACATCCCAGATCCCTTCGGGTCTTCAGCTCTGCTAAAGCTGTTCTCTCTCCTGCTCTGTAGGATAAAGGGTAATACTCTTTTCACTCCTCCTTGCTGTTCTGGATGAAGGGAGCGTGAGCAGGGCTGATAGCAACCACAGGAGATTACTAATCACTTCTGGCAGTTTGATATTAATATACCCATCACACCATCAAATCCTTGTGCTGCAAAAAGGAAATGCATCTTCTTAAAGCTCTTAGCCTGGAAAACACAATTTAGTTTTGAATAGGGATATTTCTGCTAGAAATATAATCTCCTTTCTCCACTTTTGCACTGAAGACAGTCACCTATCTGCTTTTATTTGCAGTTGTAAATCTGTAGTAAACTGTGTGACTTAAACATGTTACCTATTGATTCTATACATAAGTCATGGTCAACTGAAAATAAGCCAGATCTTTGCATATATAAAAATGTTACTCAAGGGAACAGAAAAATCACATTTGCTTGACCTTTTTTCCTCACACTGTAAGCACTGAAGACCAAGTGAAATTCCAGTTGTCGATAAGCGGTTGTGTCATTTAGTGTTGTTGAAACTTGTGGGGTCAATCTAATAGAACAGCCTCTCCACAATTATTTTTTTCTTCACCTGAAGAAGTGGTGATATTGTAATATTAGAAGAAGTTGCAGCAACATTTTGGTCAATATAGTCTGAAGTGCCTTGCTGTAAATTGAAGTAAAGAGCATGTTAAACATTCTCTGTCAAGCACACAGTTTTTCATTTACTACCTTAGGACCTTCTTACTCAGTATGTCCCCTAACTATCTGTTCCTTCTCATTAGTTTCTTAAAAATGTAAGGAATGGGTGTTTTGGTTTGTCTTTAAATAGTGTGGAAGAAGTGATCTGCCTCACCGTATTTTGTAGTAACACAATTCCACCAACATCTGTTTAGTACAGCTCTTGTAAATAAAGCAAGATGAGCATTGTCTCTCTCTTAAGGGGTTACAACTGATGCAAAACATATCACCTGAGCTGCTTCTTACTTCTGTTCAAAGCCATGGTGTGATAAAAGCTTTTTGATCTGCTGTAGAGCAGAAAATGCACATATGATCTCCCTTGTCTTTAGTACCACTACTTCAAAGACTGTCCCGGCTTTAGTAAAAATCACAGTAATATAAAACTCAGTAAAATCAGTTCATTAGAGAGTTCAAAAAATAATTGGCTGCAGTATACTGAAGCCCGAGTAGGTTTCTGAGTGTTATGTTTTCATTATTCTTAAATAAGTGATATATTTGAATAAGGTCATTTTCTCCCAACTCTTGAAACATCACAACTGTGTTTCTAAGAAGAAAAGAATTTGATATTAAGAAGCCTACGCATTTTAGGTTGCGTGAAAATTGAATCAACTAAGCATTTAAAAGTGTTATTTATTTTAAATTAATATTAATTTAAAATTAACATCCATTCTACGTAAGACTTAAGCAATTTGGTGAGATTTACTACATACTTGACTTCAATTCCTGGAAAAATACTGAAAGAAATCACTAAAAGTGCCTGTAAGTGCCTAGGAAAATAAAGAAGATGAGGGATGGTAAACATAGATTTGCCAAGAACAAAATGTGTCAAACCATTTTAATTTTCATCTCACCTAGAATAACAGGTCTCGTGGGTAAAGGACAGGCAGTAGATGTCATATGTTTTGACTTTAGCAGAAGAAATTATTGTAGTTGGATAAAAAACTGTTGAAAAAGCTATAATAGGGGAATGTTATTAATATTTCACTGTCAAAAAAAAGCCTGTGTCAAGACTATGCTTATTAAATCTGTAGATGACACCAACCTGAGAAGTACTGTAAGCACTCGGAAAATAGTGAAGCAGATCAGGAAAGAAAAAGGTTATATATAATGTGATTACATAGTGAGAGGTACCTGGAAATGTAATGATGTTACAATAAGTAGGGAATGCCTCAGTTTTGCTAAAGTTTAAAATAATTTGTGGGTGAATAAAAAGCATCCTATTTTCCTTGATGATTGCAATTGAAAAAGATTTTATTTTCAGTGTCCGGTTTATCTCTTAAGTTGGGATATTTCTGTCTAATGACTTGGATGAAAAGGTCTATGCAAGTGAAAATAGACATACTGTCTTTTTGAGAAAAGTGCAAGTATTTTGTATAAAACTTTCAAGTTATTTTATATCACAGCTGCCTATAACTTGAAGTTCAGCATTGCAACTGCTTTACTCAGCCATAAGCTTTTTCTTGTATTAACTGATGTTTTATCATTTAAGCTGGAAAACTGTAATTTATTTGATCATTTGAAAATATCAGAAGTGACGTCCTGTAATGAGGCAATTTTCATCTCTGTGTAACAACAATAAAACAAATATTCTCGGTAAAAGTAGTTTGGCATCATATTTGAATATTGTTGTTAAAAGGATGTTATCCCTTTTTTTACTTTGTTTTTATACCCTGTATTGCTTTGTGTATACATCCTAATATGCTATCTCTACATATATCTCTATATGCATGTTAATTATACATACCTGAGAGCTTTACATTTTACAAAAGCTTTTCCTCAAACTCTCTTTCAGGAACCTAGTATTAGTTTAAGGAAATTATTTACTTACATTCACAAAAGAAATATGGAATGCCTGGAACTCAAATCCAAGTTCCCTTAACATTGTGTTAACCTCATTAAAGAAATTGTATTAAGTGTAGGAGCATTGTGGGGTTAAGCAAAGGATTGCCAAACAGTTTCTTTTCATTGTATGAAAATTATTGGTCTTATGTGATCAAGTCTCAGCAAAATAAATGCTTCCAAACTTTGTTTAACTTAAAAATAACTGTGGAGAATATTTTTTAATAGTTTAGTTACCATGTTAGCATTTCATTTGTGGTGTTTCCAAACAATACATTTTTAATATTAATCCAAATAATATGTTTTACCATCTTCTTAGTAAGATTGTTTTAGCTTCCCTGAAATCATTATATTTTCTTTAATAAGATGAACATTTAATATGCTCTTGGCATGAATTAACTTTTAATAAACCATTAATAAGTCAGATCTCTACAGATTTGTTTCCCTTAAAAATCAAGCCTCTTCCAGCAAGGATTTTATGATAGATCCTGGCATTTAAATTTATTGTAGTGTTTTCAACATTATTCATAATAAGATGAAAGGAAAAAATCTGGCTAAGACTGTAGCTGATACATGTTTTTCCCATTTGACACACAAGACAGTTAAAATTTCAATTTCTAGAAAAGCTAGGGTAGTATAGCATGTGTTTTAATTTCTTAGCAGAAATTAGCAAAATTGAAAATTTCATTTATTTATCTACCTGTCAATATGTTTGTGTTGTACTCAAGTGCAGATTCATTCTTCAACTGGTTGATGAGCTACTGATGGTTTTCACATTGATACTTCAAAGATCTGTTTTGCAGAACTGATGTGGTTCAAGCAGGAATTCTAATTAAAACCTACCTTCGTAAAGTACTTTCTGTCTGCTCTGTCTAAGAAAAACAAAGCAGGTAGTATGAATATATAGTAGTTGATTCAGTATTGTCAATAGTCACTCTTAAAATGGTAAGTTAAACATGCCTTGGATTTACATGCAAACTCCATGAAAAAGCTGTAGGTTCCAGCTCTCATGAGGGGAGGGATGATGAGTGACAAAAGAGTATGTGTTACTTTTTCTTGCGCTGACCATAAAGCTGGGAAAAGGTGGGCAAGCTTTTAGTCTGTTCAGTACCAAACAGAAGTAGTAAACTTGAAAGGGAATGGTTTGTCAATGTTTGGTTGTATTAATGCCAGTTATACCATTTGGGAGAGAGTAGTTTGGTACTTGTTGGGGTGGAGTGGAGAAGGCTGAGGTGTTCTCTCCAAGGAGAAAGAGATCAAGACTGTAGTTCAAACATGAACTGACCTTTCAAAAGAAAGCAATTTCTATGCTAATTGCTCGGTGTAAATTTAGGATATGTGACAGTGAGTTTTATCTTCTCACAAGTACTCAAGAGTTTTACCAAAGATGTTTTGTTGGCCTCCAGTAGGTTACTGCCCTTAACTGAAGTCAGTGACCTTTCCCATTCAGTGGAAGTTGGAATTATAGCCTGTAACCTCTTGCACGTGGCCTGTTGTTTCATGGGCAGTATTTTTGAGTGTAGAACATAAAGCCCTTGAGTGGAAGGCTCCTCTTGGATCATTTTGTGCAGCTGGAGTTCTGTTTCAACAAGAAGTTGAAATTATAAAAATCTTGTAGGTATTTGCTTAAAACTTACAGAAGAATCAGTTTGCTTTTAATTGTAGACTGATATATGTTGAACTGGAAGGAGACAAGTGGGTACAAACCCAGTTGGTCAAGATCTACCCTGAGGGAAGAGCTGTCATTGGTTCTGCTTATACCTAATTAACTTGAACAACATTTGAGGCAGGGAATAAGGTCTTGCTCCAGCATAACATCAGCTCAACTCCAGCTGTGCTCCCGGTTCCTGTGAGTTAGATGGGGCTACTGTCAGCCTTCCACTTGGAGCACTGACTGTACTCCACAGGGTCAGGCCATCCATAAACAGGGACTCATGTGCTTTACTATTCCAAAGGTCTCTTATTTTCGCCACAAATAACTGTATGTTATTAATGAAATGGTGGTGAACCTGACATAACTTTTTTTAAACAAACTTCAGCATTTTGAACGAACTGCATTTCTGTTTTCTGCGCAACATAATTCTTCCACTGAATTATGGAGACAATGTTTTTCTTAGCTCTGGGCTTTTTTCTGTATTCAGAAGTGTTGCTCTCTGCATGAGTTTCAGAACAAGACATTTTCCTGTGCCATTGCTCATTTTGTTTGTGTGTTGAGGATGTTCTCAACCTGAGCCATTAATTTCAGAGGAAACTTTATTTTTGTTAAATTGAAGCTAAAGGTTTTTAGAATAGATTTCCAAAGAGGAACGTACAGAACAGACTGAAGACCATATAATTGGCCTGGATTTATAAACTATGTAGCTATTTATATCTTGTGGTTACTTCCAGAAAAACTTGTCAGCTTTTTGCCTCAAAGGTGCTGACAGTTTCTACTGTGGTACAGTTTAAATAAGCCTGCAAACATGCAAATGCAATCCAAGATAACCTTTTACTAACATTAAAAGCCGATTGATCAGGTCAAATGACAGAGGAGGCCACGTGGGGCTATACCAAAGTGTGGAGCAGATTCTTATTGCTTTATTTGTACTCATTTCCTTTGCTGCTAAATTGCAGATGTACAAAGGGAAGACCCACAGGTATTCCCATGGAATATGGTTCTGTAATGATTGGGTCTTTTGTAAGCATCTTTTCTAAGCAATTACTGATGATTTGTGCCTCATAATATATAGTAATTTCTATTATTTTCTGACTTAATTACAGTACACTTCAGTGTTTATGTTTCCTGCTTTCCTTGCTCTGCCTGTACTATTTCTGTCCATCCTGAAGTAAGGAATCATGAATAGCTCCCATATACTTTTATTTTGATAAGTGCAATTTTCAAGTTTGGGTTGTGGTTTTTTGATTGTTGGTTGTTTCTTTTTATCACTTAAAGCAATCCATCACAGAGGATGATTATGGTAATCAGAAATTTGCTGTGTTATGTTAAATGTAGTGGGGTTTTGTTTTAATGAAGCTCATTAAAAGTATCATCAAAAGATACCATTAAAAGGTATTTTTGTTGGGGGTGGGGATTATGTGCTTTTTTGTCATTCAACTACTTCTCCAGCTATGCTTGTTGAATGTGATCACTGCTTTGTGTGTATGGATGGACTGAGCTAGGTATTTTTATGTATCAAGAAATTAATATAGTCTTTTTTCTTACAGTTTATCTAAGGAGTGAGTAAACATTCTTGCAGTGATGTTTTTATGCACAGAGACTATGTCACTACTTCTAAGTGCATGGCCTCAATCAATGTTTTTCTAGCAAGAAGATTTCAGTTTTGCTGATGTAAATGAATCTAATACACTGGGGTGAAATAGGAAATACTGTTCCAAAGGGATTTGCTAGATATTAGCATTGACTTTTAAAGTGTATATATGTATAATGATTGATATTTTTAAATATTGTCAATTATAATAATTTGGACAGACTACATAACATGTCAACCTTATTAGATATCCATGATATAGGGAGAACTCTCTAACTGTCAGGATCTTTATGTATATGATCTCTGTAGCTATAATCTAAGGAACTCTAAAATATGAGTGGTCCTATAAATAGGGCTGCAAGGCTTCCTAATCCCTGTTCCTCCCTGCTGCATCCTCCCGAGAGTTAATCTCATAGTTAGAGCCACTTTGATAAGAGACAAGGATTTGAATAATTTCAGGTAGAGGAAAATGTTGGACTTCAATCTTCTACACCGTCACTGCTGCGTTTTGTGCAGGTCTTTATGCTAGTAGTAAATGTTCCTTTGAGAACACCTACCAAACTGAGGCTCCAGGGGCATATAGGCAAGGAATACTCCATTTTTTTGGAACTGGCTGGTCTTTTAGTGCCATGATACTTTTTAGCAAAACCTGAGTGAAAAGGGCAAACATAATAACATCTGTAAAACAAGGGAAGGAGGAAGAATCTTGGCATTACAAGGTTGTCAGTTTAACTAATTTTTTAGAAAAACATTGGAACAAATAATTTTTGTAAGCAACTTGAAGATTATAATGATGTGTAATAACTGTAATCAAGAAATCAAGGTTAATCAAGAAAAAAAGTGTCATAAATTTAATTCTCTCTTCTGACAACTCAACAGTTCTGATAGATAGAAAAGAAGCTGTAGATGTCTGTATACATATACATTAGAAAATCTGTCAGAACGGGCAGATACATCAAATGGGACTTTTCAGAAGCCTGACTTCAGCCCAATTACTATTCTATATTTTCATTAAATACTTCGAATGAAGCACAGAGAATGCTTATTCAGTCTTCACGTAGTGGCAGCAACATTAGGAAACATACAAGGATGTTTGGAAGACAAGGTTTGAATTCTGTGAATATAAAATCTTTCTAGTCATTCTGTTCCTGAAACATTGTGGGAAAAGTAAAATAAGCTTAGCTGTGGTGCTATGTAGAAAGGACAGATTTAAATTTC
Source organism: Manacus vitellinus (assembly GCF_001715985.3). Classification (NCBI taxonomy): domain Eukaryota; kingdom Metazoa; phylum Chordata; class Aves; order Passeriformes; family Pipridae; genus Manacus; species Manacus vitellinus. The sequence goes on along the minus strand of NW_021938789.1, from coordinate 5,411,814 downwards.
TATATTTAGGTTGGAATAATTAACTGTACAAGCAGAGGATGGGCATCAGCCATAAAAGAAATACAATCCTTAGGCATCAGCAGTAGAAGAAAAAGTGTGAGTTAATAGTCAATTTTAACTTGAACTTGGGTAAACAATGTCTTGTCAGTGATGTTAAACACCATCTGGAGTGTGTGAGAGAAACATTGTGTTAAAAAAACAGAAGGAATTATTTCTCAGACTTCCTAAGGTCAAAAAGGATATGGGCCAATTTAGGAGAATTCAGCAAAAAATAACAAGAGTCCTCAGAAGTCTGTTAAAAAACAAAAGAAAGAAAAAGGACTAAAAAGAAAAGGTTGAAGGAACTGGATTTTTTTTTCTTTTAATACAGAGAAGGTAAGACTAAGGTGACAACAGGTTTCAAATAAATGAAAGACTGTTGCAAAGAGAGAGAGAATACATTCATGGTCTTTCACAGGGAGATCAGTGAGAAACACACTTGAATGGGAGCAAGGAAGATTTAGGTTATAAATCAGGAAAAAGCTTCTAAAAATAATGATGGTGAAACCTTGAAACAGGTAGTCTAGAGATAAAGTGAGGTTTCCATTGTTGGAGGTTTCAAGAACAAGTATCTGTACTTGGTACTGGGGATATTGGGAATACAGCATAAGCAGGGAGAGCTCTTTATCCTAGGGTAATAGATCGAGGAATGTCTCTTGGCTTTAGATTCTTGGAAACAATATTTTTATAATTGAATGTTTGTTGTATGTAACTGATACATGAAAGTACTAGGATATAATGCAGTTAAATATGTGTTGAACTTGGAAGAGGAACATAATTTAGTCCATTGCTCTCTCATTCTTCTATGCAAAGGCATTTCCACCTTTTAGTCTTGCAAAGGTGAAGTAGAGAACAAATTTTCTTATGGATTATTTCCCTCCAAATATGCTGTTTCAGCACTTGGCAGCTCAGAGCACAACACTTTCACTGGAGAGCTGTAGTTCTGTCCTAACCCCACCCTAATGGCCCCGCTGGGCCCAATGCTTCTCGACCAGGGCTTGTTACTGACTTTGATTTTGCAGATCCTGACAGCAGAGGTCCTGCAAATTCCAAGCTTGTTACAATCTTGTTTCTATGTCTCATAATTTCTTGAGTGGCACTTTTCTTGAGCTTCTTTTTTTTATTTCTGTTTTTTTATTTTTCCTTCTCCACTTGCTTGTGTAACCCTGGTTGGGATTTTATCAAATGCTGGTCTTAAACATCAGATCCAAAGCCATCTCTCTGCTTGGTCCTGCTTTTGTTGGGAAAATAGATCTTCTCTGGTTTTGTTTTTAAACAGCAAAGGGCTTCACTTCAGGTCAGACTGTTTATCTGAAAGGCACTTCACAGATAAAAAGAAGAATTGCTGTGTTTATCTTGCAGTAACAGCAACATCCAGCAAATAATGCCTCCATCTCCCTTGGCTCTGGTGCCTGGGACACAAACAAGCCAAATACAGAAAGCAGTTCATGTTGCTGTAGACTCTCAATTTAAGCACTGTCTATTAAAGAACATCTACATGGCCAATTTTTTCTGGTTTTCCTCCCTCAGGAGGGAAAAAGACCTAACTGTTTTTCAGTGACAAAGGTTCTCAGTCCCAACAGATGGAAGAGCTGTCATCTCTCTTCTCCTGAAGTGGAAAAGGGACATTCATCAGCTCTTAGAACTGGATGCAAAAATCAATAGCGCCTATGTTGTTAAAGCCATTCAAAACCATGGTTTCAGCATATTTGTAAGACAGCTTAATGCAGTGAATGAAAAAAGAAAAAGGCATCACAGTAGGAAAACCTCACTAATTTCAGTATTAGCCAGAATATTCGCTATTAGCCTACTTAAATGTTAGTGTAGAACCCAAATATAAGATTTTTTTCTTCTAATCCGAAACAGACTTAATTTTAAAACCCATAAAGAGTTTCTCACATTTCTTATCTTCTAAATACATACTTACCTCAAAATTCAATTTGTCACTAGCTTAGCTAGTGCTGTGTGCATCGTAAGCTGTGAAGGAATTGCTGGTTCAACCTGGGCTGTTCAGAAGTGACTCAAAGGCAAGAAAGAGCCGAATGGGTGCTGCTTCACTGCCTTCTGATTTTGAACTGATTTGTAGCGTGTACTTGAGCCACTGCTGCAGTATCCTCCAGTGGTGACATTTCAAGGTACTGGAATTAGCCTGGGATAAATACATCAAGACTCTTGGCAAATAAAACTTTCTTTGCTCAGGCAAGGTGAGAGCAATAGCGGAAAATATTTTTTTCTGTAACTGACATTGATTCATTCACTGAAATTGGCCTGTGGGGTTTCTTTTTTGATTTTTTTTTGTTTTGGTTTTGTTTTGTTTTGTTTGTTTGTTTGTTTGTTTTAATATATGGCAAACTTTGATTCTTTGCTGACACTGTTCATTTGAGACTTCGTGACTATCTGACTTTTTAATTTTTCTAAATTCCAGAATACATTATGCTTTGCAAATAGGGCTTTTCATCATTATGCAAAATTCTATTTAATCTCAGAATTAAGAGCTCTTTTTCACTGAATAAGGAAATCTGGAATGTGGCTACTGCTATAGTAGTAGCCTTTAACAGAAATATGTTTCTTTTCTCACTTATGACAAAGCACATCCTAAAAAATAAGGTTGGAATTTATGTAACCTGAGAGACTGAGGTCTGATTTTTTTTCCTGCACGTAGAACTGAGATATGAATGTTCCCATGCAGCAGATGAGTGCCCTAACCTATGTGTACTGGGTGGTCTGCCTTCACGAAGCTTTAACTTTGGGAAGATTTTGGGTAAGATTTGTAAAGAAAAATTTAATGCCCAGCAATAGTTCAAGGTTATAGCTGTTCTTGGTAAAGATCACAAAATGTTTGAGGTTGGATGGGAGCTATGGAAGTCATCTGGTCCCATTTATAACATCACTCTCATACTGTATCATACTACATTTTACTATATTCATAAAAACTCGTTAATGTTTCTATGTCATTCAGATTATTTACTGACCTGAAAGCAGTTGTACTAATAAAAATCCACTGAAAACATTGTTTTGGCATATTAGTAAAGTCAGGGTTGAGTACTATGTATTTCAATAACTATAATAATGATTTAATACATGAAGCTGTATTTCTGGTGATGACAAAATTCTGAGCAATTCAGCCTGACTTTGAGATCTCAGGTTGAGTTTGGAGTGAAGTACCAGTAAGTAACTGTAAAAATCTCCTAAAGAGAATGTCTTCTGCTATGAAGTTTTGCAGTCATATTTATAATGCAAATTTCACTGGATTTGTGTACTTCAGGATAAGCAGGAATTATCTTTCTTTGTTCAGGGATGTATCCTATGTTACAGGGAAATTCCTTTATCTTATCACAGGTTTTCTTCTGTGGTAACAAGGTATTATCAGTCACATTACAGTGACATCACATTTTGTTTTCTACTGGAGAACAAATGCTCTTCCAGTAGCAGATCTTATTCAGTGTATTGTTTCAAGGCAAAGCCTTGAAGATATCCTCCTCTTAATGAGAAACCTGGAATCCTTAGATCTCATTATTGCTTAGGTTTAGGGGAAGTTGTGTTAAAATTCAATTGTGTTAATAAAATGGTCAATTGGTTAAAGAATTCACTCTTGTAGCTATAACATCTCTTAAATTGCACCTTTAAAGTCACAGCTTGTGGCTTTAAAGATTAAAGATGACTTATGGGGTTGTTAGAAATGGATTTCACAGAAAGCTTTGAAGAAAATTTTGGTCCACTATTCAAAGAAGACACAAAGCTGTAATTCTTTCTTTGATAAAGTCCACCTCTGTGAGATTTAACACTTGAGTCCCCATTGTACTCTGTACACGCATCATGGATTTCTGATAAAAGTACATGCTGCTTTCTCATCTGGCATTGTGTGTGTTTACACGTGTGTGTTTTAGAGGATACACAACATCTCTATCCTTTCCTGCTCTGAGTGTTCTCAGGATAAATAGTAGAAGATCTTCTAAAAGTTTTATTGTATAAATTAAATTGTAGATAAAGGTGAGCTTAGAAAAAAAAATTATTTTAAATTGGTGGTAGTATTGAGAAATATGTATGCATAGTCTTTTCAGAATTTTGTGAAGTTGTCCTCAACGTAGTGTTTCTTCTTTTCTTTCATACTTTTTAATAAAGATGCAGAATTCAGTTTTGAATACTTGATATATGGCAGTTAAACATAAAAATTAACTAAATGTACTTGGTCCAATTCCTCGTAAGATCATTAAAAACTTTTTTCTTCAGACTGGATAAAAACTGATAATGCCTGAGAAATGACTTCGCCTTACATGAGCAATGTTACCGGTGGGAAGATACGATCTCTTCAACTCAAGAATTTTACACTGAGACTTCTGCATCTTGTTCCTTTTAAAAAATGAATAAGTATGTAAAAAAAGGCAGTGTTCTGAGACCAATGTATCTTAAACAATCCTTTTGTGGTATGTACTCAACAACAATGCCAGAGTACAGTCTTGTGCTTATGGCTTATCTTTATGTTTTTTTCTGTCAAACATATTGGAAGGTATTTTAATTCTTCTCCTCTTTAATAACTCTTTGCTACTGGCCTAAGGTACAGCTTCAATTAAAAGGAGTGTGTTGGAGAGAAGTGAGTTACAATTCCTTATGGGCATGAGAGTATCACAGCTTGTATGACATCACATCTGCAAAAGATACGCAGGAATTTGGATGCTATGTGATTTGATTTCTTGGGGTCTGGATCAATGATGATAGGTTAATATATCAAGTTAATATCCTGATGTTAATTAACCCTTAGATCTTCAACTGAATTCAAGGCTTATAATACTGAACATTGACCATCTTTACAGATGGATTAGAAGAATGGAAGAATTTATCACTATGCTGGAGGGATATTTTTACACTTCTCTGTTGATGGATTTTCCATTGGGCATTTGGTGAGGGTAGATCACAGAGGGGGTAAGGGAGAAGACAGATGGGAACAGCAGGAGGATTCAGAACCTGAGCATAGCCAAATCATTTATCAGGAAAATAAGAAGGGATTAGGCAACTGGACGGCAGGCGTGTGATAGCTGCTGCTCTGAGGCTGTAGGAGCTGCACAGGGCAGGAAAGGTGCTCGACATACATGTGTGTGCTTTGAATGTTCAGCAGCAGTTAAGGAGGCAGTTGAGGATGAAGTGCTTCAGTGCTGTCAGTTTAGCAATCAATCTTTCCAGTGTGTTTTCCAAGTGGATTTTGTGTGTTGCTATAGGGATTTCTAAGCATCCACCCTCGTTCACAGATGCGGTTATCCATTCTGGTGATGGCTTCTCAGGTGATTAAGTAATACCAATACTCTAAAACTTTATCATTTAATGCCAGCAATTAAAGACTGTACCCAATATTGCTTTCCACTCAAACTAAATAAATTCCTTTTTTTCTTTGGCATCTGGGAAAGATTTTCATATCTTTGTTTCATTTGGCTGAGCAAGTAAGATAAGAGGGGCACCTAGACTGAATGACTGCAATTTTTTTAAAACTCCTGAGGTAATCCTCTCAAATGAGTAAAAATCACTAGTAACCTCCAATGCTATTCAATGGATTTGTGAGTTAGATGACAGTTTTCAGTTAATTGTGGTTCACCTTGTAGCTCTTGAGTTCATGCAGGGCTGGAATATTTTGCAGCATAGTAAAGAATTCCAAATTGTGACAAATTAAGTCACTTCTTTACTGACAGAAAGCTATTTGGGGGAATTTTGTATATATATATATGTTTAAAATATATTTAGGTAATGCAGTCTCATTAGTTCGACTGTGATGTGACTATGATTTATGAGTATGGTAAGAGGAGGTAGTTTTCCAGAAACACTAAGCCAGACAATTCAAACTTCATACTGCATATAAATTTTAATAGGTTGTGACTTTCACCTCTTGAGGCTCCTGGCTTTAAGCTATTGATTAATTCTATAGTATAAAATATACTGTAGGCAAATACTAGTTGAACTTGAGAATAATAAGTGGTATTGCAGCCTTTACTGTGCTGATTTCAGGCTAGGAGTTGTGATATCCTTTTCATTAGAAACCTGTGAATCAGTGACTCCCAAATAATAAAAAAGCTCTGGGGAAACTAAGCTAACATTGATGTCTTAAATTCTTATTAAAAATAAATTTGCAAAGTTAGACAAAAAAATGACAGCTTCCTTTGAAGAATGAAAACCATCTTCAGTAGATTTGGAAAAACAGGGGACTTGAAACTCATGAACTTTTCATGAAATCTTGGCAGTTACGTCTGGCTTGCCCTATGTTTTGCATCCAAAACAGAATAAACAGTTGGAACGTGATCTTTGGTACAGTCATCTGTAGCTATCTGTGTCACCGTTAGTGGACTCTTTCCCAAACTCTGTGTCCAGTTCTTTAGAACTGACTGAACATTTTGTTTTCAGTTTTCCAGTTCTAATAGTGAGCTATGACTTACTCTTCTTTTTTTTTTTTTTTTCCTGTCAGAATTGACCAACTCTAGCTTAAGTAGATGGCTGCAAATTTGTCCAAATTACCTCTTTCAGAGATTATCTTCTTCTGAATCTTTTCTGAGCTAATAATAATGTTTAGACTTGATCTAATAGCATGGCTGTCACTCACACCACTAGATGTTGGACCTCATCTCTTCCTCAGGGCTTAGGTTTTTCTTTTTCTTTTCTTTATTCATGCAGATGTTATCACCTTTACAGGGGTAATATTGCTTTAGTTGCAGCTGCTAGAATAGGCCTGTCAATCCATCAAGTTTTGGTCATTTTCTGCCATTCATTGGTGTTTCTTCATATTGATCACCTGAAACAGGGATACATCTCCTTGAGACTATTGTAATACTACTGTGATTTATTAGTTCCCTGCTAATTTTTGATTGGTATTGAACACCAGTCTTTGCTGTCATCCCCATCTTCTACTTTTCACACCATTGAAAGGTTTTTTTTTATTTTATTTTTAAAGGTTAGAGAAAGTGATATTAAATGAATGGTAAAAGCGGAATATCCCAAAAGATAACAGACATAAAGGAAATCTCATAAGAAAATGCTCGTGTCTAATAGAAAAAACTATCCAAGGAATGAAATTAAGTAACATGCACTCAATAAAGACATCAAGAGAAGGAGAGGACGGTTTTTCATGCTGCGTATTAAAAAAAAACAAATACACTTATGAAGTGTGACAGAGCTGTCTCTTCTTTTTTGGAGGAATATAGCATTTGACACTAGAATTCACCAAGTTCTCAAGTCAAACTCAAGCCTTTTTGCGGTAGAGAGAATTGCTTATGATTGGTGAAGATTATGAGACCTAGAATCAGAATTATAGAATCATTAAGGTAGGAAAAGGCCTCAAAGGTCAGGGAGTCCAGCCATAAACCTGACACTTCCAGGTTCACCGCTAAACCATGTCCTAAGAACCACATTTATGCATTCTTTGAACACTTCCAGGGACGGTGATTCCCCCACTTCCCTGGGCAACCTGTTCCAGTGCTTACTAACCCTTTCAGTGAAGAAACTTTGCCTAATATCCAGTCCAAACCTCCCCTGGTGCAACTTGAAACCATTTCCTCTTCTCCTGTCACTTGTTACCTGGAGGAAGAGACCAATGATCACTTTGCTGCTCCTGTTGGCCACACTATTCTCGATATAGGCCAGGATGTCACTGGCCTTCTTGCCACCTGGGCACACTCTGGCTCATGTTCAGCTGCTGTTGACCATCACCCCCAGGTCCTTTTAGCTGGGCCTCTTTCCAGCTACTCTGCCCCCAGCCTGTAGCAGTGCCCGGGGTTGTTGTGACCCAAGGGCAGGACCCGGCACTTCACCTTGTTGAACCTCATACAGTTGGTCTTGGCCCATCGGTCCAGCCTGTTCAGATCCCTCAAACTTGAAACAGTTTGTGAGGAGGCTGTATAACTGCTGTTGTGTTACTTTTTAAGGGGAATGCATAAATTAATAAATCTTAGGCCTAAAGGTCCATTGAACTTTTTTGTATAATACAGATCACAGAATGTCACCAGTGTGATGAACTGAAAAGAGAGTTTATCTGGAGACAAGATGCTTTGAGTATTAAAATATTAGATTATTAAGTCAGAAAAGTTTTACTAAAATATTCTGATTTATGGGACATATCTAATGTGCAGAAGTACTTTCGGTAGTATAAATAAGAATTATAATATGTCTGCTATAGCATGAAACAATAATAAGAATAGCTGTTCTTCAGTAAGGGACATTTCCTGCTCATTGCAGACATTTTGTTTAGGTTTTAAAATAATTTATTCTAATGTTTAAATGTAATTTTATAATAGAGATTTCTGTAACTCAGCATATCTATAATTTCAATAAAAAGAAAAATGCAGTAATAACCAAACAAGAAAGTACTTATAAAAGCCATTTCCTGGTGCTGCTAGGCTGTTCTATCTGGAAATTTTCTATTTTGGGACAAGATCAAGCACCAAGTTATACATCTGTACCGAGACATTTTCTTTTGTGTTTTGCTTGTTTGCTTTTTAAATTCATACTGAATCAGTGCTGCTCCTTCTCAGTGCCTAAAAAAACTTCTTTTTTCTTTTTTCTCCTCACCCTTGCAGTGGCTTCTGTTTAAAGAAAAGGAATGCAGTCTGTGACCACCCATGAGCTTTCTTTCCAGCTGCTTGTTACTCTAGACAACACTGAGTAGTCTGTTGCTATCTAATTGCAGTTGGTGTTAGAAATTATCTCCATCATTTTTATGCAACAGCAGAACTCAGAATTCCTTCATGTTGTGGATTATCTTGGTAAATTAAGGCAAACATGAATTATGAAGGCGTATTGCTGTGTACTTGTCAGTGAAATAGTCTAAAATACAATTCAGAAATACTCCTTTTGCAACTCTGTTTTGCTTCAAGGGGCAATATTTCTGTGGGAAACACTGTCAATGAGTTTGCTAAAGTATGTCATCCATGATTCCTAAGTTCCTAGTTTCAGCTGGGCTCAGGGTTTTATTTGTCATGACTCACTTGGGAGGTTTAAGTAATCATAGACTCATCTTCCTTTCCTCCCCACCTGTCCTGTCTGGCTCTTTTCTCCTGCTAATCAGTGACTGAGATGTTTTTATTTCCTTGAGTTTTGTCATCATAGTGACTCCTCTGGAGATGGTGCTGACTTCAGATAATCCATTTCAGTTCTGAACTGCAGACAAGTGCAGAGGAAAGACAGCAGGGAGTGATAGAAAATGGCATTTCGGAGGAATAGAAAATAAGCAATAAATTTTTCAAACCCAACTGATGAAGGAGTGGGGACACACAGGGAAAGAAGTAGCAGCAAAAATATTTCCAGAAATAGGACATCTTTTCAAGTGCTGGATTGGGAAATAGTGGGTCATGTTATGATGTCCTAAATTCTTGCTGCACCTTTTAAAAAGACATTTCACACATGGCTTCAAAAAGGCACTGCAGTGCTAGGGGGATAAATTCTTTATTAGATTGATTTCTCTTTGATAAGCATCCATGCTACAACATTAGCTGTGTTTTGCTGGCAAGCTCATGCATTCATTACAATCAAAACTGCAAACCAGGATATTTACTTGTACTCAGCTTTTTAGTACAACATAGTTTGCACTAATTGAAATTTTCACAGTGATTTCTAAGTTCAGAATGTAAGTTTAAAGAAACATAGTGGTTTAGCAAGCTGGAGCTGTTGACTTCTCAGGGTTGCACTTGCATCTTTTAGCAGTTTACAGCACACATAATTTATAAAATTGAAATTTCAGGAATGTGCTCAGCCCCATAGTAGAATGGTGTTGCAAGGTGAGCTCAGATGACATGTCATCTTCAATTTTCTGCAAGATCTGAGATTTGTTATTTTGAATTGTTTGGAGTTCTTCTGGAGGGGAGGGGGGAGTTGTTCGGTTTGGTTTTTTTCTCAGATTAATTGGATGAATCACAAGGAAAGCTTGTCTAAGGTCACTAAGTAAAGTTCATGGCTCAGTGTCTAATTTTCCCTAGGCTTTTTATCCTCTGCTTTAGGTATCTGATTGCATAGTATCATCCAGCAGGTCTCCAAGTGGCTAGGGAGAGGACTTGTAACACTGCTGAACATCATCACAGTTGTTTTTTGAATATCCAGCTCCAAGAATGGAGCCCACAAGACCAGCTTCCAGCACCTGCTCTTTATAAAGCACGTGGGGACTGTCCGGTGTCCAAGGTGTGAACTGTTCAGGACTGTCTGGGCCAGCTCAGAGCAGGAGCCAGTTGCCTGGGGCTGCAGGAGGTGATGCAAAGGTGCTGTAGCAGCAGCTGCAGACTGTCAGCAGTGTCATGAAGAAATTAAGGTGGAGGCTGAGATCCCTGAAGGAACTTGGTTTGGGGGAACAGAAAGAAAGAGATCTTCATCCATCTGCAGCTTGAATAGCTGTGATCCCCGGTCCCTCAAACCCATTTCCTCCAAGTCAGGCAGATCCCAGTACTATACCTCCATCCTGCTGTTAGTCTTTCACACACAAGCCCCACCAGCCCCTCTTGCCCTTGAAATGCTGATGATTTGCTTCTGCTCCTTCTGTAGTTCTTAACCCTTGGCATTTCCATTACAAAATTGAACTGTGCTGATGCTATTGGAGCCTGGAATCACCTGTGAGTCATTTGACAGGAAAATGTGAACAAAGACAGGGTGCAAAAATGTGTCTGTAGCCTGACTGGAGTGTCCCCGGGGTAGTCATTCATCTGTCAGGGCAGAGCACAGCTCAGAAATTGTGCTGCAGCTTCTGTCTGACTCTGTTTGATGTGGTTTATGTTCTTAGTCTTCAACAAAAAATAAATAAGTAGCTTTCAGGTGAAGATGTAGAATCAAGGTCTTGCACTTCCCAGCCAGAGGCCCCAGCCACTTGACACTATTAGGAAAAATGTGAGTACTGCTGCTCTTAATTTTCCTCCTTTTTGAGCTTGGTGCTGTCCATGCTCATGGGTGTGGGATAATCTCCCAGATTAGTAGACACAAATTTTAGGTGCATAGGTGCCTGAATTTGTGAATCTGAGCTGGAGCTGGCATGCATTTATAAGCACATCTAAGGAAAGCCAGCAAATGTGCAACAGCAAACTCAAAGCATCCCAGTCATTTTTCCAGGAAAAACCAGAAGTTCTCAGGGACCATTATGTGTGGAAGGTGAAAATTATTTTGTAGCTCTTGTGTTTGGACTCTGCTTAAATTTTGCCTGATTTGAATTTTGGATGCCTGAGTGCTTTTTTTCCTCCCTAAATATGGACAGATGACGTATGTCTTGGGGGAGATTGAGGCACACATCAATAGTACTTTTACACTGCTATAGAATGTTTTATGTTAGAAATTGCTTCTCAGGTCTACGAATGGATTGGTTTTTTTACCTTCCTTTTCATTAAAAGTATTAGTATCCAATAGGAGATAATGATCAAAGGATGTAATAGGCACTGAATTTTGAAAATTAGGGAATATACAAATTCAATTTTTTATGAAAGAAAAGGTAAAGCAACTCAAAATGTATTTTAGTTCTTTATTAGACAAATTTTAATTAATAATGAATTAAAGGCTTCCTAGAATAATAATAAATATTACTTGATAAGTTTCAATAATGCTTGATATTCTTACTGTAATGTACAATTACAAATACAGTAAATTGCAAATCTCATTATGTCAGGCTTTAGAAATCCTTTCTGAGAAGAAAGTAGACAGCAATTATGATGCAAATTTTGGAGTGCAAATTAAATATTAGCTAGTAAGGTGCTATTCTGTTTAGATTTTATGATTCTTATTTTCTCAGATAGATAGGCCTGCTGCATTCTTTCTAAAAATAAATAGTGTTATTGAGTTTCTGTGCCTATTGTACATTAGGCTAAAGTGCTAATTCTTTTTTTGTTTGTTTGTTTTTTAATTTGTGGCATTGTTTAATGCCACAAATGAAAAAAATTATTCCATTTATACGTGGAAACGCAGAAGAGTGCTCTCCTTTGCTCTTTCCTCCTGCTTTGAAAATTTTATTTTCTGCAGTGATTGCTTACTCTTGAGAAGTGGAAGGAAAGGTGATTTGAACTGGTGTGACATGACTTTCTGGGTTCCCTGGCACCTCTTTTGGCCTTAATTTCTTCGAATTGGTCATGACTTTCCTTTTGAGCTGTCATCCCATCTCTCCCCAAGATGATGATGCTCACAACTGCTTTGACACCCTTTCGTGACAGCGTGGTTGTCAGAAGCGTAACTTTTCCTCCACATATGCAGTACATAATGAAACTGTCTTCATGTCCAGGGTGGATTCCCATGGCAACTGCAATGTGTTTGCAGGAAGGTTAATTACAGTCATGTTGGTAAATGAAAAGCTCCAGGAGCTGTGTGGTGACTAATCCCATCTACCTGTGCCTGCCAATGAAGTGACACTTGGTTTAAGAGAACATATAATCAATCCCCTGTGTTTTTGAATTATGTAGCCAATGAAGCAACACTTTTTACAACAATCAGAGCAGAACAAATTTTATCGGTGTTACTTCAGTCAGATTCAGACTAATACCAGAGTGCAGGGGGCTGCCCCACTGACATCTCGTCCTATGTGACTGGGGGTAGTGGTGCCCTTGAAGCACCTTACAGGCCAGCTTGGGAACCTGACAACAAAAGTTTTTAACTTCTGACTCATATTTATTGTGAATGTTTACTCTGGTTTTGTGAATGCAGCAGTGTAATGCCAAAATTCGTAACTGTTCTAGAAAACAAATGAACGGGGAGATAACGGCCTGGGGTTTATGAGCAGCCACTGTGTTATCCCTTCCTCCTTGCTTGACCCTATCACCAAGAGACTGTAAGGAATTGGTACACAGAGTGAAAAGTTTCAGACCAAATTCTTACAGACTTACTAGAATCCATTTTATTGGTATCTGACAACAGATATGAGAGAGTGTAATCTTTGTATCGGCCCTGCAAAGGTATCAATCCATGATGAATATATTGAGAGAAAACTCCTCTGAAACCCCATGGGGGGAAATCTGCAGCTGTCATCTTTAAGCTGTAACTAAACTTTTCAAGGACAAAAGGGATTGAAATGTCAGGTGAAGTTTAATAAATGCATCTTATATTTCAGTTAGTTACTTTTTCCATTTTCACTTGTTGAGTATCATAAAATCATAGAATGTCTCAAGCTGAAAGGGACATAAGGATTGGTGAGTCCAACTCCCTGTTCCTTGCAGGACTACCTGTATCCTTGATGCAACCTGTATCCAAAGTATCTTTGTTACACTGCTCATCATAGTGAATTTCTACAATTCCCTTTTAAAAGCAATGATTCAGTGATTTTTTTGCTTTCATAATGTAAAATGTAGGTCAAATCCTTAGTAATGTAACTTGAGCAAAACACAGATGGTTTTGAGGCAGTGGGCATCCAAGGAATGTATTCAGGTGAGGCACTGGGATACTATTCTACCATTTAGTCTCAGCATGGATGATATCAGAGAGGAGTGTATATTGCAGGGTTTGTACGTGTTCTGCCTACCTTTTATCGGGCAATGACTTTATTTACAAAGAAATGTGTGCAGAAGTGGATGGAAAAGCAAATATAGTTGAAACAACAGAATGCATACTGAGCTTAGGAATGCTTTTATCCATTCTCTTTTTCTTTCTTTACTTCTTTTATTTCATGCCCTTCAGAATAGCATCTATCTGCCTGTAGGAAGTGCATTACTGTTTCTTTCTGACACTATGCAAGTGATAAATACTAACAAAATTTCCCCTAACCTGCAGTGAGAAGTCAGGGACACTTGGTCAGGGAAATTTACTCAATAAAGCAGAGAAAGCCTCATATAAGATAGCTGGAATTTTAGGCTTTGGAAGACTGTAATCACAATTTGCAAATGCAGTTGCAAATTTCCTTGTAGAAATAATTGAGAAGATGCATAATGTTTAAATTGGATGTACAGAAATGTTTGATTTTTTTTTTTGGTTTCTGGGTTTTGAGTTTGTTTCTTTTTGTAAGAGAAAATTGTTTTATAGAAATCATCTTTTAAATGTATCTACTATGAAATGAGATGTCTTGGTGGTGATTTCTTAGGCCAAACTTAGATCATTCCAGTGATGGATGCAAAATAGTAAGAATATCCTATTTCTAGTGTGTTGAGGCCTTGTGAGACGTGATAGCTGCTCATCAGCAGGGATAGCTAGCAATATGTTTGAAGGACATGACAGAGGTCACTTTTTAAGAAATCTGTCTAAATTCTGTCAACATTTTTGTATAGCCACTTAGTTTATATTGCAGCATTTGAGTTTGCTTAGTCTCAAAAAAAAAAATTTAAAAAAAGAAAGAAAATAAGGGGGAAAAAAAGGTAGATAATTAATAAGAGGTAGATGCAGGGATTTTTTGCCTAATTTTATTTTAATTTCCAAACACAATATCCTTTTGCAAAGAACGGAGCAAGTTCAGACAGAACAGATTCAAGTAGAGGACCAGAGAAATATGCAGGAGCTGGATGAGTAGTTATGAGCTATTATCAGTAACTGTTACTGCAATAATCTACTATAGTCTCCTTGCAGATAAGCATCCTGGCAGGGTGCTCTCATCCCTTGAGAATGGAGTCAGTCTGATCTTTGCAGGAACAAGGAGGTGAACAGTAATAAATACGGCATCTGCATGTGAATAAAAGGTGTGAAGGAAATAATTCCATTCCACATTTTTAGTTTGGTATCTATAGAATACAAGTAAAAGCGGTGTTGAAATGATATGGCCAAGGCATGCCATGGGTTACTGCTTGGTGTGGATAATGTAGATGCAATGTTAAAATAATGCTTTTGGACAGCTAAACCAGTAAGTAAAAAATTGTGTATGGTCTGTCTAACAGTAATTTTATTTCCAAAAACCTTGAAAGTTTCCTTGGGGGCACAGGATATGTCCAGTGGGGAAAAAAAAACACTATAGCTGTATGCTGTTAATATAATAGAGAGTGACTTCAAAGGAAGGGACCTTCGTCAATAGGTTTTGACCCAAAGCTCCACTTGCCCTTAGTAAGGCTTAGTCTCCAGACTTGTATGTAAAGGCTAGAAAAGCACATATGTTTACGCAAAAGGCATGAACGTTGGCTGCTAAGTAAGTGTCTGGCCTGCTGCCATCTTTGGGAAATCTCCTACAATAGCATATGTTGGCGAGAAAACATGTTTATGTAAATGACCAATTTGTCGACAAGGAATGCTGAGTGGGATTTGTCTCATCTGAGCATGCCTGAGGTTAGAAGACTGGAAGATTAGCCTCATCAATAGTAATTACTTCGTCTTCCTCCAGCCCTTGCAGGGAAAGAACGATACCCCGAGCACTTTGCTGCTCACTACCTGCTGCCGTGTGATAATTGCTTTGGCTCGATCAAACCTTAATTAAAATGTTATTGATAATTTGTCTGTAAAGCAGCACTTGCTCACATTTCTTAATGGGAGGTCAAATCATGCCATCCCTTATCTTTAACAGCTAAAACTCTAATAGAAATGAACTAAAATTTGCCTTGGTCTTTCTGCTTTCCTGTGGTAGTGTTGGTCAGTAGCGAAGAGTACAGGATGATATGCAAGGACACGCAGGGATGGCATACAAAAAAAGATGTGTATATATAGAGATAACACTTTACAAGTAGGATAACATATTGATTGCTTAGCAACTATAGCTGAAAAAAGATCTGTGATTTTAGTTCTTTTATATCTATTTAAAGATTTTCTCTCAGGTTTTGGATCTGAATGTAACAATAAACTATTTTCATTTAATGTTCCAGTAGGATTAAACCATATTGTAAAACTCAAAACTACTCAACTTACACGAGTTTGCACGAAATACGTATTTCAAGTGATTTTAAACAAAAATCACTGAGTTTGGCTTCATTCAGGTTGCTTCATGAACAAAGATTTTCTGAATCTGAGTGTTTGTAACATATCATCTTCTATTTGGAATTTATAATGTGTAGAGATAATTGAATAATGTCTTTCAGGTTCATTTGATTTGCTGAAAATAATAGATAAATTTTATGATTACAAATGTGGTAAATTTTGTTGATTTCAAATTTGGTTGCCATGTTAGACCCTAACACAACCATTTGTATGTTTTTGAATAGGCAGTATATGCATGGAGTTGTCATACATGTGAGTAGTCATAGATGCAAGTGTTAGTAGGTATAAGCATCTTTAAATCATGTAGATGTATGCAATGAGTCAACTTCTATGCACAATGGGAACTTGCACTGCTGTTTTTTTTATTAAGTTGCTTACCTAGCACTGATGTTGGTAGCATAAATTTCAGTAAATACTATGTGCATATTATGTGTGTGTGTATGTATATGAGTATGTTAAATCCACGTATGTACTATATACCTATGAATCTCAAAAATATATTGGGGTCATATAAGGAAGAAATTTGGTAATTTCTGAAAGTGATCAGATGTTTGGCCAAGAAATCCTGCTCCTTTCCTCCCTACCAACTCTGAGTCCCACATCAGAGAACATTGCCATTAGGTACGAACTTGAAGGGAATATACCTTGGCAAAAAGATTAGTGTGTGCAATGTTGCCAGTGAAGAACAAGGTTTTTGTATTAGCTATTCTTATTGTATATACATGTTTTGATGTCTGGTTGAAAAAATCCTTTGGAGAAAACCTGTCATTGACTATGCCCAGTCTGCCT
Source organism: Manacus vitellinus (assembly GCF_001715985.3). NCBI lineage: Eukaryota > Metazoa > Chordata > Aves > Passeriformes > Pipridae > Manacus > Manacus vitellinus. The sequence goes on along the minus strand of NW_021938789.1, from coordinate 5,395,182 downwards.
TTTGCTTGATCTTTCAATAAATATGTCATCAACTGTCTTTGCTGGATATATATCTGGTAAACTGTGACTAGTTTTTGTCCAGCATGTACTGGTCTTTCTTTGAATAAGCATCCTGCAAGTGTATAGGATGTTGTCTCCACCTACTTTTTCAGGGGTTTTTAGCATTAAATTGTAGGTACTTTGTGAACTTCTGTATTGTGGTATTTTTGTTCTGAGGCTTAAAAGCAACTTATGCTTTTAAACAGCCAGTTAAGAGCAATAGCTTGATTATGAACTTAATGGTGCTAGTGGATTTGATTCCAAAGAAAATGGTTAAGTAAAACCTGACTAGCAAAGGCGTTGATGCTGCAAGAAAATATTTTATAGCACAGTCCCAAATTTCTTCCATTGCATGCACAGGAAGGAGTGATTCAGTTAACCACAGCTGTCATCTTACAACCTTATGTGTGTATTTGTTCGGGGGAAATAAAGGGCCAACTAGTACATTAACTTAAGATTAAATTTATTCAGAGTATTTAAGCACTTACAGAAGCTAAACAATTGTGCCCAGGAAAAGCATTGGCTAGGTTGTGTTTTAAGGCACAATTATCAGTCATTCACACTCTATTGATTTTAGATATTTTTCTAGCTGTTATTTTAGAAGCCACAGTTTTTAATTTGTAGAGAGATTTTCCTCTTTAGCCTCCATCTTCACATCAAAGTCTAAACATTCTGATTGCTTTCATGATTGAGGCAAATCTCTGTGGGAGGAGATTCATCCCAGTCTACATCTAGCAGATAGGGTGGGGATTTTCTTTGCTCTCATAAGTAGATTATGTAAAAGGCCTAAATTGAGTCTCATTAGTGATGGATATCGGAAAACCAGTTTCCTCATTCTCCCTCGACCAATAATTAGCATAAAATGTTACTGCATGCTCCACTATGTTTTTGTGATCTATTTTTTGTATCTGACATAACTCAAATACATTTACGCTTAAATGATGCTCGACATTATCAGAGCGTTGTGCGAGTCAGTACCTGTCCTTGTCATTCCCCTTTAATTTTAGTGGTGAGAAAGGTATTATCATCATCATCATCTTTACAGAGAAGTCTAATGGGAGAGTAAAGAGGCTTCATCGTGATTGACTGGCAGAGAGTCAACCCCAGACAATGACAGTGCCCGGAGTAGAGCGGGTGGTCACTAGAGTACAATTCTGACTGCTGAACTGTGCTGCCTTGCTGGGAGGAGGAGTAAGAAAGGATTTAATAAGAACTCTGAGATGGCTGGAGGCAGTTGCTTTAGGAAATGAGGCAGTATTTATTGTGAGATGCACATAGCTGTTATATTTTCCTGCCAGGGAAGTGAAAGAATAAACATTCAGCCAGATTTCTACTTATTCCTATGCAGTCAAGGGCACTATGCAATCTGTTTGAGGTTGATGTTCTGCAAGCAGAATGGCCATTTTTAGCTGGAAGACAACTTCCCTTTCCTATCCTGTTTTCTCATGCAGGGTGTTTGTCAAGTGTAGTCATCAGATTTCTGTAATTCCTCATTGCACTAGTCCTTTTTTCCTGCTTTGAATCCACTCAGTAGGTGACCAGTTTCCAGCTAGATTTTTTGGAAGTGGTTTTGTTTCATTTTTAGTGAGACCCACTTTTTAAGTAAGAAATCTATTTGCACATACAACACATATTTTTTGACCCCAGTGAAGTCCTGCTTGAGCAGTTTTTCCAATTCACACTGGCCTTCCGCCTGTTGTTGGGTTACAGTGGATATTTTTGTCACTGCTATTTGAAGACATAAAGAACTGAAGACAAATGATATATTGAAATCAAGCACTAGAAGTTGGGTTAAAAAGTAAAGATTTGTGTTATCTCTTCCTGTATTCTGATTTTGGATATGATGCATTTTGCCTTTTTTTTTTTTTTTTCTGTTCATGTGTATAATGGAAACAAAGGGAAGGACAGGTGAAAACAAGTATGACTCTAGGGATTGTGGATGTTGGACTGCAGAAGTATGAAATTTCTTTAATCAAGACATGGGCCATCAAATCGATGCATTTCTCTTTACTGTCTACAGATCTGCTTTGAAGATTGTTCTGAAGAATTTCTTTTACCTCATCCCAGATATAGAAATGAGTAATTTTTATTGTCTCACTAATAATTACTCCTCTCTGACAGTAACACTATTCCATCTTCTTCTTAACTCTTCTGAGGACTGTAACCTTAGTAACTCATATTAATTTGCTGTCTTGCCTGTTGTCTTGTCTGTTTTTGAACTTAAGCCGACTTAAGCACACCTAACCAGTTTACAAAAATTTTTCCTCATTAATTTTATCATCTAAATTCTTTAACATTTGAAATGTGAAGCACATGTACTGTGCCTTGGTCTCATCTGGTGCAATGTGTTTCTTTGTGATTTTCTTTTTCCAGCTAAAACCGGATGAGGAAAACTCTCAATGACATGTGTCATTGAACATGAAAGCAAAGATGGAATCCAGAACTGAAGTCCTGTTTTTAGTCTAAGCACAAATCAAGGCCAGGCTAAGAAAAAGATGACCAACCCTAATGGATCTTTTTGCATTTTCAGTCATCATGACAAAAACATCATAAATAATGGTTTTAGAAACTAGTAACCTTTAAATTTTTTCCCTTAGGGAATCCTTTTTTCCCCCCATTAATATGATATCTTATTTTGTATCAACTGCACTACTTATAAAGAAAATCTATATTATCTATAATGATAGCTTAGCATAAGTGCTTCCCATTTAGCCTGTTATTTTGAGATCCTGTATTATTAGTCTGACACATTTCTGTCTCATCATAGTTTGACCAATGTGACATAAAAGTATTAGCAAATTTCTTGAAGCTGCATAATGTACTTTTCTGTAAAAGATAAGCCTCTCAAGTGTGTACCATATTAATAGAGAAGAGCTGAAGGGGATTATAAAGCTGTGCATGGTATTTTGGATTCCAGTAGATGAAAAGTCCTAAGGTCTTTGTATAGTGAAATTTTATCATCAAAAAAATTACCCAGCTGAAATTCTACCCAATTCCCATATACCGTGTAGCTGTAGTTGTCAGATAATACAGCATCCAACTAGTTCAGTCCTTGACAAGCTTGGATGCTTGTGAAAAGTCGAAATAAAATAGATGAAATAAAGTGGATGAGATAAAGGAGGTTCCATAGTTCCATAGTTTAAAGTCAAAATGGTAGCCTAAAATTCTGTGTGTTTGTGCCAGGATAGCATCTCACACTGTGAGTCAAGGCCTCCAATCTGCCAAATTTCTGTTAGAGTCAAATTAATAATTTGTTTTATGACAGTTTGTGAGAAGAAAAACCGGGGATTTGCAAGGGGGCACCAAATATATTTATCCAAGTACTGATCATAGTTGTTTTTACCAGCTGCTCAGGGTTGGAAGTTGCCTTTGTCGATGTTTGTGGTACGGAGTTCAACTCACAGATGACATACAGAAGTTCTTGAATAACTCCAGTTATACTTTATAGTCAGCTTTGTGTGCTTATTCTAATAGGCAGGTTCTTTGCAGTGAATCAGAAATGCAGATCTTCCAACATAAGGATTTTTACAGCAGGGTGTTCCTGCCTGAGCCACTTATCTATTGCACAACTGTCTACTGAAGAAATTTCAAAATTTCCCAAAACAGTCATCACTGAAGGAGAAGGGAATGAAAAATTGCTGAAATAAAAGGGAGTGGTGGAAAGAATGTGCAGAAACAGATGAACTTCTCTTTTGCTGTTCTTGAAGAGGTGTTTTATTTTCCTCCAAATATTACTTTCTTTTTCAAACCTGGCCTCTAGTTGAAAGTTTGCTTTACATAATTTATCTTTTGGCAGGGAAACCCTAGATAACATGTCTGATGTTTACTTCAGGCATCTGTTTGATAGTAAGTCCTGTTAGAACATTTTAAAACATTTCAACTACCAGATGGCTGGAAAAGTTTTCAAGAGAACTTTTTTTTTTTTTGAACCTGAACTCAGATTCTCTCAGTCCTATTGGTTTGGTTCATGAATCGTGAACAAAGCTTTAAGTCACTTACAGCTAGGTCCTTAATATTACATGATTTTTGGAGTTTATGGCAGTTGTTTGGTCATTCGGGAAATAAATGCTGAATTTTCATATTGAACCTGAAGAATTTAACTATTTTTGGCACAAAGTGATTTGCCTTCCAAGCAGAATCAATGTATCTCTTTGTGCCCTTTAAGAAAAGGTTTTAGTTTAAGTGGGTTTTTAATTTATGGACATGATTTTTAGTTTAAGGATTTCTGCCATTGTTTGCAAAAAAAACCCAAACCAAACCCCAAGTATCTCAGTAATATAAGACGCTTGAAAGTTGAATCACAGAATCACAGAATGGTTTGGGTTAGAAAAGACCTTCAAGATCATCTAATTCCAACCCCACTGCCATGGGCAAGGACATCTTCCAGTAGACCAGGTTGCTCAAAGACAAAGACCCATTCAGCCTGGCCTTGAACACTTCCAGATATGTTCTTCCTTTTGTAAGTAATTAAGTTATCATACCTTTAGAGAAAAAAAATGAGAAAATACCTTGATAGGACTTAATTAATTTAAATATTATATTCATTTTGAGTTTTACAAACTTCATTAAGTAATCACAGTAGATATAGCAATGAGTCACACTGTTTGATTTTTCTATTGCTCATCTTAATTAACCATGACAAGGAGAATTTTTTAAGGTGACTTAATGACAAGAACATGTAGTAGTGAAAATGTTGTGCTTAGATACCTTAGAAAAATATTCTGTTCTGTTTTTACTGTAATCTGTGACAATAATGAGCTTTAGAAATGCATAGTGTAAAAGATTCTACAATCAAATCAAGCACTTTGGTCCATTCAGTATTGATTTAGATAAAATCTTCATTTTCAGAGCATAAGCATTGCTTTAAAAATATCAAAAATGATTTCATGAAACAAGGAGCCTTGAACATTTTGTCCTCTCTGTGAGATTTGCTGTAACACCCTGTCTGCTGTAAGCAGAACCAGAAGTAACAGGAATATTTTAAACAGCCAGAGGAGTTGGAACATCCGTAAATAATTGAGAGAATGAGACTGACCTTGGCGAAATTTGGATTGCTATGTGGTCTTAAACAGAATCTTATGTTTTTCTTTACTTATATGAGAGCCTGATTCAAAGCTGAATCTTCCCATATCCTCCACTGGGATTTGGATAGGTTTCAGATGAATCTTCCATGGCTATTATGAAGGTTAATAAGTTAATGTTTGTGCAGTGCATAGAAAATGTGAGATAATCCTACCTGGTGAATATGTGGGATTTAGAAGCAGCTGTAGTCCAAGTATAGATGGACAGAAGGGAGGGTGAAAGGTTGAAACAAACTACATATCTACACGACCGTAACCGTGTCATATGAATCGGGAATATATACTGCTGTGTCTAATGATAATTGAGGGGCTATAGCCTCTTTAATCTTCCTTATCCAATAAATTTATCCAGTCTGAAATAAGCCTTACAAAAAATTTAACGAGCAGCAGCCTCTAAGACAATCGTTTCACGCTCTTGTAGCACATGAGTATGGTCTTACTGTTCTTTAATGAGAATGAACTGTTTCTTTGTGAAAGAAGTTACTCTGTTGGAGAAAATGTATAGGTAAGATATTGTTGAATTATGTTAGATATTAGGGATTCAAGGTGAATGCTTCTGTTGTGGGACTTTGTCACCAGTATCTAGGCTAACTGGTGTTGCTAGCATGCAGATGTTGTCTTACCTAAGCTATTCTAGGCTTGCAAATGATTTGACTGTTAGTAAGCATGTAAAAAGACCAGCTGTAAGAGGCAGGTGACATCACAGAATGTGAGATACTTTCAACTTAGTTCTTGTAAAAGACAGTTTATTCCCTAAGTCAAATAAATACAATCCCATTGCATTTAGGTTCTCAGTTGTAACATGCCATCTTTGAATGTGAAAGATTTCCTTTGGGGGAAGGAGCAAAAAGGGTGGATGATGAAGTTGGGAGAGGAAACCTGTGCTTTCACATGATAATTTTGTATTTAGAATAGTGAAACCAGTTAAACAATGTATTAATATGCTTTTGCTTGGAAGCAGAGATCCTGTTAAATTTTGCACTAAGCCATGAAGCTCCTTCGTTTTTGCTGCGGTTTTTTTTTAGGCAGAGTATTGTTGCCAGAAGGATGTTGCCTTTTTTTATTACCTGACATTTCTTTGCCTGACTTTTTCAGCAAAGTACAATTGAGATCAAGGAGGATAGTGAACTTTAGAGGTAAAAATCAGGGACAGCTGCAAGGTATGCTTTACAGAGAGAGAGGATCACTTATCATCTCTGCTACTAAAAGCCATGGGGTAGCTTCTGTCTCTGTACATGTCTTTGAAGAAAAATTTAAAGATAGCCAAAGATGCTGAGAAGCATTCTTTTAATCCTGCCTTCTCCACCAGCGATTGAACAGAAGGGCTTAGGGAACAGTGCTGTAATAAATAAACATATTTGACTGTGGATAAAGTCGACTGGACACATCTCCCTCCAGAGATGAATAATGCAGCCCTCTGTGGCAGCCAGAGGGGCCAGTTAAGAGTGATCTGAGCTGCTTGCAGCCCCCAGAAGATATTAACAATTTGCATTTAATGCTTATGTAGCACTTTCCCAATGTTTAACTGGATTACTGGAGGCTTGTAACTTAAAGGCTTCTGGTGACTTGAAACAGAACAATAGCTGAAATCCATTAAAATGAAAAATGCCCACCAAGTAACACAGTGTTCCCTGCCTAAACCTCCAGCTCTGCATCAAGAGCATGATAAAGAACAAATATAACCAGAAGGCAGAAACCTCATTCTCTTTTTGGACACACCCTAGGATAAGAGCACTCAAACAGGAACAAAAGAAGACATAAGTCTTCTCAAACTTGATGTGAAGCTTGTTATGTACAGAGTGTGTACCAGGTCATATACTAAGCTAACAAAAAAACCCCAGAGATGACATCATATTGATAGCAATGCTAGATAAATAACTTTTTTCAACATGATAATAAATTAAACTCAAGTTCTTGCTATTCAAAATGTAATCTGACTCCAACATATTTGTAAAAGGGCCAATAAGGAAGACATAAAATAATACTGAGATAATGCCAGTCTATGTCAAAGGAGAAAAAAGTTATAGTCTGTAAAGTTAGGAAGAGCAGCTAAAAGTTTACATTTCCCTTAAGTGGAAGTGAAGAAGTTGGTAAAGGATTTTGGTGGTACAAAGTAAGAGTCCTCTCCCTGGATTCCCTGCAAGCTGATGGAGCTAAGAATTGTCTTGTACGAAACACTGAGCAACAGATCCTAAATAAACCTCCTGCTAATATGAGGTACAGACAAGACAGCAGGGGTTTGAAGCAAATCATACCAGACATCTTTCATAACACATTAATGGCAATGCATTATTGCCAGCAGATACCATGACATTCCAAAATAAAATGCACAGATAGCAAAACTATGGGATCATGCTGCGTGTGTTGTCAAAGGGATGATCCAAGTATTTGTGGTTGTCATTAAAGTTGCCTAGTATTTCCTAATATGAGACTTACTTTTCAGTTGCTTATAATTCTACCTGGCCTTAGTTTGGTGAATTCCAGACTGAATTTTTATGTTCCATATTTGCCACTTGATTGTTTTAATATTAGGCAGTAAACAGTCTTTGAAGATTAGGTATAGATCTTTTACTAGGGAATGAAGGAGGTATGTGGAACTATGTGCAAGAAGGAACTTCAGTGTAACTTTTGGCAGTTACAGCTCCAGCATTTCTGACCCCTATCTGTGGGACAGGAGTGCTGGAATAGTAAGAGCTGAATAAATACATAAGTGAAGTAGAAGTTAAAACAAGTGTGGTCTTATCGACAGCAAGTATGATGGAGTCCAGTTTTAGTGACTACTTGTCATGTGCAGTAGCATCTAGCTCCAGAAGTAGACCTACTGGTTTCATTGCCTCTGCTTATAGAGCTTGCAAGAGGTCTCTCACCATGAGTAAATGTAGAGAAGTGGTTCTCAAGCACTAGACCAGAGAGAAGGTCTGGCAAGAAGAAAAATAGACGTTTTCATGATTCCTTTCTAATTTTGACTTCTAACAAGTTCTGTTAAAGCTAGTAGGAATTTGTAGGAATGTTCCAGGAATAAATACTGGGGTATGATATCAAGATTTGGTTTCTCTTAGTGTAAAAAAGATGTATATGATGCTTATAGCACACTGCAAATACAGCAATGCACAGACCATCTGAGCAGTTATGTGCATGGCTAACCAAACAAATATAATTGTGCTCAGTCAACCTGATGCAATGGTGACACGTGACGTGTTTCTTTCCAGCAAGACATGATGAGTGGTTTCATCATGCCACATTGCATGGGCCACTAATCAACCTAGGAATGCTTTTGGTAGAAGAAATCAAGTGGTTCTGTTGTAAATACTAAGTCAAATATATTGTAGCTGTATTTCTGCTTGACGTTTGTGCGTCTGTTTTTCTGTCAGGTGAAATATGTTATATTTATAAACAGCAAATCACTCTCCAACTGAATGTGCATTGTAATTTAATCTTAATCTCAGCCTTTTCTATTCTTTGTAACTTGGTTTCTTGGCTTTTCTTCCAAGCATATATGAAACCAGAAGACTATATTTTGTTTTCAGTAACAGTCTTCAGTGACTTTGTTAGCATGTTTGAAACATGTACATATAAAAGAGTATAGATCTCTGTGATTATAACACCCTAACCTATGTCCATAGTGATGATGAAAATCCAGTAGTTGCTTCAATAAACTTGTAGATGATATGCAGTTACATAGCTGCATCTACTTGCATGTGTAATTATGCATGCAACTTTTTACAAATTAAGTTATTCATTATGGTTACTCTGTCACTGACAAAATGGTCATTTATCTTAATGTTTCAAGAACCTGCTTGACAGTATGTTCATTTGTATAATATAGTTAGCAAGTTTATGATTACAAAAACACTTCAATCCCCAGATAGTTGGAAGAGCTGATAAACTGTAGATAGACCAGACAACACTTGGGAAGTGGGAGCACCTGAGTCTTTCTGTCCTGAACTCAGTTGTTGGAAGTGTATCTGTCCACTGGGGACCAGTTCTTTGGAGAACTGAAATTTGCTTGGTTTTGGTTTTTGGAGGGGTTTTGTGTGAAAATGGTACAGAAGAGTAACATTTCCATGCCACAGACCATAATCAAACTGAAAAAAAAGGCTAGAATCCTCTTGTTTTTTCTTTATAATAAGAGAAATTTTATTGAAAGGCTTAAAGTAACCAGTTTTCTCAGAGTCTTTCTTACTGCAAAACTTTTGTCTGCAATAAATCAGCAAGCTCCAAAAATTTGCATTTTGCTTAAATTTGTAAGCAAAGTAATTTGGCTCAGACATCACAAAGAGATATTTTCAAAATGCTAAGAAAAGCTCATAATTTTCAGGATTTTAATCATACTACCTCTTCAAGATACCAATATTCTTATTTTCTGTTGTATATAGGATACTGAGTTCAGTGTTGAAGTTCCTCATATTGAAAATATTGAAAACAGTGCTCATGTGGTTGAGTTCCCTATGATCAGCTTTCTTAGTTGCTTCTCTGTATTGCTGCTGTGTATCAAGGTAATAGACTGCAGATTTATTTTTTCAGTATTTCTTCAGTCTGTTTAAGAATATGCTGAGACATTTTACATGTTATGCAGCCCAATTCCTTTCTTCTGAACTAATTCTTTTACAAATCCAGTGTTAAGTTCATTATCTGAAAGATTTTTGAATTGGTGCTATTTCTCAGCTTTTTTGGTGTCAGATATTTTACCAAGTATTACTGAGTGTGGTCTTTGCAGAAAACTATTTTTACAACATAATTATAAATTAAAAAGAGCAACAAAAATTATACAAATGCCAGTGACTTGGTGAAGAGTGTGCCAAAGTTATACTTTTCATGAAGTTTTCTAATAAGAGTTTCTGATCAATGGTGGAACCTCATAGCAGAGCTCACTGGGAAGAGCTTGGTGTCTTAATTTCCATCATCCACACAAGTCCTTCATATCCTACTGTGAGGGGATGTCCTGCCCACTGCCAGTTTCTTTTTCCTTTGCCACTCTGAAATGGTGTTAAAAGTTAAGGATGTGCTCAGTGGATTGCTGGTTGATTTCAAGTCCCATGTGGAGTTCCTGTGTATCAAATGATGAATTTTTGTTTGGAATTTTGGTGGAAAAATTTGGTTTAAAGGTTTTAAATCTATTCCAAAAACACATCAGGCAAGCTTTGTGCTTCTTTTCTATCCGCTTAAAACCTGCTGACATGGAACCTTAATTTTACTTCTTTGGTGGGTTTTTTTTCTGCCACCTTGATTAAAATTGTGAAATAGCAATGGATTCTTCTCTAAGAATGTATCTGCACAATATTTGGTAGTAATCATGTAATCTGTCTGATTACATAGGCTGATTACAAAAGCAGATGTTCAGACTGATTACGTGAAACAGCTTCCCTTTTGCAAATAACTGTCATTAAGGGACAAATTGTGCAAATTGTGCTGCATGCTAGTTTAATTCCAAAGTCATTCCATTAAAATTAATTGAAAGCCTTTGGGTTTCAACCAAGAGAACTTGTTTAGTGAGCAGTTCAGATGGCAGACTGACAGCCATATGTGTCTGTGATCTTACTGTTGTGTTTGGTTTTTTTCCCCCAAGTTTTCTCCTAAAGCCAGAGAGAATGTTTTGGAGTGATTGTGCAGAGATCATTTTCTGAGATACAGATTAAAGAAAGGAGCTATGTGGAGTACAATTTTTGTTTGTTTTTTTTTCTTTCTTTTAAAGGGTGGGAATTTCAGGTCTGACATAAACAAAGTATTTAACTTCAGTGATGTAATTGATGGCACTAAAAATTTGCTTGAAAATAGACCCCAGACAAAAAATATAGTGTACTTCAGGACCATCATTTATTTGCCACAGCCACCTCTGCAATTCCTAATGTGGTTGATGCTCTTCCTTGACAGCTGATGACCTTTCTTCAGTTGAAATATGATTCCATTAATATAGCGATGCATTGAGATTACAGGGATACTAATGTTTTCCCAACATCTCCTGATAAGACATGAAGTATTCCTACATCCCCCCATAGCAGACTTGTTTACTATGATATCGAGTAGAATGGCTTTTGTAAGGCTCTTACCAGCCCCTCTAGATCTTTGGATTGTTCTGCTTTTTGAGGTGAACTACATTTTACAGTTAAAGAGGACTCATGCAGTGAAGCCTAATCTTGGAAATAAACTTGCACCATTTTGAAGGTTTACATCACAGTGTTTTCATATAACAAGTATAGGCAGCATAATATTAAAGAGATAATTAGTAGAGATCTGAGGAAAATCCATCAACCCAGCAAAATTATGCCAGTGTGAAAGCAATGTTAGAAATGCACAGTACTATCTATCACATGCAATTTCAGCAGTATTTCTCTCATAAGAGACTGTTGTAGTGGCCTCTTCTACCCTTAAAAGGTATGAAACTGTGAGGCTTTTATAGTTAGGGAAAATAGAGCAATTGCTCTTCATTTTTATGGTAAACAAGTACTTTTTAAAATTGTTTGGTGCCAATAGTTTAATGCATAACTGACTCAACTGTTTACATATGGGTTGCAGGCTGCCTTTTAGATCAATTCCTCCAACAAATGAAAGCCTCGTAATAGATATATTTGAGCACTATCAGGTGCTCAGAATTAATGTTAAGGCACTCAGCAAAACATTTCACGATTTTTTATAGGGCCTCATTGTCTTTTTTTATGTCACAGAAAGAGAGATAAAAGCAGTCAGGTTTTTCAGTTCCTTGGCTATCCGAAGCATGCCCTGCATTTGAACAGGAGCACTGCTTAATGCTATCACACTGCAATCCCAGTTCATTACACTAGGACCAACACTGTCATGCTTTGAGCACAGCTGAGTGAGTTCTGTTGTCTAATCTGTGACTTCACAACCTGCTGTACAAGTGATGGCTTATCAAAACTTGATTAAGAGGTAGAACCTGGAGAGGCAGGATAGGAATCTCAAATGCTACACCTTTTGAACTCTCTCTTGAAAAACCCAGTGGCAAACAGCTGATAGCAGTAGGTCGCTATCGCTGAGGCGCGAACAGGTCCAGCAAAGGGCAGTGGTGCACGTCTGTGTCAGCTGTGTATCAGTGGTGATACCTGCCTCTCAATTAA